>NC_089874.1:8460416-8785000 GCF_040182565.1 Anser cygnoides
AGGGGGGCAGGATTAAAGATAGCTTCTGTAAGCTGATCAGCCCCAAATTTTGGGGAGCAATAACAAACTGCTGCTTCTTCATTGTAATATCTGTGGTCATACACAATTGTTATTGTGTTTTAGATACAAATTGTGCATGGGCATTCATGGCAATGACTTTTAAGGTTTCAGCTCACCTTTTCTTACAGAACCATTGCAGCATTGTTTCCCATTTGCACCATACAAGGCTTGCAGCAGTCTTTGAGCATGAGGGAGTGTGGTGGTGGTGGTGAAGATGCTCTCCAAGAACTCCTGGGAACCTTTTTTAGAGTGATCCCAGAGCACAATTCTGTTCCTGCCAGTCTCAGGGGAATGAGGCATTTCCCTTCTAGCAGGAAAGATGCTCCAACACGTGTGACTTACTTGGTACAGGATAATTGCAAGTTGTCTGTCTTACTGCGGCGCTGTGCGATTTTGTTAAAACAAGCACTCTGGGTGAATATGAGTTGAGAAGCTGGGGGTAGGTTCTGTCACCTGTCACTGGATCCTCTTCAGGTAGGATGAAAATGACTGTCCTGTTGCTGTGCTGAAGGAGCCAATTGATATTGAGTGGGAATGTCATTTGGGTGACTGTAGCTGGCATTCTGAACATGGACCTTGGTTAACTGAGAGCTGCCTGTGCTCACAGTGATGCTCCTGAGCAGTCCCAATGGTGGCACACTGTGGGCAGTGTAGATTCATGGAGGCTGTTCACGGGTGGCAGGGTGTGAGAAGGGCTTCCTGCAGCACACTAAATGGGACTATCTGTGTAAATCCTGCCTGTGCAGCTGCTGAGGTTGGCAGATTCTGGTTCTTGTCCTGCAATAGGGAACGATTAATCTTGCATATGTGATGATGCAGCCAAGCAGTAAAGTTGGTTGGTACCCTGGCACAACATGGAGATCAGGATGGATGACCTTGGTCCTGCTAATGTGTGAGTGGCTATAAGTGCCTATAAGTAATGAGTGTGAGTGGCAGTGTCCACTGCTCCCTCTTCTAGCAGTGCCCCAGGAAGTGTTTGGCAACCTCTGGACCCTTCTGATCAAAAAAGATTGGTGGCAGAGAGCTGGAGGACGTGGCTGTCCCCCTCCTCTACATCCAGCAGCAGCTCAGGCCATCTGAGGGGAAGAAACCCTATGCATGGGCAGAAGGGAAAGAAAGGTACCACCAGACAGACACCAGCAAATTTCAGTAACACTGGGATAACAGTGCCAAAACACCGTGATGTGCTGGGGGAACACTTGGAGTCATAACACACCTATGTAATGAGGCTAAGCTATATGAGTTTGCATAGCTAACGTAACTAATTAACACAATTAACTTCTTATGTATCCAACAATAAGCTTATTGGAAAAAACCTACAATGTAAGGAAGAGTGGACATTTCCAAAGCTAATGAAAACTGCATGTCTCAAATTGCTAACTGAAAAGAATACACATTGGAAGGGCATGCAAGGGTTAATAGAGAGGAACAAATATATTTCTTTCCAATAAAGGTGTTGTTAAGTTCAGCGACTGCCAGGAGGGGTCAGGGACACTGTGAATGGTCTATGCAGTGAGAGGATCCGTTTTACAGAAATTTCCAGGACACGCTGTAAGGAAGTGTAAAGCCAAAACACAGTTTTTTTTTAGTTTGAATTCCTCTTGGGAAGAAAAATAGCAAAAGTGTGGAGTAAAGCAAGACTTCATTACTACCTACAACAGGTGGGGAAATAGACCAAGCCAATTGGAAAATTCAAACCGATCCACTTGTATAAGCCCTTGAAAGTAATTCTGTTCTGACGGCTGGGGAAAAATGTCTGAGTGAGAATAACCTCACTATAAACATCTAGAAAATATTGTGACTTAAACTATTGGGACTAAAGAGATGAAATTGTGGTGTAAGCTGGGACTGTGTCATAGAGTAACCCAGCGAGACTTTGACACAAGCTATTAGATTTAAATGTAAATTATTGCTTCTTGTTAGAGAGGTGTTATTCACTTCTTTAATGAGCTGTTCTTAGATTCTGGAGGCTGGGACCGGGCAAAGTTGTCCAGTTTCCTACCAGCACAATTATACGTTGCAGATTTTTTATGTCGTAATTTCCATGAACTGATGTGCTCTGTAATGGTGGAAATGCAGAAATACCTTCTGGTGGAGAGGGGCTAACCTCCAGGAAAGCTTGGCCTGCTGTTGGTGTGACCCTGAGCTGACAATTAAGTTCATCCCGGAGGGAAGGAGTGATTGCCTCCAGCAGAGCCATGTTCCTGGTGAACACAACCTCATACCCTAAACGCGTGATGTAAAACTGAGGATCAAATGGGGCACAAACACTTGCTCGCCAGATAAATGTCCTAATATTCCCTTTCCTTAGCTAGTGGTCTGCTGGCTCAGCAGAGATCTCAGCACCACGACAGAGGATATTTAGCTTCACACAACGCTACAGCACGGAGCCAGGCTCTGGGCTGGATGCAGCCCAGCACAGCGGGTGTGCTGGGCAGGAGGCGAGGAGGTGGAAAACAGCAACATATAAATTTTTGTGATCACCTGAAGTGGAGGTGTGCAAACCCGAATTGTGCTAGTCCTGAGCCCATTTAAAGCAGCCTTTGTGTTTTGTCCAAGGGCGTGGGGTCCCACAGGGGCTAGCAGTACTTGGTTTATGCCTCAGACTCAGCACACCCCACTTCTCCCTACCCCATACTGACAGCCAGGTGGGCGAGCGGACTAGGAAGGCTTATTTGTAGGAGAGATCTCTGCTGTGGTACAGAGTCTGCAGGGAGAGGGCTCGGGCAGTGAGGAGTGGGGCACGCAGGGCAGCTCCTGTGTCACCCTGCGTGAGACCAGCACGGGCAGGAGGAAACAATATAGGGGATTTACAAAGTGGCTGCATCACAATAGGGATTTGGAGAGGGCCAGGGGGTCTCGTTTTACCCCATTAAACATGCCAACCTCCCCAGGGTGCATTTGCACTCTCAGCACCCCACTGGTGGGAACCTGCACCCACGGTGCATCCCCAGCGAGTACCCGGTGCATCCTCCAAACCTGCCCCGTGACACCAATTTCCTTCTGCCAGAAACATTAAATCCTCAGCGATGGGAAGAGATGGGAGAGCATCCTCCTCCTCCACCATCACCATCACCACCATGACCTCTACTACCACCACCATCACCATCACCATGACCATCACCACCACCATCTCCACCATCACCAAGATCACTACCACCACCATCACCACTACCACCACCACCATCACCACCCCCTCCACCACCGCAGCCCTGGGACTTCCAGCGTGGTCACAGTGGGGTTCCAGCAGGCGAGGGCAGAGCGGAGGGCGAGCGGGCGGCACAAGGCGAGGGGGCGGCCGGGGCATGCGCAGCGCGGGGGCTGCCGCCGCGGAGGTGGGGAGCGAGGACCACGGCGCTGCCTCCCAGCTCCCGGCTGCCAGTTGCTGGTTGCCAAGCAGTTATCATTGTTTCTGTGACGATTGCAGAGGCTGTTGCTAATTGAAGAAGCCCCCACAGCATCCTTTTCTCTCTCTGCTCCTGCTTCTGCTTTTATTTTAGAGGCTCAAGGGGGAAGCCAGCTAGACTAGTGATTTTTTTTTTTCCTCTTTGACGTGGCGTTTTTATTTATTTCCTTTCGTGGGGGTGGGAAATTTCTCAGCTGGTGATTAAGTGATGGACTAGTTACTCATCCCTTTAGTCTTTGTGTGAGTGTGCGTGCGTGTATGTCTGAACACACACAGACAAGCTTACACACACACACACACACAGAGTAAAATCCTTTTTGCCACTGCAGTGGGCACAAATAGGTGAGCATGACTACAGCCAAGGAACAAAATGCATCAGGGAAACAAGCCCAACAACAAGAACAGGTAATGCTTATTTTCCTCGATTTAAAGCAGATGTAGATTTGCATTGTATAGCTGTGTTTCTTGTATGATTTACGAATTTTTTTCTGTGTGTGTCTTTTTGGTGTGCATTCCTAAAATTGCCAACTGAGTCACCAGTCAGTGGCAGGAGGAAAGTACTCTGTAGCTGGGCTCAAGGTCTGCTCTCTCGGTGTGCCTGGAGGCTGGCGGGGGGGGGGGGGAGGCTGAAACTGCTATTTTTAACAGACTGCACCTCTCCCTCCAGGCTCAGGGGTTTGCTCTGTAACTTGTTCGCTATGTGCATGTGTGGGGCAGCATGCTGGGACAGAGGCCCCCTCTCGCTGCAGGCGGGCAGCAAGACTCAGTGGCGGCCACCCTGCAGATGGACATAAAATTGCAAAAGTGGGTTTTGGCTTCTTACTTTGTCCAGCACTTTCAGGGTTGTTTTTTTTTTATTATTATTATTATTATTTATTTTTTTGGTTGATATTTCCTTGGAGGGATACCTCAGGGTACAGCTTGTGCTCAGCTGCTCAGGTGCCACCAGTGTCACGGGGAGCAAAAGCTGCCATAAGGAGGGATTTGGGGGAAATTGCAGTGCTTACACCTTACCCGAACTTGATTCATTTTTCTGTCTCTTGGTAGGCTCTTTATGTGTTTCTGTAGAGGTAGAAAGTTAAAGACTTCATTTTCTCTGCCAAGCCTGTTGGGTTTTTAAGCATTCCTATTTGACTGCACTTACCCGGATAGGATGAAGTAGAAACTTTCCCTTTAAAAAAATAAAAATCAGCGGGTGGCTGAAGAAAAAGAGGGGGAGGAGGGGGGGACATCCTCAGCTGTAAACGACAGGCACTGCTAAAGGTGGTGACACAGGGGACAGCCTGGTGGCGATCCCTGAGCCCCAGCACAGGCGCAGCGGCTGCAGCCCGCCCGGCCCCGGGCGCATCCCGGCCGCTCTAGTTCCTTCCCTTTATCCCCTCCTTAAACGCCGCAAGTTCTCCGCTTTAATCCTCCGTCAGGACAGCACGGGAGGATAATTTAAACAGAGCTCTCAGGACACAAATTAATCCTTAAAATAGTTCTTCCCGGCTTGATAGGCTGAGAACCTCGCACGGGGTTTTTTTGTGTGTTTCTTTTGTAAGTTGGTGCTTTTTTAGGGAAATAAGGAAGGGAGAAGCACGGGGAGACGCTGGGCACCTTCACACCACAGATAGCACCATAAATTCTGCATTACCAGGGTGACATTTTACTAGTGGCCAAAGCAGGCTGAAGGGACCAGTTAAAACAAAAGAAAACAACTTTGATGCTGAGGGTAAAGAAACTGTGCCTCCATCTAATCTTACCTCTGTCATGCTTCCCTGTTTCTCTCTCCGTTGCTTTTGGAATACGTATTTTTGTCACTGCTTGCTGCAGCCCAGCATCACCGGGCTGTGTTTCTGGGGGGAAGGGGTGCACGCCAGCCTTCGCTGAACGCAGAGGGCTGCCCCTCTCCTTCTTAGAGCTGTGTGAAAGTGTCGGGTGGGTAACTTGAGGAGTACAAGTCGGTTGCCCTTTATAAAGGAGCGCTGCTTTTATTTCAAGTGGTTTCACCTGTCAAATACCATTTAGCTACTGACTTGCCATGTCTTTGCTACTTCTCTCTTCCACAGTGAAGTACAAAATGTCCAGAATAGGTCTTTAGTATTATGCAGAAACTTGATTGAATATATTCTACAACTGATTGAGTTGCAATTATATCCATATGGTACACTTAAATATTCTGAAGGTACACACTCTTTCAGCTCTGCCCCAGTGTGAGCATGAAATAAAAATATCAGGCATATATAAATATCAATGATATTGATGAATATTAATGTTCAAGTCTGCAAGCAACTTTGCTCACTCCCATAATTTTTTTTTGTTGTTGTTTTCATAATACGATATTAGTCAAATGGCATTACGGTGGGGATTTGAAGCTAGCCTGTGTCCATTGATTACTGTGCACTTTTATCTTTTAACACCAGACACGGATCTAAACCTTCATTTTATTTAAAATAGATCAAACAGAAAAAAAGACTCCATTCATATTCTATTTCCAGCTGAAAATTGGCTTGTGTATTTCAAGAATTGGTGAGGTTCTTTTCTTGCATAAGAATAATCAAGAAACTGAAAATTGTAGCTGGGATAAAATTGAAAGTATAGTGCTGGTCTGTGGAGGACTGAATCTTCTAAAGCAGCTGCTGCTGTCGTAAAGAGGTTGTGACTCCCTTTTCTATATTCATCGCTGTGACATCCCTGGGATCCAGAGGCAGGCGAGTGACACAGTTGGCTGTGTCCTACCCTGCTAATCCAAACTGAAACTGGGCACGAAAAGACACTGCAGGAACAGGGTGGGGAAAGTTTAAAATCACCTGCAGAAGCTTTGCGGGCATAAGTTAAAAATCTAATTTAGACCCACGTGTTTATACAGAAATGAAGGGAAGTTCTGCCTTGAGATTTGCAAAAATTGTAATAATTAGCAAATGATTAAGATACAGAGTTAAAAAATGCACTATCTAACCTGCTTGAAGCCATGGAATAAATATCTCTTTCTTCCCTTTGTTAATTAAAAATGTTTCTATAGTTTCCTCCTGATAAGCAACATTGCCCACCTGCAAAATGGTTAAATTATTCAGAATTTTAATCATTTATCTCCTTGCTGACCTATTTCATGGGGCTGAACTTTAAGTCTTTTGGGCATCATGAACAGAAAACATCCTGTAAGTGGTGTGTAACAATGTCTCCTACAGTCAAGTTATGATTGTTTGATGAAGATGTAAGTCAGAAGTAGTTGCCTCTGTATGCTTTGACGGTTTTGCCACAAATATGTTTTTTTCTTGTTGTTGTTCAAATGGTTGTAGGTAGATAGAGTGTATTGTGCAATGATTACAGTCAGATTTCTGCTATATCTAGTGCTCAGAAGTCCATAGAAAACCCTGCAGACACTAATAGGCTTGGGATCAGGCAGGACTAGTGAATCTAGGTCTCTTTCTTGGAGATTGTTAGCTGGATATGAATATTCTATTAAAACCACTTTTCCATTAAAAAGAAAAAGAAGAAAAAGAGAGAGAGAGGAAAACAGAGAGAAGAAAATAGCAACAGCGGGTCAATTAAAGGGTAAATGTGCTGTGGTAATTTATGCCTGTTGAAGCTGTTTGTGTTTTAACATGAGTCTGAAAATTTTTTAGGGTCTAATATATTTCATATCTGAGCTTAGCCTAATTCTTGTTACTTTTAATGGCCTTTGGGAATGCAAGTATCTCTACAGTCATACATAAAAATAAGGAGGTTGGTGGTTTGTTGTTGTTCTTTTTATGAAAGAGGCAAAATGAGGTAAAAGGCATAATGCTACTATGAGACTTTTCAGTATTTTGAAAAATGAGTCAGCATACCAAAGATAACAGGATCAGAGATTATCAAAGAACAACTCTTATAAAATGTATTCAAAGGCGTGATTGGTTAATTTCATACTTGAACACTCAGAATAAATGATTGTTCTTATTTTTTTCCTGCATAGAGAACTGTCATAGACTTGCAGGGATTGAGATCCTGCTCCAAAGTGCACACATCCTAGACGAGGTAGTTAATGATTGCTTGCATGCAGTTCCATGTACAAGGCCAAAAATTAAGTGGGGAAGCAAAATAACTCAAGGGCTGCCTCTTGTTGAAGTAGACTCTATGAAGGAGTGGCATTAGATCAATAAAACAGTTCTGCCTATTAACTGTCATTAAGATAATCAATTTTGAATTTTACAGAACAGATGAAATTCCAAATGATAGGTGTCTTCAAATGGAGAAAGAGCACATTTACCTTGGGAAACCTAGGCTAGGCTCAGGAATAAAAGGATGAAAGATGAATATTTCATGTTCCTAATGTTCCCCTGCCACTCTGTACTTCACAGAAATAGCCTGTAGTGTGTTGCAAAGTGAGTACAGTTGGAGTATCTAATATACTATGCTAAAATGTGACTCCTTTTGAGTACATTTGTCCAAAGAGGTGGGGGGAAGTATGTTGTGTAGACTTTTTCCCTACGTGTTTATAATTCAGGTCACTCTGGAATTTCTGTAGCAAGGGGAGTCAATCCCTGTGTGCTCTGTTGTCTTCCTTCAAGGTCATAAATAACCTCAACCATTAAGATCTGAGTCCTGTGCTGACACTTCATTCTCAGAGTAGATTAAACGTAAAAAATATGGCTGAGCTTACAGTAGAAAGTTGTGTGGACCCTTGAGCGTGAGAGGGATGGTACTGATGTCCCAAAGCTTATATTATACACATTTTCAAGAAGCAGGTTATTTCAGGATAGTTCTAGACTGGTGTGAATGTCCATTAATGGCTGAACAGCATCTGCTCATTTAGTTTCATCCACAGGGAAGCCAGTTTGTATGCTCTGAGGCCACTCAAAAATGTGAGTTAAAGCTTGATAGGTGGGTACAATTGTGAGATTTACTTCAGTAGTGAGATTTGATTCAGTAGTGCTCTTCTGATCTGAACAAAAATATTAGATGCACTCCACATCTTCAGCAGGGCTGGGGGGATGTAGTTAAATAAATGTAAATTCATGTGAGCTGTGCTTGTGGGTCTGAAGATAATCTTAAGTGTTCATTTTTTTTTTCTCTAAGGTGTGAATTAAAATCCTTTCAGATCTGCTCTGTTTACCTAAGGTCTGTCCAGCAAAGCATTGTACCTAAGTGCCAAATATCTTGGTTAGTTCAAGCTTCATCTGAAAGACCACAATAATCCTGATTCTCTGTGACCCTGAAGTCTCCTTCCACCACATGAGCAATACAACTCCAAAGAGTGCAGGATCCCTCCATGTTGTAAACAGGATGTAGTGTAGAACAGGTTAAGGCACATATTATAAGTTGTGAAATTTATCTGTTGAAATAGGGAATGGACTTTGCCCTTCTATTTGTCAATAGCGTCCCAAGCATATGCTAGACCAAGAAGAGCCACTAGTGAATCCTCTGTGCTTGAGGGGTTGAGATAAAACATTGTAATTTTGTGTTCGGAAGCAGACAAAAGTTGACTGTATTACAAGAAGGCTCTGATTTACAGTGCCATTAGCTAGCATAGTCAGACTCCCCACTGCAGCACCCCAGTGGCATAAAATCCATGGAGAGTAATTGAGGAGCACCGTGACATACCTCTGCACTACCCAAATTCGACAGTGGGCTGGGAAGAGCTTGGCCTGGGGCTGTTGAACAGGTGGGAGTGAGTCTCCCAGGAGATGAGCTAATTTAGCATATTATCTCAGTGACTTGTGATAGCAAAGCTCCTACATTCTTGGCTGGAATTGAAAACTGTCATATCCCAAAGGTGAGTCCCTGCTTGTGAGAATCCCTTATTCTCACTGAGTCGCTGCAGATTTCTGTCTCTAATTATTACAGCCGTGTAGAAATCAGGGAGCAGTGTCTGCTTGTGGAAACTGTCTGTCAAAGAGAAGAAAGAAGAGAATTATGACTCTTAACTTGTATAGAAAACAAAGTTGTTGGCTCTTGTATGTTTGTTCTAATGAAAGTTTTTAATATTAGGTGTTTAAGTACCTATTTTTTTTATTATTTTTTTTTAATATGAAACAATACCATTCTTTGTTGATAACAGCCCTGTAAATTACATATCTTATTGTAGACCCAACACAGGCTTTCTCCAGGAAGTTGCAGAGAACATCTGTGTTTCATTCTGTTAATGGTATCTGATCTATTTCTCAAGAGATTAAATTTCTGTAATTGTGCTCCTGAGAACACTGTATTCAAGAACATGAAATTGCATCAAACTGGCAGTCTTTTCAAGCTGTTAATTTGCTGTGAGGAATGCAGGCAGCTAAGCAATGAGGAGGGGGAGACAGAGATGGAAAGGAACATGTTTGGCATAACACTGACATCTCGAAGGGAAAAGGCTGTAGAAGAGCTTTTCTGATGTTCAGTATAGAAATGCAAGTGCTTCTGGAAGGCCTCAGATGTGCCAACACTGTATTGTGGCTGTAGATCTAAGTGCACAACTTCTAAGGGGTGGTGTAATTGCATAGGATGACGTTAGAGATTGTGTAAACTTTAAACTGTGCCTATAGCTTGACAGGTCAAGTGGAGATTACTCATGGTATGTGCTCTACCTCTGGTCCTTGGGACAGTATTGGTTGAATGCTGCTCTCTCTGACATGGATACCTTATTCTTCAGTCTTTCTCATTAAATCTTTCTTTTATTGATAGGTCAAAACAGAATAATTTGTCAATAACTTGTCTCTGAAGTTAACCAGTTATCTAGGTCTTGGGATACTTGGTCTGAACTCAGTAAGAAAAAAAATATTTTTAATATTTTATTTTATTTTATTTTTTTAACTCATCATAGAACATCCAATGCTTCACTCCAGTTGTGGTCCATTAGCAGTGCTATGCATTGCTACAGTCATTTCATGAACAATGTTTTTAGCTGCTTTCAGTTCTTATGCCTTTAATGCTGCTTCTTTGTGACCTTTATAAAGCATTACATTGCCACGAATCGTGATCACTTTGGACGATGTGAGAAAAGGTATTACTTTTAAATGATGTAGAGTACAGTATTATTTATTATTTATGTACTTTATGTTTTGCATTAAAGACTTTTTTTCTTTTTTCCTTTCTTTCTTCCTGTCTTTTGTTCTTCCATCCTTCCTTCTCTGACTCTGAAGTGGGCTTTAAGTAGGTGAAATAGATTCAGAGAAGAGAGAGTGCTGGCAGCAGCAGAACAGCAAAGCTGAGCTCACCCCTTCTCCAAAGGGCAGCTGCGGTTGTGGAGTAACACTGACTGCAGAAGTGAGAGGATGGAGTGGAGTGGGTTGAGCAAGTTTTCAAAACCATTCCTGAACATAAATATGAAGAGAAAACTATATTTGAATTCAGTGAAGGTGTTCAAGAATAGAAGGATGAGTTAATATAATTTTCTGATTAAAGAGCAATGCCTGAGTGGGATTATCAGCTAGATTTCAGGGATGGTCCAGTGGTTTGAGTATGGGATTTAGCGCTTCTTGTGCCACAGACTTCCCTTGTGGCTTTAAGCAACTATGTTAGACATAGGTCCCTGGCTGCAGTCAGCAGTTTCTTGTCCATCGTCACCTTATGTTGATAAAAACAAAAACAACAAGAACAATAGGATCTCCTGAGGATAAGTACATGAAATATTATGAGCTTCTGAGATACTGTAGGAACTCAGGCTGTATAAGTAAGTACTCAAGATATTAGAGAGATGTACTCCTTGACATTTAGAGAATGTATGGCAAGAGTCATAGGAGAAAGTCTGAAAATTAAAACTCATTCTGAAGCATTAGATATGAATAAGAACTTCAGCAGAAAAAGATCAAGATAAAGGTAAATCCTGGGAGGATTTTGGATAGTTATAAGCTGACTTGCAAATGAGAGAGAGAAAAATAAATATATAAATAAATAAAATTTAGGGACTGGATCAGATTCTAAGATTTTGGGAACCTGAAGCAATTTTAGACTTTGAGGTAAGATACAGATACATCTTTCAGCTCTCTCTTGCATAATGCAGAAAGACCTTTTCCGAGAAGGAGGAGTTCAATTTTTATTTATTTATTTATTTATTTATTTTCAATAGGAATACTGTGGTGTAATTAGAAGCCCACACAGATTAAATGGGAAAGTAGATAAAGGGATGATGAGCGAAGGATATGTGCAGTCAAGGGTAAAAATAAAAAACTTTCAGAAGTGCAAGCCAAGAAGCAAGAGAAGCAGGCTGAAGTTCAGGGTTCAGGAGACTGATGGAGAAGAGTCTCCTGAAAGTCAGGATGAGACTACGAGCCAAGGCTGAAGACCACAAGCCAAGTGTGAAGATCAGAGTCTGCTGCTTGTAGACAAAAATCCCTTTACAAAAGCTGTGGATGTTGTGGAGGGAGCTGTTAATCATGATGGAAATGGAAATGGCTACCTCCCACCTCCTTGCCCAAACTATGCAGGGCAGGAAAATCCTCCATAGATCAAGGAAAATGAGAGAATAGATGAGTGAGCTAAAGAGTAACTGCTGTCTGGAGGAGTTATGGGAGCTACAGCAGAAGCACAGCAGGATTTGGTGTTAAAAGAGGCTTAAGAAGGAAGAGGAAGCTTCTTGTAGGCAGTTGGTTTGTAAGGAAGTAGTGAGCGCATGGCAGCACCCTTTTGCATCCCACATGGAGGTGATCGCAGGAGCAGGGAGGCAGGGAGGTAAATTAGCTGTGCTCATGTTGCGTAGGGTTAGGGTCATTGCTCTGCTGTACAGAGCAGCAGTGACACACACCGTTCCCAGGAGCGCAGTTGGTGAAGGGTCTCAGCAGGCTTTGCAAGCTTCCCAAGGGCTCACAGTGAAGAACAGCAGCTGATCTCCATGTGGGTGATGTGATGGCACCAACAGAGGAAGGAGTTGCAAGGTGAGGACTAGCCACAAGCTTTGTATGATAAAGGGAGTTCAGAGCATTACCTCTTCTCTTGCCTTTACTGGGCAATCTTGATGTATCCTTGAGCAGTGCCTTGTCTCAGTTTCTCCATCCTGTAACACGCTGCTAACTGCTTATTTTCTTGCTTTGAGGGAATCAGGGAAGACAGCTATATTTTACCACCTCTCAGACTCCCT
The DNA here is from genome assembly GCF_040182565.1 of Anser cygnoides. Classification (NCBI taxonomy): domain Eukaryota; kingdom Metazoa; phylum Chordata; class Aves; order Anseriformes; family Anatidae; genus Anser; species Anser cygnoides. Next base: position 8,472,902 of record NC_089874.1, read on the forward strand.
GTGTCTCCTCATAAATATCCTGTCTTCAAAATAAATACTTAATAATGCATTAACTGAAGTCTCTGCCTTATATTCTGTCACATGGGAGGGCATGGTGGGGAAAAAGCAGCAGCTGGCTTTGCCAGTTGAGATGATCCCTGGAAGAACAGGAGGGGGGAAAAAAAGGTTAAGCTCCTCTTCTTGCACAGGGAAAAGGTTCTGCTTTTCTTCTTCTCCTTCATATAACTCATCCCTGGATTATCTGATTACCCGTGCCCTTACTGCTGCTGGAGTAAAACCTTTTTTGAGAGAGAATGTGTGCTAGATGCATGATGTATGATGCATGGTGCACGACAGTAACTGGCTAGCAATGTATGGCTATTAATATTATGAGATATGATTTTGTGATCAAAACTGCAGGTGGAAACAACAGATGGACCATTTCTCAGAGTGGGATTTGTCCTAGCCTGCTGGACAACATCTGGTCACAGATGTACAACAGGGACTCCCTTTTGGGATCTTCTCTTGTTAAACAGCCCTGCAGTGCCAGCATTATGACCAGCAGCCTTCATGGGAGAGGCTGGAGATAAGACAGGGGAATCTCTACTGTCCTTGTGGAAGGAGGGGTGCCCTGGGGAGGGATTTCCCCATCTCCATGACCACATTGAAAAAGTCAAGCTGTAAATGAACATGTGCAGAGGATAGGCTAATTTTATTAAATTGACGTGCTGGGATGGAGGGAGTTAGTCAACAGAGGTTCACAGTGAGTCACTGAGAGAGCACAAGCATCTAGACATCATCCTAGACATCATGTGGTGCTGCCTGAAACTTCACGTCCTTTACAGCTCTTCAGTGGGCATAGGTAGAGCCAACCTCCTTGTGTGGGAAAGCCTCGTGCCCTTGTTGCATCTCTTTTCATGGATGGGAGTGCACAAGTCCTGGCTGGGTGGGGAACCAAGCCCTGAGCGTGTCTCTTGGTGAAGGAGGATGAGATAGGATGAAGTACTTAAGAAGAGTTAAATTGAGATTACACACAAAAAATTCATGAAAAAATAATAATAATAAAAAAAATAGAAAGCAGAAGGAGAAGAGTTTCTGTGAAACTATAAAAGCAGGCAAGTCTCACAGCTGAACTGTTAGTGTTTGGGTTATTGTTTGTTTTTAACCCTTCAGCTTACATCGCTTGTCAATCTGAAAACAAATGGCTGTTGTTTTTATTGTTTATAAAAGCTAACCAAGATAAAAATAAGAGGGAATTTTATATAAGGGTTCACAATGCCAGAGTAGTTTGTATTACTGCTTAACTGCTGCTGAGCTTGAAATTGGAGAGATAATAAGCCTTCAACTGAAGCAATTAGTCTGCATTTTTTGACTCCATTACCTTCGCTTATGTTTGTAGCCAAATAGTTACATGCAGATATTTAAGGCTTAGTTGTAGTATAGTATTGTCAGAAGTGAATTCACAACTTAGACATTAATTTATTGTTAATTTAACTTGTCAGAAATACCATAATAAATATGTAATTGATTGGGGGTGAATGTATACAGTGATATATTATGTGGAATGTATTTCAGGTCTTTAATTTACCTTAATTACATGTTGTGACCAACCTCTCAACTTTTTTTTTTTTTTTTTTTTGTGCGGGTTTTAAAGGGATATGATATTTAATCTCCATATGGCTGTAGGTTTTAATGAATGTTACATTAAGTTGTAACCAGCCTTGAGTACACTGACAACCTCACACTTTTATCTGTCCATTTTCATGGACAGGAGCAAACAGGTTATTTTTAAATGCTTATGCAACTTTTTGTGACTCTTAGTAGAGAGGAACCCAAGGATTTACAGGGAAAACATGTGGCAACACAACCCATATGAAAATGAGAGAGGAAAGAGACACAAAGCCATTGTTTACTAGTTGTACAAAACCGTCTACTGCAAAGTAGATGATATAGCTTGAGGGAGGTAATTAGCAAAAACTTCAGGCTCTTTATGATTTTGAGGCACCATAGTAATTGATAAAGGAATTGCTCAAGGTAGGAGGATTTTTTTTTATTTTTTCCTAAATTTATGTTGCTGTAGATGTCACTGTGCTGAGTGTAGCAAGTATTGACTGCTCCTTGTGACGTGGGAAATTTGGTCACAGACTTGTATCTAAATTGTGTTTCTACTACTTAAGCAATCTTGACACTTCACAGTTTAGTAGAATCTAACAATACTAGTAGCCTTCTTTTTTATATTTTTAATGCCCCAGTATGTCTGCTGTAAAAGTTAATTTGCAAACATTGCTGAGAATGCTGATCCATTGAATCTAATGAGTATCTGAGACTAATCTTGGTGAACTTAATCAGTGGAGGCTTCAGTTGCATTAAATTGAATTCTTCTTTGTGGTCTTTTCCTTGTAAGGTGTAATACATATTTTTACATGAATTATATTGATGCTTGACATTGCTGTTGCAAGTCATGATATAATTAGAAGTCTTATTCTCACACTGCAAGCTAAACCAGACTGATAAAACAAAGAACAGTTTGTGAATGTAAGGGACAGGAAAATCCAAGGAGAAGTTGATTGAAATAGCTCTGGAAACAGTTTAGCTCATAAGGCTTGTCCATTCATAAAATTTCTATTGATCAGTGAACCTTTAGACTTTCCTTGCTGAAGGCTTTTCATTTTTCTCTTGTTTATTTGAATAGATATCTCCTGGTAGGACTAGCCAACTTCAGTTACTATTCATGTACTTGTTTTTTTTCTCTCTTTTTTTTTTTCTCTCTTTTTTTTTTGTTTGTTTTTATTTTTGGGGGCTGTTGATATTTTTTCCCCCTTGTTTATATCCTGGGCTTGCTGGTTTCCTTCTGTTCTCAGCTCCTAGCTGTGGTGAAGCAATGAGCCTAAGTGTGCCCTTCTTACTCAGTCTGTGTTTCTCCCTCCACCTGACATACTTGGCAAGAGAAGGAGGCTGACCAGAAGAGGAATAACATATATTAAGCAGATGGTCTCCAGTCCAAGCACAACTCTGTCGTCTTGGCCCTGGCATTTCATGCAGAGAAGGCTGTATGAAGGGTTGTCAAAAGCATTAAGACTGGGCATATCCTTATGTACTTTGCCCAGTTTCCTGTAGAAAACTGAGACTGTAAACCTGCAAAAGCAAAAAAGTTGTAACTGGCAGTTTTATTCCAGCTGACATATTCTATTTTCATCTGTGTTTTATGATAGAAAGAGCTGAATATTTTAAGTGGCTCTTCTCTGTACTAGTCTGTCAGAAATGGGAGAAATGTTTCTCTAAGAAGTCAAACTTCTCTTAGGTCATCTGCTTTGTGAAGTCTGATGGAGCTCTGGCCTGAAATGGACTTCAGGCTTAGGACCACAACAAAAATCAGGCCAAGTTTACACTCTGAAACAAGGTTGCAGGCCTTGTCTCCTCATCAGTTGTTTCAGAAGATTTGTTGGGTAAACCCAATAACATCCTCTTGTGTATGGGAAAACACTGTTCACACTGGTCTTCTCCTGACCTGGAGGTGGGAGGTGACTAGAATGCACATGGGGACCAAAACTTTATGTCCACTGACTCTACAATGTCTGGTATTCTTCCAAGAAATTCCTGTAGGTTCCTAGAAATGCCTGGAGGTTCCTATAAATTTCACAACTTCTTTGGCCAGTTATAATGCCTTGTAGCATCTGTGTGGGTCAGTAAATAACTTGTCATCCTGTACCTCATGCCAGAAAAAAACTTTTTATTTTTATTTTTATTTTTTATGTATTTATTTTTATGTATTTATTTTTATTTTTATGTATTTATTTATTTATTTTGGCTTTTCAGCAGCCTGAGGTGAATTGCAGAAAGCCTACAGGGATCAATAGCACATGGCCACTGTCACAGGCTGAGCCAAGATTTTAAGTCTTCAGTGTTCACCTTGCTGTAAATTAGAGATGCTTGAAATTAAGTGTTTTTTTTTTGTTGTTGTTGTGTGTTTTTTTTTTTTTCCATAGTATGCAGTTCATCCATGCAGGGCTGTTTCTACTAAATCTCCTAACTCAAAATATTTCAGAAAGTTCTACATTGAGATTTGAGAGGCTGGGGTATTACCAAACCCAAGAAAATATGTTGTTCTGAAAATTGTTTTCTGCAGCCTAAAAGAAGTTAGAAGCTTATGGTTTTGTTCCTGTGGGTTTTAAATACCTAATAACTGAAACTTTAAAAGAAACTGAAAGAATAGATGTGCCAGAGGTTTGGGGAAACAGTTAATGAGATATCACAATGAAGCAACATGAGTGTGTTCTTTCTCTGGTTTGTCCCTGTGTAGGGGACAATGATACACATTCTTCAAACTATGTTCCATATCTTGTTTCTCCTGTTCTATCTAGGTTCTTATATTTTTAGTCGCAAATATCTATGGGTTGCCAGAAACATGAGCTCTAATATCCACTGAATGTCTGTGGTGTTTGTTTTTTTTTGTGTGTGTGTGTGTGGTTTTTGTTTTGTTTTTTTTTTTTTTTTTATTGGCCCATTTCTTGAGTGAATGCTTTGTGTCAGCCAAGGAGGAACTGTTTTTGTGAGGAAAAAGGAATTAATTTTTTTCAAGCCATTCACCAAATATTCTTTGTTCTTTTACATGTGGTTTGCTGCTCGTCAGGTGTAATGCATAACTTGTATTTATTTTCATTTTTGAAACTGCTGATAAAACAAGAGATGACAATTCCTCTAAGGAGACGGAATTTAGGTGACATTCAGAAGTTTATACTTCATTACTTTTCATTGACTTGACAGTTTCCACAGTTTCTTTCCATCATATAAACTTTCAATTGCCAAATGAAGATTAGTCCATGGCCCCAAGCCAACAGACTGTTGAACAACATTTTTATATTCTTTATCAGCATGGATAATGTGAATAACTCAAGAATATATCAATGTCAGTTCAGAGTTTCTTCAGGATGGACTGTATTGGTAGTGCACACACACAAGTGAAGACCTAGGTTTGTCTGAAAAAGGTGTAGCATTCACATGCCCATTTCCTCCAATTGTCTTTGCAAATATTAACCATCACTACATTCCATTGTCTTTCATATCCTCGAAGGGAGGAAAGAATACACAAAAATGCATGTTAAGCCATACTATTAGCTTAAGCAAACAAACCAATAAAATCATTGATGTTTGCTTTGAAAAATCTGAATGACCAAGAGAAGGCTATGAGTTTTCTTTAAAACAATACAGAAAATTCACTTGTGACTCTTGCTTGCAGGTTTTATGGCTTTTAGGAAGGAAAGATTTTTGCAGAAGTAGCTGCTGCTGTGGCTAGCTCTCCCAGCTCCCTCCTTCCCACCCAGAAGGGGGCTTGTAGAGGCATCAGGTGACCAGAAGCATTTGCTTCCCACTGCTTAGCTTCAGTGTGTGCCCTCAGTGCCTCTGTTGCAGTACTCACTGACACCGCAGTATGGGCAGATGGCTGAGGATGGCACTGAAGTCTCCTGTCCATTTTTAGCGGCAGATTTCAGTGCCTGCAAGCTATTTACTTCTATGTTTTCATTTTTATTTTATTTTGTTGTTGTTGTTGTTGTTCAATTCAATATTACTTCAAACTCCGACCACATGCTCAACTTGAAAAAAGCTGGGGTAGTTCCTAAGTTTATTTTTTTAAAAAACAAGTGGGATAAATATCCTCCTGTATTTTATCTTGGTAATGCTACTGAAATATACAATCCTGTTTGTTGTGAAGTGAAGGCACTCTGTATTGATGAAACACAGTTATAACCACTGAGCAAGCTGCAGAGTCTTATTTAGATAGCTGGGATCTGGCAGGAGGTGACCAGTTAACACAAAAAGCCAGAAAGAAAATCATATAGCTGTAGGAGATGTTGAAAGTAACAGATGAGAAGAGGTTGCTTGCAGAATTTTGATTCTACACAATAAATTATTGTTGGCAAATTGAACTGCTGCCTACTTTTCAGTGATATTAAAGAGCTGGAAATAATGCATATTTTGGCCAGGCAGTCATCTAGTGTCTTTTATTGACAGGCAAGTAAAACCTGAATGAGGAAAAAGACTAATTAATCATTACTTCATGTAACCTTTACCAGCATGATACAGTCTTGACATTTGAGTCTTAGTTTGCAGTATTCATTTAAATTAGGCCTGTTTCTTGCTGTAAGATCCAGAGGAAAAAAAAAAAAAAAAAGAAAAAAAAAGACACGGAAGTACTTGGGGAGGTTTCAGGGGAGCCTAATAGAGCTAGGTGTTCAAGTCCAACCAAAAATGACAGTCTCAAATGTTTTAGCTTTCTGTTTACCACATAGTTGTAAATAATGCCCAGGGGGGAAATTGTTGAGTTGTGATAAATTGTTGAGCATCCAAAAGCTATTGCTGGTCTCACTGGGGACTGCTGCAAGCTCAGTGCTCTTGAAAATCCAGCCAATTATGTAGGTGCTTATGTACAAGCTTTGAAGGCTCACTTTTCTTGTGTATTAAAAACCATGTTTTTAAAAAGCTTTCCACTGTTACTAGCCATTTATTTTTTCCTCTGTTTTCTTCTGAAAACAACTAAAAATGTAACACACTTGAAAGAAACACATTTGAAGTGCCATGTAGTCAAATGATGGCATTTAATTTTAGGAAACCAAGGGAAGTCTGCTGGTTAGTATTAAAAATGCAAAGGTAACAGTTTCTCAGACTTTAGGGCACCAGACAATCATGTTGTGTTTTGTCCTTTTCTTTGCACCTAAGACATAAAAGTGGAATTGCATTGCCATTTCAGTCAGATAATATATATATATTTTTTTAATTGGAATATGACAGGCACTGGAAGGCCTCAGGACATAAGATGCTCTAAAATAGCTATTTATTATTAACTATCATTATATTATATTATTATATGAACAATAATTATTAACAATAAAGAAATATAATTATAGGCTTATGCTGTTTAAATATAGTCTCCTTAAAGAAAGTTCTATGTTGCTAAATTAACTCGTTCAACATATAAGGAGTTTCATAACAATGCTTTATGCTTTCTTTGTGCTTTATATCTTCAAATTACTTTTTAGAATATTCTTCCTGACATCTCAGTGATGTAGGTAACCCATATTACCCACACTTGGCATAAAGGGAATCTTAATATGATCATGAAGTGTTTCAGCCTCCAATCCCATGCAGTACAATGTTCTGTGCTGTGGGGACTATTGGTTTGTGTCAGTGCTGACTCCAGGCAGTTTGTTGCAAGATGCAGATATGTCCTCCATTGTGTAAGCATTTTGAAAATGTTAACAATGATTTCTTCCTCCGTTCCTCCCTTCCTCTAGTTTCTGCTCTTTTAAATAAAATCAGACACTCTTGGGTTTTTCAATTTTTGTGGACACCTCTTGAGATTTGACAACCATTTAAAGAAAGCTCTCCTCCATGTTAACACTCCATCAATAGCACTTGTGCACACAATGGTTATAGAAGTTCATGCATACATACAAGTCACCATGAAAATCATCAAACAAATCCATGTGCATGCCAGCACCCATTGAACTCAGAGCCTGAGAGCAAGAAATCACTGCCTTAAGGCCAAGATGTTTTCAGAAAGGTGCAGGACAGAATCTCTCGTATTTGAGACCCAGCATTTTCCAATTTCCACTGGATTTCTAGTGGCCTAAGTAATAACTGAATTGGGAAAGGAAAAGCAGAGTTGTACAGCACTCTTGAAAAATGGCTTATCTCTAAAGAATGTAGTGCTTCCACTGCAGATGGTTTTAACTTTGAAGTGTTTTGTTATTTGTTCCTGAAAAAAGAAGTAATTCATGATATGTGCTGATTTGTGTCAAAAAAAAAAAAAAATGCAAGTGTCATGGGTGAATGCTTTGCAGTGACAGGAGAAAATGGGCCCTGGTACTGCCTATTGGATGCACCAACATAACTTTTTCCAGTATCTGAGTGCCTGATGATTCCTAACAAATTTAACGTCACTGGTAGGGATGCTGCTGTAGATTGTGAAGCCTGAACAGACCATTTTAGTTATCTGCTTAGCCTTCTTAACTATGTCAGGCTGCATGCTTACCTTTAAGTTGTGCTCCTCCTTCTCACACAGAGAGGACGGAGGCACCAAAATTTTATCCAGGTCTATCTCACACCTGTCTCCCGAACCTTCAGTACTTTCACTGCCAAATTGGCCTTTTGCCTAGAAATTTTTTTATCTCCTGTTCTTACCTTACAGTGACTGCAGTATTTTATAACCTGCAGATGTGTGGGCTTCCCTTGAGGGGCAAAATATATATCATTCTTTAATGGGCAAATAGGATTGGCATATGAGAAGTGTCAACAGTGCTGTTTTTAGCTGTCCTGCTGGACAGCTATGCAGCCATGGGTCACTGAGATGGAATGAAGAAACATGATGAGGCTTTCAGGAAGATCCCAGTTTTTGTGTTTCTGGTTTTCATAGCATAGCAAAGCAATTTCTTTTTCAGTAATCCACAACTAATGAGGACAAGAAGGGTCTAGAGAATGTGTGGAGGCTGGAGGAAAGGGAGCCTTACCTTGAAAACATTAAGTATAACATGATAAAAATCTGTGTGGGGAAGAGGAAAAATGGTAGTAAAATACATAATTATTACCCTCTGTTTTGTTGCGTTCTTTCTGGCAATTCTGCAACTACAACTAAAGACAGTTTCTTTCCTGAAGTACTTTACGTGGGTTTTCTCCTTCCTCATGGCTCTGTCAGGGTAAGTGTTGCAGAGCTGGCTGGACACTCCTGCATTTTCCAAAAGACAAGGATTCTGGCATTTGGTTGACTGTAATTATTGGTGTTTTCAAGAAATGCTTTCTAATTTAATAAGGTAGCCCTTTGTCTCTAATAATTCTAAATGACTCTCCTTCCTTGGTTTAACAGTTCAATTTTAAATATATTTATAATACCTACACTCTTGGTTGTTTGATTAACTTAAAATCCTCTGTAAAGGTACACAATATGGAACAGTAATCAAAATATTCCTTTAGTTTTCATTAGATCCATGTATTATCAAGCAATGTGTGCAAACATGCACGTGTAAATGGACATACTAATCCACCCAAAAGAAATTTCTCCTATCCAAGGAAACAACCAAATAAGACTTGAGCCAAATAGTAGGATACTTGAAAAAAGCCCAAATGTCTAATTTAACAATTTTCAAGTAAAGCTGTCATTACTGGTGAATTATTAATTTATTTATTATTATGGGTAAATTATTTGTAAGCATAATTTGGGAGTGATGAGTTTACTATCTTGCTATCTGGGACTCTAGCTGTTGAAGGAATCAGAAGGTATGTAGAGACTGAAAGAGAAAGACAGTTTGGTGGCTGAGGAGATTAAAATGTTACCATGGAGTCACAGACTCCCTTGTGCTATGGTTTCTGTGATGGTGGATTAACCAAATTTTTCACAGGTTCTATAATTCACATTTGTGCTTTTTTTTTTTTTTTTTTTTTCTGTATTCAGTTGGATGTAGTTTCTCAGTAAGACTCTGGATTCTAAATTTTTTTTTTCCTGAATTTCAGAAGTGCTAACATTTCTAGCTGCAATAATTGAACTAGATAGGAGTTGTACTTAACTATATGAACTTTTGATAATTAGTCTGAAAAAAATCAGATCTCAGGCATCTGAAGTTGGACACCCTAAATTAGCAAAACATTTGTCCTTGATCTTTGTCTGACTCATCTCCCTGTCTGTGCAATGGGATAATATTCTCTCTTCACCGCATAGAGGTGCTGTGGAAAAGAATTGATGAATATTTGAAGCACTCACATATTGTACTGATGAGCTCCATAGAAAGTGCTGTGAGAAAATTGGTAACACTGCTTTTAAAGCAGGTTGGAATTGCATGCTGCAAATAAGGCCATGCACACAACGTTGAGGATCAAGTGAAATATTGAAGAGACCTCATTATGTGTGAGTACCAGCCACTTGGTGCAATGAGTGAGGCAGTTGAAAGCATGTAGGGTGCATAATTAGATACTAGCACAACGCATATGAACACGGGGCTAAATTGTTGCTTGTGGACCTTGAAGCTTAAATCTGACATTTCCCAACTTAATGCTTGCATGTGAACTTTAACCATCTTTTAAGGCAGATTTTGTCTGTTATTGTTGAATAAGGGTGAGATTTTCAAAAGCACTTGGCTCTCTCCTGCCTCTGTTGCCAGCAAAGATAACAGGACTTTATGGATTGCTTTAGTGGGAGCAGAGTTAGGCCAGTGCTGAGTGCTTTTCGAGTCACAAACTATGATTTACGTAGCAAACTGTCTCAAAAAATACACTCAGAAAAATGCAGTACTTGATGCTTGAACTCTGTGAAGCTCTTGTCATTCCTAAGGGCTGTTAGCTTTGTCTATTAAGAACAACCTTGTATGTGATATGCTAAAATTAGGAATTGGCAGTGTTTATTGTTGTTTGCTAGTGCATAACATGAGTATGCACATTTTCTCTTATTAACCTTGAATGCAGAATTTCATTGACCTGATTCTAAACATCAGAAACCAGGAACCTTGAGGTAACCTACAAAGGTTTTTATCTGACATGCACCAAATGGTATTTAAATGACCCAGAGTCAAGTTTTAGTATTATTTATACTACTGCAAGTGTCAGAGATCAAAACCTTATTGTGTTAGATTCTTATCAGACACTGCCATGAAGATCTGGCATTTTAAATTGAAAAATAGTAAACATGGTTTCTTATTCTTGTTTTACACACAGTGGAGACAAAATCTGGCCAGCAGGAAGATGAGTTTGTTTTTCATTTGCTTAAGATGAGAAGAGGTTTCCTCAAAGTCAGACATTAAATCTTTAGCAGAATCACAAGCAGAATCCAGAGCTGTTAGACTAGAACTATAATTTTAGCAGTGTTAATTCATTTCTCTTCTCCTTTGCAGAGGTACTTTTCTAGTCTGTATGGTGAGGTTTTGATTTGTTTTGTTTTCCACCATCCTTTTAAGATTTCTTCTGTCCTTTCTACATTTGAGATCTCTTGTTAGTAGCAAATAATTATTTTCCTCTGCAAAAGATAACTTTTTTCATTGTTGCTTTCCTCACACCACTTACCATGTTTCTTCCAGACTTTGGAAACAGAAGTGTACTGAATGCAGTGCTACAGGGTCTTCCTCCCAGCCCCAGCATAATTTAGTACCACACCCTTGGCATAGACTTCCTGATTCTGCACATTTTCTTAGCGGTAAAGAAAAAACATTTTAACTGCTACAATTTATTGGGCCTTGTGAGGAAAATATTTGTTCCATAGAAGTTAGAGAAGCAAATAGAAATATTCCTCAAGTTAAGAACCTGAAGCAAGCTAGCAACTGAATAGAAATAGCTGTCTTAATTCCAGGAAGCTGTCCACTTTCACTAACTAAAGAAGTGTTTTGGAAAACTTCCGTCAACTCTCTCTCATGGAAGCATGTTTGTCTAGCATACTATCTTTTTTCCATTGCTTCATGGGTTCCACCCTACCATGGTGAGTTGTACAATTATAATTATCTTTTAGTAGCACAGATATAGCCAGGTACAAACCGAGATATACATCATAAAAAATGTCTCTTTGCCAGACTAGATAGAGTATATCATGCTGAATTCTCTTTGTGAGACTACCACATTTAGAGATAGGTAGAGTAGATGAAGATACTATCTTTTCTAGGAAATCATTGTCTACATCTAATTTAACTGACTTACCAACATCCTTTATTCTCGTTTAGCCATCAACTTTAACTCATAGTTTTAGCTTATCACATATTTATTCATATTGCAATAATATCTGGTAGTACTGCCCATGTGTGTAAAGCCATTACGACAGTCACTGTTTCCAAAGAAAAGATGTAAGTATAAAGCAAGAGAGGATGCATAAACAGAAAAAAAAAAAAAAAAAAACGAGGAAAAAAAAGAGAAAAAAAAAGGGAAAACAATAGAAAGGTCACTTTTTTACTAGGATTTGTTAAGGATACTAAAGTACAGAGTTATATATCAAGTATGTTATAATATCTAGGATCATCAGTCAATAGAAATGAATGATGAGCTCATCTAAAAACTGTGTGAGTTTTTGAAAATCAGTATTTTCTTCAGTGGGACTGAAAGGGAAGGAACATGCATTTTCAAGTGTAATCCCTTCTCCCATTTTTGTATTCAGGAGGTTTAAGTTTTACATGCAGCTCAACAAGCCTGGCTGGATGGTGGCACAAAAGCCTCTGCATTGTTTGCTGCCTGCAGTGGTTCTGGCACCACAATTCAAAGGGGAAATTGAACAAAGTGATTTAATTATTTCTTCTCTCCTAGTATCTCATCCCTCTGTGCTTTATGAGTACTGAACTCTCTGTTTTAAATTTGTTTTAAATCACATTTCTGTATTGTTTCATTTTTTATCGTGGTTATTATCCCTCCCCAAAAATATCTAACAACACCAATGAGATAGTAGGAATCCATATGATGAGACTTTAAATGTTAGATATAAATTAGTCTTAGGAATAAAAATGATTCATTCCCATGCACAAGAGTATATCACTAAATCTCTAATATTATGTGTTAAATGTGTTCTTAAGTGCATTTGGAATTTCACATGGTGTGCACTTATGTAAGCCCATCTCAAAGAGATGAGCAAAATTCTGGACGTCTCTGTGATTTGGTAGTTTGAAACCTCACTCTTATCTACCACACTTCAAGATTTATTCCTACGAGGAGCAAAATTTCTATTGCCGAAAGACTGGGAGTAAATCCCATGTACTGGTGCACACCTGTTGGTTTTGTGGACATCTGTGAGATTGCTGTTTGTTCTTTGGAAAAAAAAAAAAAATAAAAATCAGCCACTTATTCCAAATTAGCTGATTTAGAAAGGGAGAAAGTAAATAGTTTCTTCTCAGTATATTTCTATAAGATAAAGGAAACTTATGAAAATGAGATTTCACCAGAAATTGAATTATTGCGTGCACTACAAAGCTCCATTTAATAGTGAAGTTAATGACTAATGTATTTCCATATTCCATTTCCTTTGAGATTACAGCTTTTCTTCTAGGGCTCAATGGAGAAGCTATTCTTCAGCTGAATAGGAACAGCATTCGTCATGATTGTGGTAGGATAACTCTTGGGAGAACTTTATAGAAAATAACTTCTGGCAGCAGTTAGAAACATACAAGTTTTTTACCTCTTGAACGATTCAATTTGTGCAAGTTGGTCCACTGAAGGACCTGGACCATCCTGCTCTTTGTGGATTACCCGTTCATCTGCACAAACCATTGTTCCCCTGTACAAGTGACTAAAACTTAAACATGGCTCCATTATTGATACTATTTTGGTAAAGTGAGCAAGATATTGGTTGCTGTAACTATAGATATCAGTATAAATGTTCCCATTGTAACCTTCTCAAAATTATAGCAGAAAACACTTAAAACCAAACCATTAAAAATAAATTAATTCTGTGAATTAGGTTTATTATTTATTAATAGGAAGTTAATATAGAGTAATTAGTAACTGCACATCAGGCTTCCTGAAATGCTAGGATTATTCAAAAAGTACATAGAAGGAAGGCGCTATTTGGAGCTACTAAACCCTACTACCTGAAACACCATTATCCTTTTAGTTAAAATGATTTCCTTTGTGACTCTTGGTTTCTTTGCTAGGAACTTACAATACTTGCTAAAAGCTCATGTTATTTATCTTCCATGAACTCTTGTAGATCCATGATATTTTAGCAAATTCAGATATTTCATAGCAACACATTCTAGATTACATTTTTTTCCAGAATTTAGACACAGGCTAGGTTGTTTTTCATCCAGCGTCCAAATTAATCAAAGAGATATATCTGAGAAATACTGTGAAGATAAGTAATAAAAAGTGAGGATTCTGGAATCTGAGGATGCAAAAATAGTGAAAATCAAGATCTCTGTGAACCGTCATTCAGCTCTGATCTGAATGTCACTCTATGCCTTCATTCTTCCTTGCTACATTCTTCAGTACAGAATGTCAGTTGTATCAGTATGGAAAAACGTTTGCAATTTACTTAGAATTGTCTACTAGAATGGAATTCTGAGCTCAGTTTTGCTTGAACTATGACTGAATTATAGGAAATATTCAAATAGTCTTAAGTTACATGTCTACTATTACTACATACACTAATGTCTGGCCTGTTTGTAGCTGCATTGCCTTCATGTGTTGTCCTCCTCAAATGCCTCTCTGAGAATGAATTTAGGAGACATTCTGTGTCCACAGGGCAATGTCTGCTCCTGAGAATAAGGAGATAAATTCTCAGTTTCTGCAAATTTCCATGTCTGCAGTTATTGTATATATTTCCCTATTGGCAAATGTTCAGGAATGAGTGCCTTGGAAGCATTTTCTCTTGTGGACGCATTGTGAGTCTTTCTCTGTGTAGTTCTAAGGAAATACTTCTTAGCATCCCACTTTTAGCTTACATACATCAAAGACATTATTGATGTCTCTTGATAAGCAGACTTCTGGTTATGCTTAGTGACTGCCTTTTATTATAATGATATTTCACATTTTTTTGTGTGTATGACTTATGAATTGTTCAGTGCCTTTTAATGAACTAATTCTGTCTGTTTGGTTTTATTACTAATACTAGAAAATATCTGCTATTTAATATTTTTTATTTGATACCTGTAAACAGAAAAATGGTTCTTGGGCTCTTGGGTGATAGGTATGTTTGACTATTGTCAAAGCCATTTTTGCACAAAGCATAGATTTGCTTGAATTAATAATAGGAAGTTGGAAGATCCTATAGGAATAGTCTCATAGTGAATTCTGCAAGTTCTTTGAAGTGCTGTGCTAGGAAAAATGCTGTATTTCTGATAAAGCAGCAATAGTATTCTATTTGAAATGGTATGAAAGAATCATTACTCACTTCAGTCCCTTTGGCCAATGAACTTGACAATATCCTCATGCATTAAACTTGCATTCTTCTTAACAGCCCTACCATACCAAGCGAAGCATAATGTGAGAAGTTTCATTGCTGGTTATAAGCAGGGCTATCATTAGTCATCTGAGCCCTTATTAAATTATATGATTTGTTTAATGGACCTACTGTATATTTAAATTGCAGAAAAATCAATTATATATTTTTTTCCTAGGGAGTTAGAAGAGAGGACCTGCAAACATACATAAATAGAAATTTATGTGAGACTGTTCTAATAGGAACTAGACTGGAGATAAAATTGCTGTGATAGTTAATAATTCTATAAAGTCTTTCTTATTTCTAAGAGCTGGAACTTAGTCCCATTGAAAGATAGCATTTATGTCAGACATGTTTATACTTTGACCTTAAGTCAAAGCTTGAAGTGAGACCAAAACGACATTTCACATAAGCAGTCATTACCTCAAGTTATTCATTGTCACTGCAAATTTCAGATTTGATTCTTTTTCTCCAGCATTAGAAATGATATTTAATTATTTAAACCTAACTACCTAGACCTATTTTCCTGCCCTTCATTGTCCAAGACACTTGCAGAGGGTTGACGTCTGCCATATACAGAGGACTTAAGATCTGCATCTTCCCAGAGTGGCAGAGAGAATCCAGTAGAATGCTCTATGACAGCTAACATAATCTGTGATTTGGGAATAGAATCCTATTGTTATATTCATATAATCCTTTTAGTTACATTCATTATTTAGTGGCCTTCCATTTCTTTCTAGTTTCTTGTAATACTCTCCAACAACTGGTGTTATTTGCCTTCTAAGCAACCCTGCAGATCCACAACACTTCAGATATGTTTAGTTTCTTAGCAGACTGTTCAATCTAATACTCCTTTTAAGATTTTGCATAACTTCTTACCTGTATTTCCTGTGGTCTCTTCTGCACCCCTCTACTATACTGTTTCATATCAACTTCTGTACACCTTATCTTTTCTAATAATTCCATACATTTATGAATGACTTAAAATTTAAAGGTAACAAGAATCTTGGCACAATATTTACAGACATTATTTCAACTTCCGGGGTGGTGGGTGGTGGCAGGTGATGGAGGGAAGGCTGCTTGGTATTTACAGAATATTTTTTTGTCTACTGGAAAGAATTACAGCTAAGATTGCCTCCTATATTCAAGTTTCTAGTATGCAAAAGTGATTTTTATCTTCTGTATTTGTCATGATGTAAACATCATATGTATGAACTGATTATCTGAGATGTATTGGTTCAAGAGAATGTAGGCAGAAAAGACTAAATGATTATGAACTAAGTTAAGAGCTATGTGCTATTTATGCAGTGCTCTGGAAAGCAGAATTTTTGCATTTTGTAAGAATGATAGGAGAAATTATTTTGTATGGCTCAGCAAAGGAGAGCAATAATTTCCAACAGATTATGTACCTACTTGCTGTAATTTATATAGAAGATATTTTTCAATTGCTCACATTGAAACTAGATGTAAGACAGCATGCAACTAGAAAGTCTCATAAAAATAATTCTAGTGTAATTTCAAAGACCCAGATTCCAGAACTACTTTTAATTCAGAAATGCAGCAGGAAATACAAAAAAAAAAAAAAAAAAAAAAAAGACAGTGCAGTAGTTGCTGAAGAATGAGAAAACATATGCCAGAGTCATTTACATAGACAGCTTGGAATATGACAAAAAACGAAATAAAGCTATTTGCAAGATTAGTTCATTCTTAAGATTATACATTCTGTTAGGACAAAGTCTTTGCATATTGATACCAATAGCTCTAAAGTTAATTGGAAAAAAAAAAAAAAAAAAGCACTTCTAGACTTGATTTCAAAGGATAGGTAGAGTCTTGCTTTTTGTCCATGCCTCCACCTTTTGGTCCACCTCTGCTGGAAACTGTAGAGTCTGGTAGGTGGTTTCAGCCAAATGTGATAGAGTGGGCAGTGATTTCAGTAGTATTGAGTTCCGATATGGTAATTAATAGTTGCACAGGAAAAAAGAAGCTCAAATTAACGTCTCCTCACGGGGAAAGGACAGAGAATGAACTTGGCAGTTGTGTGGTCTGGTTGGCCTGCCAGCTGACTAGCCAGCACAGTAGTTTCCTTTTACCTAGCAGTAGTTTCCATTTCCCTTGCCAGGTTTCTTACTTAGGTTGCAGCTCTGCCCAGACCAGAGTTGTAAAGTTTTCTCACAATTTTCATGTGCATTGGAAGAAATTTGATGCTCCCTTTTCAGCAAAAGTAACTTTCAGATCAACCAGAATCCATTAACTGTACAGTCAGGCATAGGGGAATAGCAGTTAATGTATAAGAAGTGTCTAGAAGATGAAGTTTGAGGTTCTGAGCAAAAAAAAATGGTGGAAGTTGTTGAGTTTGGCCAATCCTCAGCATTCCTGTAGGAATGGTTTTAGCACTCGTCCCCCAAGTTTTCTTCAACCAAAGAAATCCAGATTTCATTGTACTCAGTGACAGGAATATTGCAAGTAGGCGCTCAATCCTAGGTGCCTGCAGTAATTCCCAAGAGAATAGCATCTGTTGGCACAAATGGAGTGTGAAGCTGATAGCTTTTCTGTCTCAGATACATCAGAGAGAAGACTCATGTAGTGAGGCCTCGACAGCTTTGTAAATCTCAACCTGAAAGAATGCAATTTGCTTGCAGGACTCCAGGCAGGGTAATGCCTTCCAGCTGGAATTGCGTGTATGTTTGTTTGGTAATGTTGTATTAGCATAAGTAATGGCTGTCTTTCCTGTGAAGGTCTGAACAGGGAAACAGCTTTAGAGCCTGACAAATCAAGAGTCCCCAAACAGATAATAGCCACTTGAGCTTTACAGGGGTAACATTTAGCTTTCTTTCATTTCCATAATTTTCTTTGTTTCTTGCTCATCAATCTGCTCACTTCCTCATATTCTTGTAGCAGCCATTTGTTTTGTTTTCGTGCTTTAAAGGCTTGTTGTTGGATCTATTTATTTATTGTCATAACCCCCTGAATACTTTTTAGTTCAGTGTCTTTTTTTAAAAATTATTGTTTATTTAATAAATTATGTCTTTGTTTCAGTGTCTTTTTTCTTTTTCTTTTCTTTTTTTAAAATAAATTTAATAAATTTTAATTTTAATAAATTTTAATAAATAAATAATAAATATTTAATATTTTTTAATTAATTACAGGTTTTTGTTTCTCTTAATATGTACTTTTGGTTAGATGTCATCTTTGCTTATATCATGCACATGATGAAGTTACAACCTGTGACCAAGGTTTGCAGACAAAATGAGTGAAACTTTGGCCTTCAAATGAGTGTACAGAAGTCAGTATGTCATTCTCTCTGCTTCTGAAGATTCAAGACTTCCCCGAAGCCCAGAGTCAGCAGCTGATAATCTCCCATCAGGAGAGCTCATGACCCCAGACCTTTTTCCTGTAGCTTGCTGCTGTCAGACTGGATGTTCGTGCCCATGGAGCACTGCATGGTCTTCAGCTGGACTCTGCATGGAGGAAAACGTGTCTCTGAGCAAAGACTATTGCAAAGGGCACTAATCCTCCTCTTCATGTATACCCACAGGATATACCCATGGAGACATGGATGCCATACTGTAATTCAAAGTCATATGCAGTTCAGAGGAGGATCTGTATTTCTACTGATTTCTGTAAAACACCCATCCTACACAGATGTTTTATTCTTGCCTATTAATATGCATACCACCCAAAGGCCAGAAACAATTTGAGCTGTATTGTGTTCTGCATGAATAAAAGTAATAGCAAACAACAATCCTGGTTCCTAAGAGGGCTGTTGTCTGAAAGACAACATGGACCTGTAGAGGAGATGAGCAGAAGCAGCAGGTACTGAGGGGAAAGTGGAGCAAGTAAAGACTGATGAGATAAATACAAGCACAATAAAGACTAATATAATAGAATCATAGAATGGCTTATGTTGGAAAGGACCTTAAAGCCCATCTAGTTCCACCCCCCTGCCATGGGCAGGGACTCCACCCACTAGATCAGGTTGCCCAGGGCCTCATTCAACCTGGTCTTGAACACCTCCAGGGAAGAGGCATCCACAGCTTCTCTGGGCAACCTGTGCCAGTGCCTCACCACCTGTCAAATGAAGAATTTCCTCCTAACGTCTAATCTAAATCTCCCCTCTCTTAGTTTAAAACCATTGCCCCTTGTCCTATCATTATCTGCCTGGGCAAAGAGTTGTTCTCCACCTTTTTATAAGCCCCCTTTAACTACTGAAAAGACACAATAAGGTCACCCTGGAGCCTTCTCTTCTTCAGGCTGAATATCATCTCTCTCAGCCTTTCTTCACAGGAGAAGAATATCAGGTATGGAATAATTCCAATTAAAGACAGAATTTACTTCAACAGCAAATATTGTTATCTTGATGAGTTGCTATCTCCAAGAAGACAAGCTTGTTGGAGTAAGGATATGTGTTTTCATATGCATTACTATGGTTCTTTATGTATGCCAATACTTCTGATTTCCGTCAAATTGAGTTGAGACAAAGAACCCACAGCTACTTCAGAGTCAGATGAAAGTGTCACCAGGAAGTTTTAATTTTTCAAGATGCGTTAAAAATATACAAAATTTAAGCTGTAGACCAATACATTTACTAAATACAAAGCTCCTCTCTACCCCACTTCTTCACACATATCTTTTGGACTTCTTTCCATTTCTAGTTACATAAACATATTAATTATGTATCTGTAATTAATAAAGTATAAGTTGTTATTGCAGTTACAACTTCCTCAAGCCTTTATGTTATGGGTTGTGTCAAATTTATGGACAAATCCTGCACACTTGACTCATGCAAGTAGATCTGTTAAGTTTAAAAGATGTATCTCTTAATTAAGAATTGCTCATGTAATAATGACAGAGTAGACAATGACATACATCTGGGTATTTGTCTGTCAATGCTATAAGTACTCATGAAAATATGTTTTGTTTTCTCTGACTCTCCTCCTTATGTGAAGTGTTGAAGAGAGAAACATAAAATTCTCATCAGCAAAGCTTTAAAATCCCACTTTACTTTTGGGATATCAGGGTCTGTATTCTTACATACAAGATTTCCCTGTTGACTGCAACCCAAAGGAAACAATTCACTGCAGGAAAAGCAAACAGTATTTTAAATGGTCACATAAACTCAGCATAAAAGACCATTTATTTTATGCATAGGTACATTGGTACTTGTATTTTCTGCATTATTTTAATGTTTAGAACACCCAAGAATTCCAGATTTTGATTTCTCAGTTTGGAGGGCTGCAAGAAGTCTATTTTGCTGTCCCTTATTGCAGTTATATGAGATTCAGGCCATTGACGCTATCCTCAAATCTTCATTTACTGAAAATTGTAGTTAATCATTGAAAGGCATTATAATACGTGTAGCTATATAAAGCATAATCTTTTCATGGACTGTCTATTCATCATAACCACCATGCAACAGAAGGATCTGCATCAAGTGGAGTATAAGAAAGGGTAATTGAAAAGGAAGCAACCATTTTCAGCCTTCGTTTTTCAGAAAGAAGTATAAAATAAGTGAGGAAGTAAAAATAAAATGCTTTAGTGTGTGAAAGGGTCCAGGAGCGTTTGTGATTGTTTGTGTGGAGTGGCATCGATATACATACTTTTTTTTTTCTTTTTTTACATGCAGCATTATAGAAATATTAAATATAATATCATGTTGCTTATCTATTATACACAAGATTTTTTTTTTTTACGCATAGAGAATTTTCAGTCTTATTAATGTAGATTGTTACTTAAAGTTGTTCTCAGTACCTTGATATATCTTTTACATCTTTTAGACATCTATTTTAAATATTCTGCTGCTTATTTATTGCTTGTTGAATAGGTTTGTCCAGGTGTAAAGCTCCTTTACTAGCTGTACTTTGATTGAAGAGGGAAACTCTTACTATGGTAGCATGGGTTTCTTTCACTGATGCAACAGGTGTTGGCCCCAGGGCACTCATTGAGCTGGCAGTAGCAAACCGGCTGTGATTACGTGCATATGAGAATGATACTTTATTTCTCTGTGTGCAGAATTTAGTTGGAGATTATTTCTCTTTCCCCTCAGCACATTTTAGAAAGAGACTTTTTTTTTTTTTCCCCTCATTTGTGATGCTCTCAGTTTTAACTGCTGGCATTTTATTCCCTTCTGCCAAATAACTGACTAGCCTATGTCATCTCTTACTAAATCTACTTTTTGTTGCCACTGTCATTTGCTGAATTATCTCTCGATCAAGCAAATCAGCGTTCTGAAGGATCTTTTTTTTTTACTAGTTTACTAAGAGCAAACAAGGGACACCTCATAACCTTACTGTTAGCTTTAATATACAAAGATAAATATGCATAGCCTCCCTTTCCAGAAAGCAGATTAATAAGGACACATCTCTGACCTAATATTATTCCTTAACTTTCATTATAAAATCAGAACCAAAATGATGGAGATGGCCTAAGAAACTAAATATAATGAAATACTCCTTTGGTGAGCCTGCAGTATCTACTTTTTGTTGAAGTAAATAATGTTACTAAATTATTTGAAGTATTCACTCAATTTAAAAGATTTAAACTAGCCCTCAGGGCCAGGATTTCTGCTTATCTAATGCTGCCTGCACTCTAGGGTATAACTTTTTATACTGAAATGTGGTGTTATCAAAGAGTTCCACTTGTTCTGGGTTTATGGTAGTTGTGTGTGGGGCACATATGCATCTCTCTGAGGTTAAAAGTGTTAGTGACACTTGGAAATAGGGTACTCACCCAGCTAGAGCATCGTTCTGATCCTCAATATAGAATCTAAGGTTCACTTTGTTGTTTTGTTCAGTTTGATTCTACTTGACTGGAGTTTTAAAGTACTAGGAGAATTTTGTCAGTGTCCTATTTCAAGGAAATCTTATTAAACACTTTCAGTCATACTGCATAGAGTTTCCTGCTGTGTATTGTTGCTGAGGAAGGAAATTCCAGGTTGGTATTTTCATTAATGATTGCAGAACTTTGGACTGGCACTACTTCCAAACGTTGATTCAAGAGGGGTTATAAGATTTTTCATAATGTGAACTACACTGTAGGAGAAAAGTTATACAATGGTCATATTCTGTCTCCATTAAGGATTATACTACATGAAAGTAGCAGGTAAAGCAATTACCTACAGAGAATAGTAGCCTTAAGAAAGCACTGTAGGTATTTCTAGGTGCCTCTTGATACGTTGGAAACTTGCAAAAATATTCAGTCAAGTGTTGGTGATTTTCTCTCTCTCTCTCTCTTTTTGTCATGAAGTGTTTGTTTCATTAAATTCTAAGTTAGAGGATGAGACCCCTCAAAATCTTCCAAAAATGTAGCTCAGAATTAGATTCCTGCAGTTACTGAGGATAGCTAACTTGTTTTTCTACTCATTTAGTTTACATGCTGGATCAGGATTTTGCTTTAACTTATAGATAGCTATATGTTTGCAGACTCCTGATTCATTCCTCATCTTGATATATGACATGAGCTGATTGTTGAAATGTATTTCAAATCCCTTTATATTTACATCATATTCTAAGTATAGAGCTTAATGCAGTGTTTTATAGTGATTCAGAATACGTGACTCAGAATCAGGGAGAAGTGACTAAATTATTTTGACTGCTCCTGAAGGCATTTCTGTCATAAGGAGATACTGGAGAAGAATTTGAATATTATATCAGGACACAAATTAAGTTGGCAAAAGAAAATGAAATGTGGCTATGGAGAGTATTGACACGCTGGATTGGGAGGAAGATAAGAAGTGTGTAGGACAGATAAAAGCCAGAATTGGTATGCTCCATCATGCAGTTTGGAGCAATACACACTTCAGCCTCAGAGATTTTAGAGAGCAGTAGTTATGGAGGGATAATGAAAGGAAAAACAACTAAAAGTTCCTCTGTGAAGAAATATATAACTTCCTCGATATGAATTTTTGCTTATATTAATGCTTATATAGTATGTGTTAATAACCAGTTTGATGTAAAGTAGGTGCTGTATACTTACTTAGCATTTGAAGTACTGCATAACCTGTAACAATATTTTTAAATACTTTATCTTATATAAGTACTGAAAGTTGTCTCATTTTTTATTTCCTTGTGATAAATGATTTGCTTAACTTGTTGAAGCAAGACTGTTTTATTTAATTGTGGTGGAAGCCTCCATGAATGATGTATAAGGTCTCATTTAATTGGTCTTTTGGTCTTTCCATTGTCTACTGAACTCACTTTGCTTCCCGAGTGAGTTTAATGAACTTGCTGTCTGTGGGGAACATTGATATTAATGGTGCGGTAATGTTCAAAGGCCCTGGGCAGGACTGGTGCAAGGTGCTGTGCAAACCCATTGGTTTGATCACAGGCCCCAGTTTCATTTTGCCAACCTTGTTACTTGGTTTCACACATGCAGCAACTTCAGCAAAAAAATAGTTCCTTTGAAGCCACACTGTGGTAGCATAATTGCTGCTCAGCAGCAGCAAGGGCATTGGAATCTGGCCTGCAGAGTACGATTCAAGGGACCAAATAATTGGGGCCATTAAAAACATTATGTCAGGTCTGTCCATGTCCTCAAGGGGAAATCATGGAGGAATAATGGCAATAGGTCCTCTTATATTGGCCCCAGCTGCTCAGCTTTCTTGAGCAGGGTGGTAAGTATACTTTTTCCGCATCACCTGGTTCACTCCTATATTATTGCATGGATCGATGTTTTGTGTGATGAAGGGGACAAGAAAAAATATTCTCCTAATATTAAAAATATATTAAGAACTTGCTAGAATTCTCATTCTTCCATTTGATAGAAGAGTAGTGTGGAACACAGGGGAGCTGGAAAGGAAAAATAGTTAGTCTATGCACATTTTAATGAGACGAGTAATTTTACTCCAAGACGGACAGAGATCTGTGTAGCACATGTCCTGGAATCACACCAGCTGGGCATGTCTGACCTAGCCTTGTTGGACCCTGCCTGGTGTGGTAGCACAGTGCTGGGACCACAGACGTCATAGTCAGATGGTTACTGAATGCTTCAGCGTGGAGCTGGACAATTGCTCTGGCACCAGATGGTGATGGGGATATTCTGTCTTTACTTCTCTGGAAGTATGATTGGTAAACAAAAGAGCTTGCAGGCTCCAATTAGGAAAATGCAAAGATGAAACGCTGTGCAGACAGAATTAATTTTCATTAATTTCAATTAATTTTCCAAATTTAAAATTGATTATTTTTAATAGTTTTTTTTTTTTTTTCAGTTAGGAGATCTGACTGGTAGTCATTGTGATCACCTCTGCAACACAGTTGCAGAGAGAGAATATTCTTCCAAGATTAATGTATGAAAATTGGACTGTCAGAGTTCCAATTCCTGTTTCCAATTTTATCTCTGACTATTAGTGTAACCCTGCTCAAATCACTTATTGACCCTGGACCTTCACTCAGTTTTTTCCTCTGAGAACTCCATCCAGTAGCTTTTAGTTCACAGGGTGCTGCAGATTAAACTTCACCAAGTATTACAAAGTGTATTGAAATTACTAGATGAAAACAGGTTATCAGTGCAGGGCACTGTTAAATTATTTCACCCTAAACTGACTCATCCCGAGAAGTTAAAAATAGCCTGCTGATGGGTTTTGTCTTTCAATTGTGTTGTGACTTTGGAATTCCATTATTGCACTTGCATGGACAGCCCAAAACCCATGTCACCCTACTGGGAGTGACTTGCTAAGCAGCCTCCCTGCTCTGTGGGGCTGCAGGCACTTCAGTTGTCTGTATCTGGGGCAGATATTTGCAAGAGACTTTCCACTTGAGCGAGGGAGAACTGATATGATGAAAAAGATTTTTCCAGGCTGTCATGTTGGAGCCCCTACAATTCCTCAGACTCTGCTTTT
Source organism: Anser cygnoides (assembly GCF_040182565.1). Lineage (NCBI taxonomy): Eukaryota > Metazoa > Chordata > Aves > Anseriformes > Anatidae > Anser > Anser cygnoides. The sequence continues at coordinate 8,497,597 of NC_089874.1, forward strand.
TCACTCAGCAAAGCACTTTGTGATTTCTGTAACTGCAGAGAGCACACCTTATATGTGTTTCTGCTTCCCTGCCTCAAGTGAGTTTGATGAAATACTGCCAGTTATTCACTTCTCTATCAGATTTATTTCCTCATTCAGGCTAAGCTGTTTCAGTGTGCTCCACAGTTAGATGTTTAAAACTCATGGTAGATTTATGGTCACTTTTTTTCATTTTTGGCTGATATACTTCTAGTTGTTTCTTGTTTTGCTTTTGTTGAGGTAGATGAGAAAAGGTTAATGGGAAAACAAAAGACTTCTCACACTGATTTCTGACACTTTCTTTTTTCTTATTTGAATTTTCTTATTTCTTTAGGTTTAGGGAGGAATATTAACACCCATCAGTGGGGTGCATGCACCAAGTTTACACAAGTTGCATAAGTCTGGGGGAGAGACCAGTTCAGTGTTTCCCTGCCCCTGCCTCCATCTGTCTGACCATTACATGGTGTTCCCAGCTTCACAGTCTTTGTTCCACCCAAATCCTAGTGCCTTCCATGCCTACGAAGGCTTAGGGGCAACCAAAAAAGAAACTCCTGTGTTGCATCTGAACAAGATCAAGACACTGAGAAACTGGGCCAGTAGTGCTCTATCAGGGATCTGCACTATTCAGAAATCTCTTACCAGGGAGCATTGCTCAGGGACACCCTTTTCACTTACACAGAGGCAGCGTGGCTCTCCTGGGAGCTGTTTATTGATGCTATCTATCTTTCAGCTTCTGTTATGTCTTTTATTTGAGAGACCTTTTCTCAGTTCTGAACGGGTGAGGTAAACCCCAAATACTGTTTTCAGATGTTCTGCTCCCAGGAAGAGGGAGGCTTAGAATTAAGCCCCAATGCCTTCTGAGGTGCAGGAGCCCATGAGCCTCCCATGAACTTTGTGTTTGACCTTTATGGCTCACTTTCTGAACAGGTTTTCAGACGAAGTGATTTTTCTATACTTTCTTTCTGGTTTCAGTAGCAGTTCTGATTGCTGACTATTCATGATGGGGCCCAAAAACTCTCTTCCTTTACTCTAAATTTTCACATTTCTGAATGGTGTCATGTCAGGAGGTCCTTTGGTTCTGTATATAATAATATCAGTAATGTGATCTCAATTATTTGGTACAGTAGGGCATGAAGTAAGTTCATTCATATGTTACAAGAAGTAAAATCATTCATCTCTGTAAAATGGGCTTGGAGAGGACAGAAATAGGTGGCTGTATTAATTTGAGAGTGAATTTTGGATAAGCAGATTGGTTCAGCCAGGGAGGACTAGGCCTTCATTCAGTGAGTCTCCTGTTTGATGGAGCTATAGAACATGGATTATGACTATAGAGAGAGAAGGAAACCAGAATGATGGATCCATCTAAGTAGGAAACAAGAACATCTCAGCATGGTGCAGCCTTGCTCCCTGACAACAGCTACAGCCTTCTCAAGGTCTTAACTTTATTTATTTGCAAAGTAATTATACTTCCAGTTTTCTGTGATTTTCCCAGAGTTAGATAGGGCCATGAATCCCCAGGCTTTCTTTGTCATTCTTGTTTTTATAAGATCCCCAGACTCCCCTGGAGCCAGACCCCAGGAACTGCCCCCCAGGCTTGCATGTCTCTCAAAATCCTGTTTCTCCATGGTGTGAGATGCTTTGGGCCCATGGGGTTGCTTGACTGGAAGGACTGTAATACTGCAATACTAAGTTGTAATTGGAGAGCCTATCAGCTATGTGGCCTCCTCTGAAAGTGTGCCAGATCGTATTCTCATGGTGCAGTACAGCTCATCGATAGCTGAAGAACTCATCAGTGCTGGGGGAAGGAGTGCAAGAAGGGCTGCAGAACTGCACAAATTTAGCTTCAGGGAAGTGTAAGGGTGGAAACAAAAGTGTGACCTCACACTGAATATACAAGATTTAATAGGTCCGATAAATCCTTTTGACTACATTTAATAATGCTGAAGTCTGTTTGGGCAGAACCTCTTGCAGCTTTATGAGAGTTTTGGATGGCTTTCTGGAGATCTTGTATGACTCTCTGGAGACCCAACAGGTATCTCATGCAAAAACGTGTTTCTAAGACAAATAAGAGTTGTGTGATGAACTAAAAATGTATTTGCATAACCTTGATGTGTCTGTGTAAGAATTAGCTTTTACATCTGGCAAATAAAATACTGTGTAAACTTTCTGTGACCAAAAGATGACATTAACACAAAATGAATTGTAATTAATCTTAGTTGACTGCTAATTACCTGTAAAATCTGATTAAAGGGAAAACTAAATTTGCCTGCAGTAATTAGTGTTTCGATATGAAGTCTATGTCCATGTAAATATGTCTAGCTCTCTCTGTTAATTTATCACCAATGATATTTATGAGCTTTTTTTTTTTTTCTTTCTGCAAAGGTTACAGAGAATGAAGGACAAAATTAGAATAATGAATCTTTGTTTATTAACACAGCAACAGAACAAATATTATATAGATATTTTATAGACTACAACATCTTCATATTGTCAGAGAAACATAGAATTTCAAACATATTAGCATAGAAATAGGTTTGTTTCTTATTACTTCAAATAGTTCTGCTTGCACTGGTTTGTCATTCAGCTGTCAGCAGAAAGGCTACAAACATTCAGTGTGAATTGACCCCTGAGAAAAGTCTGGTGATTCTACTGTTCATTGACAAATGGATTTTGAAATATTCACATAATGAAATCCCCAGAGCAAATGGACTTTAATAGCTCATAGGGTTTTGTAAAGCAACATAAAACTGCAGCTAGACACCCGGGGTGAATTTTGAGTAGGGATAGCAGGCAAGTATATACACACTTCCTAATGTGATTGAAAAGTGTAGGACATGTAATTCTCCATTCTGACAGGTTGTAAGTCCTCTTCTCTGTCTTCTTAGCACAAATTCATTAGCTGTCTTGTCCTCCATCAAAATATTTTAAGAATATTCCTACACCAGGAAAACTTTGTAGGTATCATGTCCAACACCAAAAGGGTAATCTATAAAGTATTCTGCATAGAAAAATCACAAGACTACACTCTTAGTACTACTATCATTCAAAATGCACCCCAACACCACTGAATCTGCACTGAGAGGAGGAAGGACATAGCCTGTCTCAGCCACCTAAGTAAAACCCTCATGCAGCAATATATTTTTCTATGAAAATAATCACATCTTTTATTAAACCACCTGAATACTACACTTACGCACGTTGCTAGAATATGTTTAGGGGCTTTATGTTTTTACCTCCTATGGGAAACTATACAGAAAATCACTCCATGATTATGTTCTGCATTGGAAAAATAGCATAGCCTGATTCTCTCCTTTCTGTCCTTTAAATGGTTCTCCCAAACCTCACCAAACTGCTTGTCTGAAGCTTTATGGAATCAGGTTGTGCAAGCACAATAAATACAAAAACTACTAAAATATCTCCAAAGCCACCTCCAAAAAAAAAAAAAATGTTCTTAACAAACAAATAACTGGTGAGCTCTAAACATGGGAGCCTTAGAGTGCAATATACTTTCTCTAATGCACCAAATACACTCCTGGAGTTATGCAAGTGAAAACAAACTGTGACTTTGCACCAAAATACTTCTGTGCTGTTAATTGGAAATGGATGGAAAAGCCAGTCCTCAGAGAAGAACATTTCTTGAAAAGAACTGCTTTATCTCTGACTTGCTGAGCTTAGTTCTCAAGGGAGATCTGCAAAATACCTTTGAGGGAGGCAGTTTGGGTTTAAATGCATAACTTTGCTGGATATTAGAAATATAAGAACAACAGAGTCATTTTTATTTTGTATTACATTTTTTTCTAAGCCTTGCTTCTTGATAAACCCTTTCTGTTCCACCTTCTCTCCAACTGATAAGGAAATGAGCCTTATCACCTCTCCCCCTTGGTTACTCTTCGAGATGTTCTTCTCAAGTTGTTCAGCTGATTAACATAACTAAACAAAGCTCAGAAAATCATGTCCCAGATTGTACTGAGACTGAAGTTTGCTGCTTCCATTTCAGCCAAAATTGTATCAGTTGTTCTACAAAAGATATTCAGATCTTCAAATCTTGCCAGTCTTATATGGATAAAACATGACAATTAGGTGTTTACAACAGGACTGCTGGTATTTCTCTCCTGAAATTGCTCTCCCATGAGAACAAGGAGCAAAAGTTGAGATAGGTTTCATTGTTCAAAGAGGAATTTGAAGGATATCTAGACAACTTTCTAGATGTGATCCCTTTTCTCTTTTTCTCCTTGGAGTAAAGATGCATAGATGTTATCCTGGTGGATATGTACCATCATGCTCTGCTTACCCAAAGTCAAACAGGAAAACTGCAGAAGCTTTCAACTAGATCTCCAAAGACACAGAGTTCTGAATTAGGCCCTTAATTCCACCCTAAGGTATTCAAAGATAATAGTATTAATGGACAATTACCAAATAATCTCATAACATGAAATATTACATCACCTGTGTATGCCTCTTTGAAAATCTGTAGTCACATAAATCAAGATGGAGAAGAATTTTTCCCTTTACAGATAAAATGAGAAAACATTTATATATTTTAAGATTGATGAGATCCTTGATTATTTTATGTAATCTCATTATTTTTAAGGTCTAACCAATTGTTACTGAAAATAAAATGTATTCCAAAATACCAAGAGACAGTATATTAACTTAAAAAAAAAATATCAAAACTAGTTTGTTATTTTCTACTCTTATTCTACTTTTTTAAAAAAAAATATTTACTTTTTAATATTTTGTCTATATTCTGTTGTTATTAGATTAACTGGAAAATCTACAATAACCAGAGTTTGTGTGTTTGAGCACTTGATTGGGCCAAAGTCCTGAAGAAAAGTTCAAGTGTCTGAAATAACTGCGCTATTTGTCACCTGTGAACAATTTCATCAGATGTGTCAAGATTTTTGTTATGAAACCTGAGCTGCCTGGTTAGTCTTTGAGTGGACATTTCCGTGTTCAGAGCTTGGTCAAATTCCCAAGTAGATATACAAGAGTGTATTTAACTAAGTAGAAAATTTCCGTCCTTAGGGTTTTCCATCTATTAACATTAATTTAGCCAAAAAGAAGCAATACTGGCCTACAAACTAATGACTTGACTACTTAATTATGTAATAAAACTGACACTGAATTTGAGAATGCTCAGGTTCTGTACCTATGGAACTGTGCTATTCTATTCCCGTTACCTTCATTCTTCTTGCCTTTCTTTCCAGTATTCAGTCATTTTATGCAGTTAAACAAAACTCTACTTTCCTTTAAGCTGGGGTCATGCATCAATTGCAATGCCTGAAACAGTGAAGGTAGTTTTGACTAGAGCCTTTTGCAAAAGAAATAATGATGCAATGGAAACCTGTCTGATATGTACAAAACATTGCCATTGCATTGTAGTGGATCCTTAGTGGCAGATTTTCAGGCTATGGTGTTTATTCTCATTTTAGGATGAGAAAGCACCTCTCATTCATTTCATGGTGAGCTCAACATCCTTCAAAAAAAAAAAAAAGTTTTGATTTCCCAGCTGTATTTCTCTGCAATGTTTTCCTTTGTTGCTCGATTATATTTAAAATCCACCCATTTGGTTACATTCTTCAGGAACTGTTGGGTCACTTGCTCATACTCAGCAGACAGAAGCCCAAATGGTTTTAGCCTTTAAGAAACTTCTGTTTACTCTTCCCTAACACTTGCATCTTACACAGAGACAGTTATAAAATTGCAACTTTGATTTATGCATTCTACAGATAATAATTGGAGTAATTCTGAATATCTGAAATATTGATGTTTCCTTTGGCAATTTAGCCCCACAGGAACCCTACTGAGGCTCTTGCCTATTTAGAGGGCAGGGAGTGTGTCTGTATGTTAGTCTTGCAGTGGAATTCAGTTGCTCTCTAGAAATCTATGAAGAAGAATATATGAATCGATGCTTTCTTGCCAGCTTGGTTCTGTGCCTTTACTGTTAATATAACCTTACTTCTCTGTATATGGGACTGGAGTTATCTAATAGTAGCTTGCTACTTCGCTAAACTCCAACTACCAGGAATTGTCACTAATTATTCTTGAAATGCAGTGAAATTTCTGTAGCAGATCCAAACTTCTTCCAGTCAAAATTATTTAGAAACCTGAAACTGAGAAAAAGGGTAAAAAAAATCCATTACTTGCATAACACTTTTTTTCTTTTTGTGCAGATCTTTTAATCTTTTTGTCCTCAAATGCTCCAGTCTGCCAGGTGATTTCATCTGGTAGGCAACTGCTATGCCCTGCAGCAACAAATGTTTGTTTTCTTAGAAAAGCACCTTCCAGCAGACCTGAGTCAATGGGAGACGTAGGAAGCTGCCTGTCCGTTGTGCCATGGTCCCGAGCTGGACCACTGGCTGTAGTCTATCATGCCTGGCCTCAATTCTCCATTGCTTACAGACAAAACTTGAGTTTTGTCTGTTTCTCCTTAAGGTTTTATGACAACTGTCTGCGTTAAAAATACTTAAAAGACCCCCAGGATGAGAGCAGAACTTAGTGCATCTTCATGAATACCAATAATTGCCTTGCCAGGAGCAGCTGAGTTTTTCACATCTGGAACAAAGTCCTGCTAATATTGTCCCTTTCACTAACATCTTGTCAACATTTTTGAAACAGGCTGCTTTCATTTCTCTTCTTTTTTTGAACGCTGTGTGTAACAATGATTTCAGAAACTAGTGAGGCAGGTCTCAGAGAATACATGCCTTCATTAAAAGCTAGCCGTCCCAGTGAGGGATGGTGCTTTCTGTCTCAAGCCAGCCTGGCTTTGTGTCCTTACCCATGCCCTGTTCGTGAATTTTGGGGCATCACGTAGTAGGATGATACTTGGGAATGTACATGAGGAATATAGGCATGAGCCTTTCTCTGCTGCAGAATATTGTGCACCAGGCTGATAATGCAAATTGACATTTCTGCTTGTCATTTGGAAGCGAGTACTGTAATGCCGAAGTAACTGAAATGCAACTGAACTGTCATTTAGAGGTAAAACTTAATCTGAGTGAAGGAAAAGGGTAGATTTGAGAGCAAGGTAGAACTGCCATTTTTGAACATTTCCAATGGTAAAAAAAGGAAGTTGTTAAAATCAGATAAGAAAAATTTCTTTTGTCTCATGGGTGACCTGGACATTAAATTTTTTAGATTGGAAAAGGTACAACATGCAAATTGACAGAAGATGCTAGGTGAATTTTCCTATCGATGTTTTAGAGACAGTTCAACAGTAAACAAATAGGGGAATAGTAATCCATTCTTCTGATGAGCAATATCAAAGAGCTGGTAAAGTAATGAATCAGACTAGTTATTGGTTTGGGTACTGGCTTGGGTGACTTTGGTTATTGGGTACTGGCTACAGGGATTTAACAGTGCTCTCTTTATGCAGTGGGCATGTGATTTTTGGCACCAGGAAGGGAAGGAGAGGACTGTTTTTGTTATTTTGTTTTTCGTTTTTTTCTTTCCTCCTAGCGTGGAGACTTAGCTCTGATTACTGAGGCTGATTCTTCTTTTATGTAAGAGACAAAAGCAGCAAATGATTCAGTCTATTAAAGCTGAACTGTAACGAAATGACTGGTGATTCTGTGCTGGAAATCAGCAATGGGCTATTGCTTAGAATAAAAAACAAGCCTGATAACATCATTGTTTCAAGACTATCCAGCCTACATCTTTAAAATTCACAAGAAAAACAAAAGGAGAGTTAACTGCTGAATTAATCAACACAGCCTGAACTTCTCTCCAGCAAACAGATTATCTTCAGAACAAACAAACAAACAAACAAAACACCAAAAAACCTAAGCAAGCAGATAAGAAAGATGTATGACAGGGCTGTAAAATGGAAGCTACAGAAACCAACAGACCTTGAGCAAGCTTTATACACTTCTGATGCAAGAAGCCAGGTAAGATTAAATCCTTTATCTTTGTAAGAAAAAGGTAGAACAATCTGCCCCTGGCTGTTGCAACAGAAAAAGGAGGTACAAGGGTCTGAGACAAGCATGCTTATCTTTCAGTGCTCATATCCAAGCGTCTTTTTCGCTCCTAATTCCTCTAGGCTTCTCATTTGCTTGTTTCTTTGACTCAGATAACCTGCAGGATAATCATGTGCTTGAACCACCTGTTAAAAAATAAATGGCACGGCAAGAGAACCCAGCAAGATATGTTGAATGAATGTTGGCAGAAATAATGGGAACATGCACCAATCCAAAGGAGATGATAGGTGAAACCTTGCAGCCCTTGCAGCAACAGCACATTCAGTCAGTGCCAGCTGGTTCTCCTCCACCGCCCACTCCCTGCAGGAGCCAGAGCCACAAAAGGACTGATGCTGGTTTTCACTGCCGGAGGTTTCTGGAAATCTGTTCAGCATAAACTGTTCCTCTCAGCTGTTTTACGTCTCTAAAGGAGGTGTGATCAATGAAAAGTCATGGTGAATGACAGGTTTCCTAATTCAAATCATGTCTGGTGTTGGGTTTTGTCTCACCAGGCAGCTGAATATAAACTTCCAGATCTTTGCCAGGTTTTCCTTTCCTTTGAAATATGCAGATAATGTTTAAAGTAGAGAAAACATCTGAAAGTAAGTTAATAATATTGGGCCAGATTTTCAACTGATGTAATAGAGCTCAGACTTCTATGGTGATGCTCTGAGTTACCCCAGACAGGAACCAGACCCAGAAAGGCTGGCAGTTTTCTTAGTGTGCTCTTTCAATGCTCTGGGATTATCAAATTGCCTAGGGGCATTAAGCAACTTCATCAATTGTTAATTTCCTTTTGGTGCTTTGAAAATACCATATGAAATTAGTGATTTTTCTTCCACTGAGGACTATATGCTCATTTCTTTTCCCTTGATGTCCATATGCATCCGCAAGGTTTGGGGAAGGACATGGATCTGCTCCTGCTCCCTCCCAATCCCCAGGCAGTGACATCCAGAGAGCTGTGCAAATTATTATTATTTAATTTCTTCAGCAGTTCTAAAGCAAAAGTGAAAAATGGCTCTACCCTAGGGGCTGGGAAGAAGTTAATATCTTTGAACCAAGTTAAAAATGCTGTTGACTGTATTGATGTGTGGCTAGTTTACCTTTAAAAAGAGACAAGATCAGGCTTATTTTGGAAACATCATAAGGCAAAAAAATCATCTTTCTATTCATCAAATATTTTGTCAGAAGCCCTTTTGTTTTCGCTGTTATTGAAATAGTGTCCTGCTTCTTATTTGGGCTGGCTCTGGGCTCACTTGCTCCTGCCCCTGGGCACTGGACTTCTGACCCATTCAAGTCAGTGCTGAGGCTGCTTTGCAACCTCCACTCTTCACTGGGGCCACACAGTGGTTTTTCTGTGCTTGCTCCATGTAAATGTGCAGGAGACAAGGAAAGGCTGCCTAACTTATATTCCCACCACAACTTACAACTTAAAGGTATTTAGGTTGTCCGTCATTAGCAAAGGTTTCCTGCAGTCCTGCATATCATTACTATGGCTGCAGCTTCATAATCTGATGGTCTAGGTTAGAAAAAGAATGTATCGCAGAGTCTGCTCTCTAAGATTAATGCTAAAATAGTGTTTAAATGCTTTTGTGTGATGTCTTGAATGTGGATCAGTTGAAACACTACATCTACCTATCTGCCTAATCGTATAGCTACTGCTATAAAAAACAGTATAAAAGTTAAGTAGATGGAGATCTATTTGAAATACAAACCCAGAAAAAAAAGTCACTTGTTTTCGTTAATCTTTGGACCAATACTTGTATAGAGGCTGTTTCATTAATATATTATCTCTGAAAGGTAACTGGGCCTGTTGGAGTTGAAATAATATTAAATGAATCAGCTACTGTAGTTCATCTGTTAAATCAGAGCACTTTGCACTCAGTTTGTAAAATAATCTTCAGACTAATGAAGTAGGGTCAATCACGTGCATTTTTGCTGGAACCAAATTGCTGTTAATTGTGTCACAGCTATGGTTAAGTCAATAAATGTTGTCATTGTACATTGACTATTGCCATGCCAGAAGATAAACCATTTTTTTCATTACATGGTGCAGATTTGGAGTCTGCACAGTGTCTAATTTCTTCAGTGTAGAAACTCTGCTCATAGCTCACATTTCTTGCAGAAATATTCCTTGCAGAAATATCCCTTCATCCAAATACACCCCATTGCTGAAATGGATGACTTAGCAATGGACAGCTGGTATTTAGCACTGCGGTATACCTAGGAATCATTCAACTTCCATAGACCCCTTTGTAAATTCAGTGTATTGAGCAACTCCTGAAAACCACATATTATCCCCAGTTATGCTGTTTCAACTAGTGGTTCACTGGTGGAGGAAAATGAGAGGAGAAACATTTGCAATAATAATGTATGCAATGTGTTGATTAGGTATTGCAGTGATTTCATTAAGGCATGTATTGATTATTTAATTTACTAATGAAAAAATAACTGAAAATAGGAAGGAGGGAGGGAGGGAAGACTATGTTAACTGGCAGTATCACGCCTTCTGGTTGATGTTTCAAGGGATATCAGACAATGTAGAGCCATCTGCTTTGATACATACCTCTGACATTCTGCAGAGGAGGTTTAGCCAGGCTGAGAAGACACTGACAAGAACAGTGACCTTGGGCTAGATCTGAAAAAGGCAGGTGAGATGAGGTGAAAAGGAGAGGAGAAAAAAGCTGCCCCATCTAAAGAGGGATGGGGTAGGAGTGACCTACATAAAAGGCCTGGGGCAAACAGACCTCATCAGAGACCTTTTCTGCGTTAAAACTTTTAAATTTGGTCTTTAAGTTAGTTTCTTTTGTTAAAATTCAATAATCTTTGACTCATCACTTATACTAGCTTCAGGTTGCAGTCTTTGGAAGGGAAACTGTGCCGGTGCCAAACCCAGCTGGCTCTGTGTGTAAATGTGCCCAGTGTGGAGCCTGCTGTGAGATGTCTTCACAAGGGAGGGACCAGATGGGTCTTTTCCTGAAAAGCAGAAATGGGGAGCATCTCACCAGCTCAGAGGGACCACAGAGGGACCAAAGTAGCACCACACATTTGATTTGTGATTATGCATGGGGAGAAATATTTCTGTCTGACAAAAAGTCTTTTATTTATTTATTTATTTTTTAAGTTATTATCTTTCTCTATGAGAGAAAACACAAGCACTGATGAAGTTCCTGGTGAAAATTTACAGCCTAGAAGAGCAAAATGCACAGAAATTAGGTTATTTGCCATTCTCCCACCTCCCCAGAGAATGTACCAACCATTCAGCAGCTAGCTGCTCTGGGCTGGATTTGTCTCAGTCTTTCTTATTGCAGCTGTATAAACAATTAAATATTAATTGGACTAGAAAAACAGATTGGCCAAGTGGAGAAAAAAAAAAAAAAAAGAGACTCACCTGGGACATAAGCGGCCAAGTTCAGCTCTCAGCTCTGAACCTGCTGAAGTAAATTTTTCTGACCTACTTCTGAGCTGGTGGTCTTGGTCACAGGATTATATTTTATCTCTATGACTGTTACCCAGGGTCTCTTTCATGTTCAGACCGTACTAAACATAAAACAACTTTTCTAATGATTTCATGAAAATTAGCACATTCCCACCAGAAGTGTTGGTTTCAGTGACCCTCACCACGATTTTTTTCCCTAGATGAACCTTGAAAGCTGAAACATGAAAATAGATACCCGTTAACTTACTCTGCTTTTTCTTTTTCTTTTTTTTTTTTTTTCTCCCAGTGGGAGGATGGTCAGTTGCCTTTTGCAATTTCCTAGCTGCTTTCTTAGCACAAGACATATCATATTCCAGTTATATTAAAGTTGCTATTGGGCATCCAAATACCTGCTTTGTTGCCTCAGCAGAGCTCCCAAACCTCTGCATTTTGTCAGTACCTGTAGTGCAAAAAGGCCAAGGAAAGAAATGTGGAGTGATGAAGATATTGTATCTAATTTAGAAAGCAAACAAGAAGGATCAGATGTCCAAAAATGACTACATGGAGGTTTACATGGATGTCCATTCAGGAAGCAACAAAGCTCTGTTTTTTGGATTTTGCGCATGGAAATTTTTCTTATACAAATCCCTATTATGAAATAGTTTCTCGCTTATATTCAGGCTTACCTATGCTTGACATTCCCTGTTGAGTGGAAACTAAATTAAAAATATGGCTTGGAGAAGACTCTAATACCCTCATCTTTTACTTGTTTCCAGCTTTTAAGTTGATCCCTTTTAGTCTCAGAAATGTTAATAATCAAATGTGATATCCAGGACTCCCTCTGCCCCTAGTTTTCTTCTCACAATTCCTTCAACATTTCTGTATAACTGAGCATAAATCAGCTACTGGACAAAATTTAACAGTGATGCTCTGCATTGAGATGGCATGTTTTGAAAACTGGGCTTATTTGTTCTCTGTTTCCTGTGCATCTTCCTTGAGGTTTGTGGGGCTGGCATGGGAAGAATGGCATTTGCCTACTGCTGTCGATGCCTGCTGCAGCTCATCTTCAAATTTCAAAGCAGATAAGGCACAAGGGAGATCTCAGCTATGAAAAGGGCATAAGATTCCCAGTAATTCTCGGAGAAGAGTTTGGGTTCTTGTTGTCATCATTTTTAACACTGTCATAACAAGTAAGCTCTGTATTTGTCAGTATTGCTGCAACTTGTTTTTCTGTTAAATTCAGCTGGGCTGCAGCAGCATTTGCCAAAAATTATCCTTTGAGGAAAACCAACAGTGGTGGTTTTTTTTTGTTGCTGTTTTTTTTTTTTTGTCATTTTGTTTTTCTTTCTTATTAAATGAAATGATTAAAAGCCAAGTCACATAGACTTTTCTTTGAGCTGTTTTAATGAGTAACCTGCAAAAGCAAATGTGTTGCAGGGGCATCTGTTATGGGAGGATGGAAATGATCGCAGACCGGTCTGAGCCATGCAAACAGAAATTTCAGGGGAAGGGGAAATCTGTTGCTTAAAGCAATCCAGCTTCACAACAGCTCCCCAAAGCCAGCCTTGCATTTGGCTGTTGTCACTGGAGATATAGCAAAGGACGATGAAGTAAGCTGGATTAATGAGGGACCTGTTCAGATTTTGTCACCCCTGCTGGTCTTTTGCATTAGCAGAGTGTGACTTTGCCAGCAGCACAAAGTTAAGGACAAAGCCTCTGAAATCTGCAAGTCATTCAGATGCACACTTGTTCTCACTTGTCCTCCTTGTATTTCTGGGCAGTGCATTGCCATTTCCAGAGGGCTCCTGAGAAAAAGAGCTGCTGGGTCAGTGACTGGAGTGGGGATTGGAGAAATGCCTTCTGGAAAGAGACAGATTTAACCTGGTCCCTTGCACCATGTACAGCACACCAGCAGATCTCAGTGACCCTGCTGCAAACTAATACTGTCGTATGGGCACTTTTTTTGTTTGTTTGTTTTTTAAACATCTTTTGGGATCCCCAGCTGACAGGGAAGTGCTGTTCCCACTGTGGATGCTTCAGGTACCAATATGTAGTTGCTGTAGGCTGATGCAATGAAAGAGAAGAGTTTTAATCACTGCAGGGGTGTTGGCCTCAGGGTTTCACAGATTGTGACTTGAGTTCTGAACAAAGTCAGGATTGCCCTAACAAAAATCAGGAAATTTAAACTGTTATGCTATCTTGAATTACATTTGTTTTTCTGAATCTCTAAGGACTCATTCAAAACATGTTAACAAAGTTTTCCTTCACGGTGAAAGCACAAAATCTTGCCTTTTTTTTTTTTTTTCCCCTTAAGAAACACTTTTTAATAATCACATGGCTAAAGAAATGGGATCATTAAGGAAATATCAGGAGTTTGCCAATACTGGTGAGTAAATCTGCACACTCACAGTTTTTATTAAACTAAGTGAGAGTCGTGGGAATTGCAAGGCTCTGAAAAGGAAGTTTTAAATCATTAAATCCTTCTGATCTCTCCATGGGGGCATACAGTTTCTAACTATTTTATTTACAGCCTTCTGCCCACTTTCTTTATCACTGATCCTCACTTATGTGTTGGCTGGCATCACACCCAGCCAAGGGACCAGTGCCCTGGCTGAGCACTGAACCCTGCCAAGCTCTCAGGGGAGAGGTGGGAAGCAGCCTTTTCCAGCCTGTCCTACCTCCCATTTCACAGCAAAGGTCCCATGGAACAGGAAAACCATTCTGCTAAGAGGGAAACAAAGACAAGTGTTTCTTTGGAAAGGATTCTAAAAAATAATGAGCTGTAACATGTTTGGATCGGTCATTACAGGGAATTGGAGGTTTGCTGGAGTAACCCTCTGCTGCAGAAGGAGTTCACTTCTGTAGCAATTGGTCTTGTTGTGAAGTGGGCTGCATCTGGGAGCTCTCAGCCATGTCTCTTCCCTCTGGTCACACGTCTGGCTGACCAGTAATTGGGAAAAGCTATTCAATGTGAACACGATTTCTGATGACCCTTCAGCTTTTGGGTCATTAGTGGGCAAGAGAATTACGGGGTTGGAGACTGCCTGTTTTTCTAGCAGGCTTGCTGCCCTTGCTATCATGTAAAATATTCACAGCATTTAAATCTGAGAGGGTTTTATTCTCCATAAGCATGAGGGAGGCTATGCCTGGGCGCTGTGATACCAGGTGGAGATGTGGGTGACCAGTGCTGTGGCACTGGAGAAGGCTGGCAGGTGGGACCCTTCCTTCACTGAGGCCAGTGGGAATGTGATGTTTCTCCTGTTAGTCTCTGTACCTGAGCTTCCTTCAAGCACAGTGAGCACAGGAGTGTTTCAGCATCCCACAGGAACAAAAGGAGGACAAGTCCTCAGGATTTACCTAAAGCAATGCTTAGCTGCACTAATAAGTTTAAAATCCAGTTAGACACTAGATCAGATGAATGTTTTGATTTTTTTTTTTTTTTTTTGACATGAATTGCTTCTATAGTGCATTCCTTAAAGCAAGGATCCTTTCTGCTAATTAATCTTACTTAGCAGGAGCAAGCAGAACTAAAGTCCCAGTGTTTCACGCAATCCCACAGGGCTGAAATGATACAAGCTATTTTGTCCCGCCATTTCAAAAGACAGACAAAGTAGGGAATTAATTATAATATTGATTCCAAATTAACCATGTTAGATTAAATGGTTTGTTCAATACCAGGCAATTTTTAAAATGTATTAAACAGTGCATTATTTATAATCTCCACTTAAACAAGAGGACACAAATATTTCATGTAATTAAAGAAATGGATTCTGAGACCTAACTTTGCAGGCTGAATAAGTAGGTTAGGTGCACTTCTGGGGTTTTTTGCTTTACAAAAGAACATACAAATGACCTTATGGGGGCAGGCAGAAGCTCCATCTGGTCTAGTGCCTTGTCTTGGACAGTGCTCAGTAGTAGATATCTGTAGAAGAGCAAAAAAAAGGGCAAATGCACAGCTGTACTTTCTCAGATCACCCTCCCAGTTTCCAGCTATCTGTGGAGAAGGGCTTGCACTGCCAAGGATACACATCTCCAGATGTAACCACACATAAGTCACTGAAATCAGCGTTATTCCAATAGATCTACACTGCTGAAATAAATGTAAGGTCTAGCTTTTAGCTTTCCACTAAGGCAATGTCACTGAATCCTGTACTGACTCCAGAAGGAATAAACAGGAAAAGGTGATTTTATTGCATTATACCTCAACAAGGCCAGATGGACACCTTTAACAGGAATCGGAATATAATAAAAGCCAGGAGCGCAGTAGTATGTCAGTGATAAAAATCACACATCAGTATTATGAAGATGAATTATACGGCAGTTTGCTGCTTCTTTGAGCCTGAAGATTTCTCTAGAGAATTCAGGGTTTAGATATAAAATATTTCTGGCTGATAGAGCTGCTCACATTGTTGCTATGACTTGCTCGTGTTTTCCCCTAAACCGATATAGTTTAGTAACACCTAAGGTTTGTGTCTTGCAGTCCTATCAGTTCCGATGCTACTTAAGCTACAGAAAATGGAAGGAGATGGGCATTTCCTTGCTGAAAAGACTGGTTTTGACTGCAGTATTTCTGGGGGTAGCCAGTGGCTCAAGATTGTCACTGTAACTGTTCAGTATGTGGAGTTCATGATCCCAAATTCTGTCTTTGGTGTTGAGGAGTCAAGGGCCTGCTGCATTGCTAGGCTGGGATATGCTCATGAAAATGCCATTTTTATAGCTGAGATAGAAAAACAGTAAAATCTTGTATTCACACCGGTCCCTGTGTGGTCTGCTTCACATCAATTCCCTGTTGCTTGTGTTCCTGACCGTGTGCATCCATATCCAGACCACCCACAGCTCCTACAAATACCTTCTCTCTCACTAACAAGGACATTGTATAACCACCAGCATCTCCACAAGCTTCAAGTGGGATCTGGCAAGCAGCTGATCTGTGGCTCACCTGGCCTCCTCCTGCATGGCATGGGTGGAGGAGGGAGGCTTAGCTGTTAGCCACAGTTTTTGACACAATTTTCTCGATTTTTTGGTATTGCTTTTAATGGAAGATCTCCAGGAAGCACGCAATTCTAAGTAGACCTCAAAGCAAGCAAACAAGTGAGCAAAAAGGCCCTTGAGATGAACGTGCTGGGAAGATCAAATCCAGAAAGTTAATGATACATTTTAGGTTTTCTATTTGAAAATATTCATGGCTTCTCAAGTAATCTCATCATTTGGTGTATGTATGAGTCTGACTCATGATCCTTGATTACGGAGGGACTGGCAATGCTCAGCTATCAAAAAAGGTGGAGAATAGTGCTTCTGCTGTCTTTGTTGTTGTTGTTGTTTTGGGTGGTTTTTGTTTGTTTGTTTTTTGATGGGTCTTTCTGGCCATGGTATCCAGACATACGAGTCTTCTGTGCAGAGCAGAGGAGCTCTGTATATGAGATTTACAAGGAAGAGCCCTTGCAGCATATTTTCCTTGGGTCTGGGGGAATTGCCTAATGAAAAAATGTCATAAGAGTGCTTTAGAGAGGGTTTATGTGCAGCAAGGCAGTGAAATCAGCCACAGTCACATGAGGTTGCTCTAATATAAATGGAAGGTAGAATCCTGGAGCACAACAGAGCTTCTCCCCTACCTGTATTTTGCTATTTTCTTAGCTGTTTTCTGGATGAAATCCCAGCCAGATCGCTTCTCTGTGGTGGTGAATCAGTGGGAACGCTCTGTGCATACTCATTAGACTTCAAAATCCTCATGCATAAAGAAGGGCTCACAGTCAGGACAAGTGATGCTGTTCAACCAACTGCTTTCTTATTGAATTACTTTTACGTCCAGTGCTGAGAAATGTTGCACTTTAAATTGTATTTTAGTCGTTGAGTTACTTCTATTTTTTCTTTTTTTTTTTAACCTCTTAGTTTTCCCACATGGGAAATATTCTGCTCTTTGGTAGACGTTAAGCAATTAATAAAATGGCATATTTTGCATCCTTTTGTCTGGACAGAGCAACAGAGCTCTTGTGTGCACAGATAAAGGCAGTGACAACAAATTCCCACTCTGCTACTAAAACACATCTGTTCTGTGCTAGAGTTTCGCTGTACTGGTGTTGTAAGATTATTATTTTTTTATGTTATGTATACCAGAATATTTTACACTGTGTGCTATTTAGAAAGAACATTTTGTTTAATTGTTTTAAACTAGCAGCAAAGGATACATAATTTCTCTTAGCCTTCTTTCACTATAAGAAAAATCCTATGTTTTTTTTTTTATATTTGGATTTTCTGGGACACAAAAGGTCTGAGAAATCTTCCTTTGCCAGGTATGTCCTGTGCAAAACAAAACAAAACCAAACAAATAAAATAATAATAATAGTAATTTAGTAATAATAATAATAATAATAATAATAATAATAATAATTAATAATAATAATTCTGTAGTCATTAATTTAAGGGCACAGCAGCATCACAGAAGCCTCCGCAGGACAGTTGGTGAGTTTGGTGAGTGACTCTGGGTTGCCAGCCTCCATGCAGGTCTCAGCCGATGGCAGGGCCAGATCCTCTCCTGAAATCTTCTGCCCAGGACTTCTGCTGCACAGTGTACTAACGATCAGGGAAACATATGCTGCATTTGATAGTTAAACTGAAATAGCCTTCATTTCCACTGATAAGAGTTGTTGGAATAATGTAATATTTTGGATTTAATTAGGAAAAATGAGTGGAGAGAGTATGTCATTTTCTTTTATATGACAATTAGAAATGTGCCGACCATCGCAGTCTGGAATTTTTGTGCAACTATCCGTTGCAATTAGTCATCTCATTTATTGTCAAATAAATGTGTTTTTAGCAGAATTTCTGTGAAACTGAAATTATATCTAGGGAATTAGTAGATTAATCCCATCTGCATATGCCGGATGGATCTTTCCACAGATATCCTGCATCCCAGCCCCACAAGCTCTGTTCTTGTGTGCCTTGCTGAATCCAATAAGGCCAGGAAAAGAAAATTCTCTGCTTTCTTCAAATGAAAAACTGAAGCAATATAACTTAACCTTATTTATCAAAGAAATATTACATTTCCCTATGCCACCTACTAACATGGCAATTCTGAGGAGGCGGAATGCGTCATTCCGCATTGAGGAGAATATTGGCTGGAGGTCAACACCTAATCCTGCAACCTTTTTTCCCCTTGCTAAAAACTCTGTAACTTAGAAGAGAAAGGACTCCAGGATCAGGCCATGACACATGGAACTATTGAATTATTTCATGAGATGAAGGGGATAATAAATCATGCTAGAATTAACTTTTTTAACCTTTTACTCCCCCCCCCCCATCCCCCACCCGTTTCTGAGGCAGTATGTACTTCCAGAAACTCCTTTCCTTTGAAATGAGTATGGTGCATATTTCCTGCTTTGAACTTTAATTGTAATTATTTGTTGCAAGAGACGTTAGTTCATAAATTCAGGTAATGCTTGAAGATTGTTAAGAATCGCATTTAGCATTGTATACAGAACACAGAACATTAATACACACATACCTATACGTGAATGAGGTCAATGTTATTATTGTAAGGCAGGAAAATATATCTCGCAGACATGTTCATCTACATCCGTGTTGCAGCACATTTATGAGTGCATGGGATGAGAGCAGGGCTGGACACAGGCCAGCAGCCAGCACTCTCCCAGCAAAGCCTGAGGCACAGTTTGGGGATCAATGTGGCACCCAAGACCCTTTCAAACATGACCACCCTGTTTGGAGAAGCAGCTAGACATTTGGCCTCAGTCAGAGAATAGGTTTTGGCCTTGTTTAGTTAGCAAGATGTAGCTTTTCAATACCACTTACTGACACATGAATTGGTCTTGTGTTTTCTTACTCCAGAAGGTATCTCAATGGGGACTTATTTCGAAGCAAGAATCAGGGATTATGAGGTTGACATATTCATTATTAATAATGGTAAATCAGTTAATTGCAGCCATGTTAAAGTCTTTTGTTAAACTACTTTCTGAAACTGAAGAATATCTGTAGGAAATGTGTACTGAAATTTTACTGTGTTATTTTAATGTGTTTCACTAAGCCTACCCAATCAGAAGGACCCATCCACATTTGCAAGTTGATATTTCTCCAAATATTGATGTTTTTACATGTCTTAGGAGCTAAACTATAGCCTTATGATGATTGCAGCTATTTGCTAGACCATCTGTCTTTCAGGACTATCAGAAAGTCTAGATGGATGATACTGTACTTTGGAACTAGGTATTTAATTTGGAACTAGGTATTTAATTCCCTTGAATTTAGTTACGTCAGACAGAATATAGCTCACTGGTATTTCCAATAATGATAACTAATTGCCTCAACCAAACTGTGACATCTCAGCAGGAATATGCATTTATGAGATGCTTACTCGGTCATGGGGAGACTTAGAAGAGATTGCACATAAATAGCGTATCATATATACCAGTGTAACCAGTATCTTTGAGATGAAGAGTATGGGGAAAGTGCTCCATAACATTTCCTTATAATTTTAAGGGATAAACCTGTCCATGGTGTGGTGGGGAGAAGTCTCTGCACCTCCCTGAGCAGCATAAACTATGCGGAAACATCACAGAAGGACAGTTACAGAAAAGCTTAGGCTGAAGGGACCATTGCAATTTCCTAGCTCAAATCTGCTCCAGGCAGGGCCAAGTCACAGTTACATCAGGTTGCTCAGGTCCTTCTCCAGTCCAGCTTTAAAACTCTCCAAAGACAGAGTTTATACAGTCTCTCTGGCTCTTATTCCAATGCTTTACCATTCTTATTGTGAAGATTTTTTTTTCCTTATGTCGAATGAGAATGTCCTATGTTGAAACGTGATCATTGCACTTGGCCTTTGCTGTACATGAAAGATCTATCAAGAAATCTTCCTCAGTTCACCAAAGGTCTACAGAAGAAGAATCAGGAACATGAGAGACATTCTCATTCATCACTAGTGTTCACTTAGAAGTCACCGGCGGATGGATCAGTAGCGTCAAGAACCATGCAAATACAATGTCTCTCTTGTGTATATGCAGCTATCCTTACATAGTCTTTAATTACACGATCACCCACATTTTTATTTTTATTTTTTTGCACTATACCCTCTATCCTATTCAGTTTCCAGGCTTGTTGTCTTCAGAGATTAAGCCAAGACTGTATAATGAAATGAGTTGGTATCTTCACTATTCGTTGCAGAAGCTGAAAAGGACATAGTGAATTTTACATTAGGCATCCTAAATTAGAAGCAAATTTGGACTTTCGGCTGTCTAGGTGTTGTTTCTGAATTTGTAAAGAGAGGATAGTAATTCTCACTTTCTTAAAAAAAAGTGTTAGGAAGACAAGGTTTTTAAGTGAATAAAGCTGTGGGCTTTGAGACTGATGAATACCATAGACTATGTCCACATTGGTAAGTGAAAAGCAGGCTCATGAGTGTGTTAATCACACCCACCTCCACAGCCAATATGTGGCCTGTCAACATGAACACTAAAAAGCTTAAAGTGCATGTTTCAGAAGAGGTGGTATCCAGAAATCTGGTGCTATCCAAGGCTGGGATGTAATGCACTCTGACACAGCCATGTTGAGTCCATCGAGACAGGAACAAGAACTTGAAGCGATGGTAAAATATCAAGCTTTGTCCTTCAGGGTGCACGGTGCAGAATATGTGCTGGCAAATAAACCATGTGAACACTGGGAGAGTTGAGACTTCACCATGTGCTCAGATCTCTGAGGGCACAGAAATGCTCATGGAAAACTTTCAGGGGAGTTAATAATCTTATAAATATACCAAGATTTGATTGTGAGGAAGTGAAAAAGTGTAAGATAAAAAAAGGGATCAAATTAATTATTGGAAGAGATGCACTGAGCATACCCACAGTGTGAAATAAACTTACTGAATTAAATGAGATATGGTCTTTGCAAAATGGTCCAGGGGCATGGTTTTGCATCCAAATGCTTACAGTTTGAAGAGGCGTCATAAGTCTTGACTTCTTCTAATTCTTGAGATCTGACTTTGCAACCTCAGTGGCTTAGTATAGTGTTTTTGTCTTTTTTTTTTTTTTAAATAAAAAAGCAATTAATATTAGTAACATCCAAAACTGGGCCAACAATTTTAGAGGCCAGATACATTAGCACACTCATCTGTAACAAACGTTGCATATTCAGATGATTCATATGGTGCTTTGGAGAATCAGCTCATAATGGGTATTTTGCTGGACATGTGGAGTTTTGTGATTTGTGGTGAAGGACAGACTAGCCATGGATTTGAGCAGATGGTGGTCATTACTTGTGCCAACATGTAACTGTGTTTAATTATAACAGAAGTGTTGAGGCAGATTATTTTTCTGGGCCCTTTACATATATCTTCATCACAAAGTGAGTAAGTATTCAAGGAAGCATTGCATATGAAATATCAGAACTGCAATAGATTCATTTTAATCATTGTTGACTGACACAATGTATAATATTTGGAACTTCATGGTCTTGCATATATATTTCCAGGTAGATCCTTCACTTGAAAGCAATAGACTCAGTTCTTCTCAAAGTGCGGTGACCACGTAGTGCAATTCAGTTTGATGGAAACTACATTTTTCCTTGAATTCATGAAGCAATACAGTAAACTCTGCCTACACATAATAAATATGTCTGCACACCTTCAACTACAAATACAGCTTGCCATTTTAAACCACATTATGTGGAATTATCTGTAATGTAATGTGATTCTATCTTGGGGACCACACTGCTTTATGTTTATATGCTCTCAATGGGTCATATTTTCAATGTTTATGAGCTATTTTATTATTGTTTTGCTAATGACACTCGAACCTCTTTCTTTCTCTTGTCCTCATAATGCATCTTTGGTGATAGATAGTGTGGTCTCTTGACTGTGGGTTTGTGGCTGTGGAATAATTTTTAGCAATTAAACACATTATTGATTAAACAGTTCCTTCTGTTCCATGATTCATCCCACTGCACAGTGCCCAGGGAGCAAAAAACAGCTGCAAAGAGGGCAAAATGTAGAGAAGACAAGCTGTGTAAGATTATTCCTCCCCAACCCCACATTTCACAGCTAACTTTCAGCCTCAACAACATCTTGCAGCCAACAACCCATGACAAAATGCTCCAGTAGAAAACCACATATCACATGCAGAAATAGTGCATAAAGTGAGTGCTGCTGGAAGCAGGGCTGATCTTTCCTATGGGCTTTGAGGTGTATACAGCTGAAAGTATTTTGACATGTTTGTTTATGAAGGTAAAAGTAGTGAAAATAAACTTCTTCCTTCAGCAACAAAATCTTGTATTTGTTGCCATATGGCTTATTTTGCTCCCCACAGTTGCTGGACCATCACCTAGACCCAGCTCCTACTTGCTGGGGTTACTGGTGAAACCTATGTTGTAGGTACCATTCTGTGCTTTTCATCTCTTTGCATGTATCTTTTGGTGTGTTTTTGAATTAGCAGTTTTAAGCTTGTGTGCATCAACAACTTATTTTCCACCATTTATTTGTTAGTATTCTAGCAGTAGGAGTTTCTGCATCATCCATTGAATGATTCGAAGGCTTTTTGATGTTAGTGGTTGGTCATCCTCAAGTGATGTTGTTTCTCTATATTTGGGGAATTTCAGTTATTTGAGATTAGGGCCTAAGACACTTGTAATGTATCTGGGCTGGACACAGAGTGAAGAACTTCAGTACCCAGTAGATCTCAGTTTGTAGGTAGGTTTAAGAAGCTGGGGAGCAGAAACAGGCCAGGTACGTCTTTATAGGAGTCCTTGGCTCCATCTGCATGGAAGAACAGGGTGAGATGTATGGGGCAAGGATGGGGCTGGCCCAGGGGCAGGGCAAACCATGCTCTCCTGCTGGGAGAACCACAAGAGGCAAAATTTTCCTTTCACTCTTCTTTTAAATACATATCTTGTATAGAACTTTGTGTCTGAACTACCACTGAAAAAGCTACTTTGATTTATGAAGTTCTCAATTTTTTTCTTTTTCTTTTTTTTCTTTTTTTTTTTTTCATTTAAGAGCTCCAAATATTTTCGTTGCAATGGATGTCAGTGAATAGGTGTTTGAACTGTCAACACATAATCATGAAGGTAGTGAAAAAACCACTGGTACTTGGGGCATCTTATGTTTTTTCTGTAGTGTGTTTTTCTGGGAGATGTGTTTGTTTTAGCTGTAGCTGTGATATACTGCATTCTGCTGGATCTTATCACAGTTTGCAATTCCTTCATTAAATCGAAATAACAAAATTTACTTAGAAATAACAGGAGGCCATTTTGTTCTTTGAAGCTTTGTGTGCAACTGACCTTCAGTTAAGCATTTGTACTATATAAATATTTCAAGTGAGCCATGAATCAAGATTAATGCATTAGGTGACTACCAAATCATTAGTAGTGCAGGATGTAATAAAGTTGATGCCAGGGCTTTATTAAACAGGGCGTGTTAGTCATTAAGATAAAGTAATGGTGTTGTGTAAATGTGAAAGCAGAACCTCATTTCCTCTGGGTGTCTCATCTTAAACAGGTGGCAGTGTTAGGAATGGCAAGTAGCGAAGTAGGAAGTCAGGCATGGTTTAAATCTCTATGGTGACTGAATTCTGATTAACTAATTTACCGCATCTCTTCTCACAAGGAAGATGACGTTTTACCTTATTTTCCATTTGGCCTCAAAACTGTAATCTGGATAGTGCTGAGAGCTGATTTGTCAGAGTCAGAAACAAATACTGAAAGGAAGAGAGCAAGGCAAAAATCACAGTTTGCAGCAAGCACACAAATGTCTAATCTTGTCCCTTTTTTCTGGTAGTACCTGAAGAAGAATGGGCAATAAGAAATTTTTAATCCATTTTCAAGGCAGACATTTTGAAGATAAACAGGAAAAAAATTGAATGCACAAATTCTGCTTACATTTGAAAATTTTATTGATTGTCATCCATTTATTTTATTCATTTTGTTTGAGTTGCCACATATTCTGAGTTTTAGCTATGAAAAATTGGAAAAGCACCTTTTTATTTTATTTTATTTTATTTATTTTATTTTATTTTATTTTATTTTATTTTATTATTTTATTTTTGGTGGGGGGGATAATAATAATTAAAAAAAAGTTCACTTTGTCATCGTTTCCTTTAGTTACCATCCCAGTGAATCCCCTTCTGATGAGGACATCAGACAGTCTAATAAATGTGAATAATAATTTGTATTCAAGCAGAAATTCTGTGCACTTAAACCTGTGTTCCTGTTGGGAGGGCTGAGAACTCTTTCGCGTCTCCTGCAGGCTGTGGTTGGTCACCCAGAAACAGAGAAGAAAAAAATGACCTTCACTGATGCTCACTTTTTATTTGTGGCACCAGCAGCTTCGTTCCCCCTTCACTTGCTGGAACTCAGGTTTTCCATAACTTTTAGGCCATCAGGGTGGATTTCATAACTGAGGAAATGGATTTCATAACTGATGAGCTGTTGATGATTTTTTTTTGTCTGTTCCTACTCTTTTTAAATTAATCCCTTAAGATATTGGTGATGATTGTCCTGCTTTTTTCCATTTTTAGTCTTGTTCTATTTTGATCTCTTCTGTCTCAAGTAGCAATTCTACCACTCCTACTCTCATGGCTTCTGGTGAAAATGCTGCTTTTGTCTTCTTTCCATTGCCTTTAACACCTCATTTATCACTAGCTTTCCTCACCCCCTCATATCAAGTTATTTCTGGGACCATCTGAACAATGGATCCAGCCTAACAACAGCCACACAACCCAGGATGCAATGATTCTGTAGCCAGGACTGTAGCCTTTCCTGATCATTTATTTTTTCTTTCATCTCAAAACAAATTTTGTAGTTTGAAGATTTTGCTCTGCTCGTTACTAGTACAGTGGGGTTTGTTCACAGGTTTCCCGTCCTCAACTTCCTTCTTCAAATATCATTTATCTTCAGATTGTTTCCGTCTTACCCGTCAGGGCAACTTTACAAGTATATTAGTTACAGGGTAAAATACAAACAGAACATTTCCCAGTGGACAAGCCCTGCAAACCAGTCATCTGCTATCATATAGTATTTGAAAAAAAAGCCCACGGTGGCTTTAGAAACAGATAGGTGGGAAAAAAAAAAAAAAGTGTGTTACTGAAGAATTTAAACTTTATGTAGATATGTGTTGTAGCTGATGGCTCTGCCTTGTAAACTGCCCTGTCTTTTATAATAAATTGTCCTTAGCCGAAGTAAACATATATATATATTTTTTTTTTTGCAATGCTCATTTTTGTAAGCAGTAACTAACATGTGATTTAAATGATCAATTTATAACTATCTGAGGTTTATACCTTATTTCATGGTGATTTATTTTTGTGTAGAATGTGCTTTTACTACAAGTGACATTTCAATAGCATATTGCAGTCTCAGGAGTCCTTGAACTATTTCCAAGCAGTGAGCCTTCTGGGGTTTAAGCCAGTTTGGAAATCTGTCTGTTGTGTTGATGGATTATAGTCCATGTAGTGAGCACTCAGCCTCACAAGGTTCATGGCATCTTCACCTTTAAGTATCTAATTTATGTAGAAATGCCAATAAATTATTTAGAAGGGCATGCTTGCTGATATCAGCAATTCTGGAGCAAGTAAAAATGGTATGACTTTGAAAATCATTGGAAATGTTGGCAGATCTTCAACAATTTTATAGGTTCTGGCTATTAAATATTTGAGAAGTTAGAAGCTTGCTTTTCTTCTTTTCTCCAAGATTATCTTGTCACTTCCTTAAGAATTTAACAGATAGTTCTTGGAATAAAGTCCACATCAATTCTGGAAAAGCATGCATCCCAGAAACACACAAGAGGGCAGTGAGCATTCAGTGTGATGCAGATATGAATAGCTTTTGTCTTTCCTCCTGGCTCATTAAGAATTTGTTCCTGAGTCTGCAGAAACCTCATCTCTGTGCCAATAAAGCAGGCACTGCAATGGCCCATTCACTGACTGCAGGGCATGCACTGAGCACCTACATGCTGCTCAGATCTTTTTTTGCTTCAGATTGGGTAATGCCCACATAATGCTCCTGTATAGAACTCAAAACTTTCCCTTGGGGCTGGTTTATATTGCTTGTGGCAAAGTCAAAGCTGTGCCAAGGACTTGATATGGGATGGACAACAGAGTCCCACTGCCTGGTACAGGCCACATTCAGTTTCTTACCATCAGTACGTCTTTAGGGGCTAGGCAAGGATCCAAGTTAGCACAACATTCAGCACATCTGATGGTGTAGCAGCTTGCCCTGGAAGCCTAAGTAATCCTGCTGGAGAACTGCAAATGTTGACTCTTCAGGTTAAACACCTAAATCTGCCTGAAGGTGTCTATCTAAATGGCGGTGTTTTTGCAAGTGCTTAACACCTAAGTTCTTTATTAAATCAACAGGAATTTGAAAATGACCTTGTGAGCACAGTGGGATAAAATTAACATATATTAATGTACAGGTTTGCTAGAACCTGCTTTAGAAGAGAGAGCAAAATCCAGTTGTGTCTTTTCTACACTTAGGGTTTGCAAGGTACCACCAGGCAAAGGAACCTTTGCAAACACTAACCTACCCTCCCCTCCTTTGCCCAGAGCTTCCTCTCTGCCCCTGAAAATATCCCTGAAAGAAAAAAAAAAAAAAAAAAACTTGGATTTTTATTTGATTGCAAAGGAACTTTATCATTGCACTGCTGTGTTAGATGTCTGCCTTTTCCAGAAATATTAGGTAGTACTTCAATTAGTGTGTGCGTAAACGAAAACAAGAAAAAATACTGATATTTGTACTAAAAGACTGGAGACCTAGATTGTTTCTTGAATCTTCTACTGAACTGTTTTGACCTTTTTAATTCAGCTTCTCTAAGTGTCCGGGGTGTGCTCAGCCAGTGCATGTAACACTGAACAGAAATCACTAAGCTGCTACATGCAGCACAAGGCTGTGCAAAAATACTGAGCATTAACAGCTGCATTTTGTTAGTGCAGGGCTGTGCCTGATCACATAAAAGGCAGAGGCTGCTCCCCCTCAGTTGGGCTGCCTCCACCTGGAGAGGCTATGCAGAGCCAGGGATGCTGCCTCTGGAGCTCCACAAATGGTCAGTGCAGTGCTTGGCCACCTGTTGTAAAAAGAAAGTATGGCAGGAGAATGTATTTTACTGCTTTATTTAATGTTTACATCATAATTTTGGCACTAAAAATTAGAATTAAATTTAAACTTTGTGTACAAATGAGAAAACAAGTTATACTGCAGATAATGTTTTGCAGGAATGTGACACAGTACATTGATTTTCTTTAATCCTGAAATTCATTGAAGTAGTGGTGGAGCTTTATTCTTAGCTTAGATCTGTTTATCTAATACTTAAAAGCTTATATTTTTGTTGTTGTTTTGGGAAGTGTAATTGAATTTTGCAGACAGGATTAGGTCTTTAGCTAGGATTTATTACAGAAGACCGGGCTATGGCAGTTTTCTGCTATTTGCAGTAACAGCACATGGCAAGCCACTTTCTAAGGGCGTCATGTGAAAACAGCTGTTATCTTAGCATGGAGTTGCCTTATGATCTCATGAGTTGCCCAGCAATTTGGAAACTGAGTAGTTTTTCACCATCGAGAGTAACTTCAGGCCTCAGAGCTGGATTTGCGTGTGTGAACACAGACTGCTAAGCTGATAAGCCACGAGCATCACTTGCTACAACAGGCAGAGATTGTGCTACCTGAATGGGCTTTGGTGCTGCACTGGTTGCTCCTAACTTCTGCATCCACGTGGTAGCTCATTGTCTGCTTCAAAGTAGATATCCATCACACCTAAGCAACAATCTTGTTTTAGGCAGGAAACATATGGTGAGAATAGATTTTTTTTTTATTATTATTTACTTATTTTTACTGTGGTTGGGGTACTGCAATTTTAGGTATGGATCTGCTTCAGGGCATTGTCGTGAGATGGAATTTGGTTGCAGGGACAACTTTTCTTGAAATACATCCTAATTCACATGAATTTGATTCATATAAACAAATTAGCTCTCTGACACTGTGTCAACATGTAGAGGTAGAGAGAGGCTCTGGATACACTTCCTTACGACAGGGATGGGAAAAGAGCTTTAACAATGTTAGGGAACATCAGGGTTTTCAGCTGCTGGCTGTCTCAGAGGTACACTAATGATGTTAAAGCATTTCAGCTTGTCAACAGTGATTTGCTTAGCAGAGGCTTTAGGGTCAACACTGCTTCTTGTAATTAAGCTCTCTTCATGTAATGTTTGGACAGTCTCTATCACAACGAGGTCACAGTTTTGATAGGAACTTTTAGCATCCACTGTCAAGACTGCTGACAAATTGAAAATCTAGCTATTAGCACAATGATGGTCACTCCTTCATTTGTTGTGGACATATGAGTGCATCAGTGCCCGCAGCTTATCTCTCCCCCCCAACTCAATGACAATCTAAACATGAGCTTCAGAAGCTGCAACATTTCTTCTGGTAATTGCCAATTTATCCAATCATCCCTTTACCTCTCTAGCTGAATTTAGAGAATTCCATCAATGAGTTACTCTTCTGGGAAGGAATGATGTCTGAGAGTAGAGCAAAGAAGTGATGTTTGTATATAGAGTGTTTTTTTTAATAGGTCAATTGTGGTCATTAAATTTTGTTCCCCCATATGTTTATTGGCTGCTGCAAGAATACTTTGTTTTATATTTGTTTCCAAGCATTTAAAAAAATTATTTGATTTGTCCTGGGCTTTCCTATTTAGCTCTGTCTGGGAACGTTCCTTAGATACAAGGACCTGTCTGGCCATTTCAGGGACTGTTTCTCTGATCAGAGCAGCTATCAGTAAGTAACCACCTCTGTCTTGCAGTAGCTGGAGTTCTCACAGGGTGAAAGACAACTTAGAGCTACAAAACAATGTCAAACTAATGGCTGTAAACTGATGTGTTACAGCATGGTCCAGAAGAATCTTGTTAGCTGAGGTGCTTGTTGAAACGTTTAAACCTCTCAGTGAACTCCTAGTCTAAAAAGTGAAAGCAATACATCACATTTTTGTCTCTAAATAGGTGTGTATTTGAGGTCTGCAGGTATGTCAAACTGTAGGTATATGTCATAGGTTAGAAATAAGAGAAGTAGGGTATGAAAAATGTGATGATAAAAAGAGTCGGTATGGAGGCAGAAGTATAAGATCCATATTTCAGGTTTAATTTTTAATCACTATCCAAGTCCATTGAGATGTGAAAATAGAGTATGATCAATTGATATAAGGAGTGTTTCTTCCAAAAATGTTAATGTCATTATTATGAAGTAACACCTGTTACCACATAGAAAGTTATTAGACTACATGTGCATGAAGTAATACCCATAGAAGAAGTTAGATGAATAGCCCATAATAAATCATAGACCACAAGGGTATGCAGTTAATATCAAGATTAATTATACACTGATTTGTAAGTCATTATATCACAGATAGCAATGTTGAAGTTTAATTTTTCTCAAAAAAAAATGTGAATTCTGAAATAGCTGTTTAACTATTTATAAACACCCTTGAGATGCAGGCTAAAGCAAGACAAGAAAACATATTACTATTTCATTGGTTTGCCTTGTATAATGGAGTGGCTAAATCTACGGTATCAATCACACCAAGACTTAATTAGAGATTCTGTTTTCTGACCCAACCTTGTAAACACCTCTGTTTTTTGTCTTTTGAAGTGTGCAGTAGCAGGCTGTTTTTCTTATTTTGCACCCCTGATAATCTTCTCTTGTAATGGTTACACAGTAGCATCATTTTTACCTGATTTATTAAAATGACTAAAAGGCAGAAAAACACAAGATATATTCAGCCATATTGATGAAGTGCTATATTTGACAAAATCAGCATATTAAGCATCTCATAATTTATATTCTTGAGCCAACAGCATGTGAAGCCCCATAATATTCTATCCTTTCCCTGATTAAGGACCAGATCCATTTAGAGACCAAGACACCCATATTGTGGGCTCAGCTCCCTGCACTATGCACAGAGAGGGTTGGGTGTTATGGGGAGGGGACAGCAGCTTGTGCACAGGGCAGGCATCCTCCTGACAGGGAAAGGATGTCCATGTTATAGAAGCCTATGCTGTGTCTTGAGTCTTCCCCTGCAGGGCAAGTGTTTGGGAAATCATACACCAAAATATCTAGGAAGTGCTTGAACTCTGCATCTCACTGAAGTCCATGGGACTTGAGCACAAGTTTAAATTGTTTCCCAAATACAGAAAGACATTCCATTAAATGCTTTTCCGAGTTCATCTGCAGCTGAGCAGTCCCCAGGGGCATGAGGGTATGAAGGAAACCATTGCACTTTCTCAGCATTTTTTTCCCCGTGGATGGAGGAGAACATTCTACCTGAAAGGAGAAAAGCCATAGAGCAGTATTGTGTGTTAACTGGCAGCATCATTTCTTAATTGGTACCAAAAGGATTTAGTGAAGTAATAAATACAGTTACTGATTTGAGGAGCTGCGCATATTATGCAGTGTGAAAATGATATTTAGATGAAGAAATCAACAATACTCTAAGGTACACTGTGTGGTTACTTAATAAAACAAAGGCAGACAAACAACAAACAATTATGATAGTCATGTTCTACTTTTTTAGAAGTTACCAATTTTCTCTTCCTTTGCTTAATTGTTCACATTTTCTTTAAACTATATTAAAAAAAATAATACCAATCCCTGTATGCCCACTAGCATAACACTTGTAGTTATAAAGAGCTGCACGTGTCATCCCCATACATTAGCAACATTCTGAGCTCATAGCTTAAATGTTGCACATGGGGGTGATGCATGCCATCTGGACTAAGGTAAATGCCATCCCTAATGGACATGGGAAGCATTTTTCCAGAGACTGATTCCAAGCACAGCCCCATTATTGGACAGGTCAAGCATTGCCACCTCTGATCCCTCGTCCACCTGTGGCAATGGTCTGTGCCAAATCAGGCTCAGTAAAAGATGCTCGGGCAGTTTGCCGTGACTGCTGCAATCATCCCATCTGCAGCAGAGGGAAATGGGATTCCTCTTCCTTCTGCAACAAATATTTTAACAATGGATAATGAAAACGGTAAGCTGGAACTAAATATGATATCCACTCATGCATGTAACAGGAGCTAATAAAATACACAGAGAATTCATTTTCCAGTGCAGAACAGCAGCAAATGAATAACATGCCTAATGACATTCTTCTAGCCCAGTTCAAATGCTCCTGTCCTGACCAGGCAATGAAGAAGTGCTGAATTTTGGCTAAAATACATGAAACTCCAGCCTTGCTTTGTGCCCTGGCCAGCCAACCCTTCAATGGCTCTGCTTCAAAGGCTACTGCCCTGCCTCTAAAACCTCATGGAAGATTATATTTTTCTGGATGTGAGCAGGGAACCCATGGGAATATAGCTCTTAAAGGTTATCTCAAATAGAGAGGTGTTCAGGAAGAGGGACGTCAATTCTTACAGGTGTTTGGGAACCTCGCCTACAGTGAAACTGAGAGCATTTGGGTGTTTAAATGGTTTCTAACAAACTAGTCTTGGTATTGCTGTAATAAAGCCCATCCTGTCTCACCCCCTGCCATGGGCAGGGACCCCTCCCACCAGCCCAGGTTGCCTCCAGCCCCATCCAGCCTGGCCTTGGGCACTGCCAGGGATGGGGCAGCCACAGCTCCTCTGGGCAGCCTGGGCCAGGACCTCACTTCAATCTGAGTGAAGGATTTCTTCCTAATAGCTAACCTAAATCTGCACTTTTTTAGTTACCTTTGTATAGATCTGCTGTTTTTCCCACAAATCTCTGCTACTAGAATGAACGTGTTGATGCCGAATAGTGGGGTCAGCATAGCTACTAAGTGGAGTTAAAAAATTGTCAATTACCGGATCAAAAACTGGATTGGTAGTGAGGGCTCCCGCCATGCATGGTTAGTCACTTCTGCCTGGAGGAGAAACCATGGAGGGGGTGACTGATGGTGAGAGGGAATGCTTCAAAATAAGAAAATTGAACCAGTACAAGCATGGAAGAATCTATATAAGTAAAGCTTTTTCATCCATTTCTCTCATTTGGGCTTTCCATGTAGGTCTTTCTGCATCAGATGCAGTTTCTCTTTTAGGAATTTGAATCCCTAATATAAGTGGGAAATTAATTAAGTTGTAATTATGAGGTATATAAAGCATGGATTGTATACAACATAAGAGACTCTTGGGAAGATCACTCTCAGCATGAACCCAAGTGCAGAGGTTACTTGGACTTGTCTCTAGCAGGCACCTTGGTTCAGATGCTGTGTTGTCAAAGGTTCAGGATTATGTCAAGACATCTTTTATTCCCATAGGGGATAATGACTTCCTGCCTGGATGGTAAATGTTCTCATTCCCCATGAAAAGTTATAGGACAAAGGTTAAGTGACTCCTGTAATTTCACAAGGATATTTGACACACGCCTCAAGCTGTCTGTTCTATCTGTGCCAGACATTTTTCTGTTGTTCTAGAAGCTGACTGAGTGGTGCAGCCTGGTACACCGGGGCTTGTTAAGACCTTGCAAGATTGATTGTTTTACACGTTACGTCTTCAGCCTGCGAAGGAGATGTGCTGTGTGACCATGTAGCTTATGCCGAGAGCACCCCCTCAGGTGGCGCTTGCATCTGGACTCCCAGCATCACTGGAATTATGTTACCAGACCCCCAGGGAAGAAGTAGAACTCTGCTTATTCCTTGCAATTTTATATATATGTATTTTAATATATTTGTTAGTGAAGCAGGCAGATTCCAGCTCTTTGTCGTATTCCCCCGTAAAGTTTTTCTCCCTCTCAGGAGGGGAAAAAAAAATACTGAAATCGCAAATAGTGATGAAGCCATTAAAAAATTGAAATTAAGGTGGAAATTAAGGGAGAAGTGGGATATGCTGTTGCTGTGAATTCTTACATCCTTCACAAAGCGTTGTGTAGGAGAATGAACAAGATTCTGATTTTGTTGTTGTTGTTGTTAAATTCATGCCAAAAAATTGGAAAAAAAAAATCCAAGGTTTGTAGTGCCCCATTAGTTTGCTGTGACATCTCCTGAAAATAATATGACTTTTCCATTTGACATTATGAGGCTATGATAGCAACATTTTGTAAAGGCAAAATATGTAGAGAAAAGCAATGCATTTTCTTTTCTAATTCTAAGATGGCAAAAAAGTGTCAGGCACTAAGGCACAGCCTTAAGATATTTCTTGCTAACAAGGAGAGGTCATAAAACATATAGCTTTTTCCTCCTCCATCCTCCTCCTACTAAAAAGTAAATGAGAGCATGTCTGCTTCACAGTCACTGCCATGAGCCCTGGCTTTAAATGAGCTCACCTGGATCCCAAGCCCGTGCATCTGGCTGCACCAGCCTACAGCTTAGCCCAGGCTGCCTGCCCCAGTGTTTGTCCCAGCTTCTCGGGCAGGTTTGCAGCACTGGTCCTCACGTTTCAAGAACAACAGCTCCAGGTGCCCCGTGAGCTACTGGGTATGTGGGGCCCATGTATCACAGCGCTAACTGCCAGTCTGAAATGCTGTCAGGAGCACACATGGCATTGGGTTGTGCTTTCAGATTTAAGGGTCTCTTTTTCCACAGTGAGCACAAACTGGAGGGGGAAAAAAAAAGAATAAAAAAAAAAAAGAAAAGGCTTTAACTTCTGCAATTCCTCTGATGCTTTGCTCTTCTGATCAGACACGTTTTTCATTAATTATTCACTGCAGACAAAGTCCCTCACCATATGGGAGGCGGTTAGCTGCAGAGATGAGGCTCCACTGCAGCTCGCTGCTGCCTCTGGGACTGCCCATGGGGGGCTGCAACCATCCACCTGGTGAGGCATTGCTGCAAGGTCCAGCTTCACCTGGCTCACTAAAGGACTGTTTGTTTCTCATTTCCTCTGAAATGAAAACTAATGGACAAAAGACAACTCACTTCTGGTACAGAGCTAAGTAGGAGCATCTGTAGGGTGTGAGGGTCTGCTTCCCCATGCCAAGAGTTGGAAAAAAAAAAAAAAGGTACTTACATGTGCATATATATTTCTCTGCTGTACCAATAAAATGTAGTGAATGAATCTGTGGAAATCTTAATTGTTTGGATTTTTTTGATCCTGCTTTGCTCACTCCCTTTGTTCAAATGAATGACAAAAGTGACTTCAAATATTTTAGTACCTTTTTTTGTGTGTGTGTGAAGCAATGGAATTTGACATTGTATTTTATCTTGACAACCAAAGGACTAGCACTTAACACTCCCTTCTTTAGTAGCTCAGACCAGTTGCAAGAGAGGATAAATGCTATACAGCAGGCTGATCTGACAAAAAGACTGTAGTCATATTGCTTTATATGCTAACAAGTAAAGGATTGCTGGAGAGGTAGAAAATCCCCTGCCACCATGAAAGGACAGGCAGGGCAGACTGGGACCTGTTCAGCAGTGTGGGTGGCACTGGGGGAGTGAAAAATGCCAGGAGCAGAGCAGCCTTGTCCTCTCTTCCTCGAGGCAGCTTTTGGCAATGGCTGAGTATTCATCCCTCATCATTCAATAACTGAGATCCTTCACATCAGTTATCTGCTGTCTATAGAGGCAGGGAGCGATGGACCAAAGGAATGGCTGTTAAACGCACACGTATTTATGTCAATGTGGTAGAAGGAAAATAAGGCAGCGGATTTATCTTGACCAGCTCATACACCTGTCTGTCCCTTTGCGGTGTCACTGCTATCTGTTGGCAGCCAGCGTGACGGCCGGTGTATGGAGCACAGATCCGTTGTGCCATGTCCTTTCTTCACTTCTTTGACACGGAACATTTCACAAAGTCTTACTGTCCTCAGTGCCACCTTTCCCTTTCTGTTCTGAATTTGGTGACAGCAAATGTTGCTTGAGAAAAGCACAAAGGCTGTGACTAATGGTAGGTTGGGGAGACACTCTTTGGAGCTGTGTAACCTGGATGACATATTCTTATTATAACTGAGTGTAAAGGTCACTGTATTGCTGGGTATCCTCTACGCTCCAGGGAAAGAGGTTACTGAGTGCATAGTCATCATGAGTGGAAGAGGATTCCACAGTCTGCAAGTCAAAGAATGGAGAATCAAGAACCAACACATATAATTTCCGGGGCCCTGTTTTCCTGAACTAGCATTATGGAGGCATTGCCATGAATTTAGGGGTTCCGGTTCATCCATCTTGAAAAAGTTAGGTTTCAGCTAAGGTTTTCTGTCCTAAATGTTAGTCAAGATTAGTGTACACCTGAAACTTTTGTTGAGACCTTTTGTGCAGATACCATGAGTCCAATAGCTTAATCATTTTTGCCCTTAAAATTTCTTCCTGTCTGTACCTAGGCCAACATAAGGTTTTGCCGAGTAGGAAGCTTGGAGTTCAGAAGCCAAATCCTGCTTTTTCTGAGTATACAGAAGTGTGTGCAACTGGAGGTAGAGGGGTCATGATCTGGTGAATGTGAAGAGAGATGACAAATAGGATTTCTAACCAAAATGACTTTATATTTTATTACAGAAAATGTTGAGCAGTGCAAGCTGGTAGTATTGAGAGTCTTGATTCTAATTATGATTCAACATTATATTTCACTGATAATAACCTTTTTGTAATCACAAAACATAAAAATGAAATACACATTGCTGATTTTTGTGTGTGCACCAATGAGTAATACAATCATAATGTAGTTTTAAATTAAATTCTTTTGTTCCTTTTGTTAATTTCAGTTTGATGGTTTTCCCCAGTGCCAGAGCCTAATTTACAGTAGAGAAAATTCCCTTAAATTGATTTTTTTAACATACGCTCACATGCACTACATTAACCTTTTCATTCCCTTATGGTATGTGTCAAAGAAAAATGATCCCTGTAACATCTAGTTACTGGAGAGATGGATATGTAGAGTATATAAATTGGTAGACTTCCCATTCTGCTCTGGACACATTTTTCACACAGTAAGTAATAACCTGGCTGTGCTAATGTTCATCCCTCTTTAAAAATACCAATGCCCCAGCCCACAGCATTTGCTTTTTCCTGCTCCTACATATCTGATCACTTCTGAGCTCAAAAGTAGTGATGGAAGAGTTTTATCTTTGAAGGCAGAGAGGGAGAATGAATGCACCAAGGCTCATGTCCTCGGAAGCACTACTGCGCCCGATTCGTGGTGAAGCCACACAGAATTAGGGATCTGAACATCACTGAGGACATTGGTTTGTGTGTGGTGCAATGAGGAATTTCACACAGACAACCCCCTGGGCAGTTCTAGTGGGTCCCAAGAGGGCTGGAAGAGGTACTTGGTATGAATTCCATACTGAAAGGGTTTTTGCAACGTTGCTTGGGTTCAGGATGTCTTTAAGTCTCACAAGGTGAGTGTGATGGGCAGAGATATGAAGATAGAGAACCTTTTTAGATGTCTCTAATCTTGAGTTCATCTGAAGATCCTCAGCAATCTAGGGAAATGAGATGGCCCTCTCTCCCTTCTGGGCCTGTTCAGATCTCTGAAGTTCAGGAGCCAAACTCCGCTTCTGGAGAGTAAGAGGTTAGTGGGGTGAGGAATGAAACCCCTTCTTTCTTGGTCACTCACCCTCTTCCTTACCTCTTTCTGAAGCACTTTTTCATGGGATGCAATGAAACTGCCATATAAAGGTCACTCTGTCTACTTGGGGGATTTCTCTCTCTTCAAGCCCTTACAGCATGTTCAAATCAAGGTGATATCCATACACTTAACTTCTGTTTCAAATACAAAGGGGACTTCTTTAACCCACTCTTTCTCACTTTTGACATCACAAGTGAGAAAGTGACAAAATGAAAGGGCAAATTTAATTACAGAGGCAACTTTAGAGCTTGAAACCAATGGAAAACACAGGTAAACCAACAGCATGATTCAGAAGAGGTACTTTTGTCAGTGCTGTTAAAATGCTAGCATGAATTGTGCAGGGAGATTAAAAATCATTGAGGTGATGCAGTGGCTGTGCTGCTGGATGGCAGTGACCCTTGTGAAATAGATCTGGGACAAAAAAAAAAAAATAACAGTCCATGTCAGTCAGTTTTGCTTTTCTTCCTTTCTTCTTCCTTTCTTCTTCCTTTCTTCTTCCTTTCTTCTTCCTTTCTTCTTCCTTTCTTCTTCCTTTCTTCTTCCTTTCTTCTTCCTTTCTTCTTCCTTTCTTCTTCCTTTCTTCTTCCTTTCTTCTTCCTTTCTTCTTCCTTTCTTCTTCCTTTCTTCTTCCTTTCTTCTTCCTTTCTTCCTCCTTTCTTCCTCCTTTCTTCCTCCTTTCTTCCTCCTTTCTTCCTCCTTTCTTCCTCCTTTCTTCCTCCTTCCTTCCTCCTTCCTTCCTCCTTCCTTCCTCCTCCTTCCTTCCTCCTTCCTTCCTCCTTCCTTCCTCCTTCCTTCCTCCTTCCTTCCTCCTTCCTTCCTCCTTCCTTCCTCCTTCCTTCCTCCTTCCTTCCTCCTTCCTTCCTCCTTCCTTCCTCCTTCCTTCCTCCTTCCTTCTTCCTTCCTTCTTCCTTCCTTCTTCCTTCCTTCTTCCTTCCTTCTTCCTTCCTTCTTCCTTCCTTCTTCCTTCCTTCTTCCTTCCTTCTTCCTTCCTTCTTCCTTCCTTCTTCCTTCCTTCTTCCTTCCTTTCCTTTCCTTTCCTTTCCTTTCCTTTCCTTTCCTTTCCTTTCCTTTCCTTTCCTTTCCTTTCCTTTCCTTTCCTTTCCTTTCCTTTCCTTTCCTTTCCTTTCCTTTCCTTTCCTTTCCTTTCCTTTCCTTTCCTTTCCTTTCCTTTCCTTTCCTTTCCTTTCCTTTCCTTTCCTTTCCTTTCCTTTCCTTTCCTTTCCTTTCCTTTCCTTTCCTTTCCTTTCCTTTCCTTTCCTTTCCTTTCCTTTCCTTTCCTTTCCTTTCCTTTCCTTTCCTTTCCTTTCCTTTCCTTTCCTTTCCTTTCCTTTCCTTTCCTTTCCTTTCCTTTCCTTTCCTTTCCTTTCCTTTCCTTTCCTTTCCTTTCCTTTCCTTTCCTTTCCTTTCCTTTCCTTTCCTTTCCTTTCCTTTCCTTTCCTTTCCTTTCCTTTCCTTTCCTTTCCTTTCCTTTCCTTTCCTTTCCTTTCCTTTCCTTTCCTTTCCTTTCCTTTCCTTTCCTTTCCTTTCCTTTCCTTTCCTTTCCTTTCCTTTCCTTTCCTTTCCTTTCCTTTCCTTTCCTTTCCTTTCCTTTCCTTTCCTTTCCTTTCCTTTCCTTTCCTTTCCTTTCCTTTCCTTTCCTTTCCTTTCCTTTCCTTTCCTTAGTAGGAACATGGATGTCTCATTTCTATTATGTATTTCACTTGCCTAGTCTCAGAATTGTATTGAATTAAGGATATTTCTTTCAAATGAAAAATGAGCAAGAAAAGAGTTCTTTCAATACAAGGAGTCTTGCTCCTGTGGTATTGTGCCATAGCTAATACAGCACAATATGGGAAAGAAAGTTGGCATTTTGCTTTCCCAAGGAAAAATGACTTGCTGTTTGGTTGTTGTGTTTACAGTTGCCCAGAAAGTTTTGAAAATGAAAATAAATGACTCTGTGAAGCTTTCTGTAATGCGCAGTGAGAGCCCTGGTAAAAATAGAAATCAATTAAACCAGACCAAGCATAAGACTTGTAAACCTTTGGAGACCTTGGAGTCACTTTGCCTGTCAGCAGCACTCGGTACTGAGCCAGTCTGCTTGCATTTCATGCCGAAAGCCCGAGACACTCTTGAAGAGCTGTAATTCGTCATACTGCAGTTTTCCTAAGCTGGGGCTGGACAAGGGCCAGGGGGAATTAAGACTTTCTTTTATTTGAAAAAAAAAAAAAAAATCATGTCCATCAAATCAGGATATGCATGAAGTGGTTTCAGGTTTGAGAAAGAAGTCTGAAAAAAGCCTGAGTAAATCAATTAGGAAAGCTGAGATGTTACATGGGGCTCACAACTATTTTCGAGGAAGTAGCACACTGGGCTCTGCTCTGCCTCAACATCCAAGCCAGGCTCATTGAAGTCAGCTAGGAGGAAAAAAAAAAGGGGGGGGGGGGAAGAGAAAAAAAGTATAAAATTAAAAAAACGGATAAAACAGATGTTCTTTCCCTGTTATGTGAACAAAGGAAAAAAAAAATCCTAAACAATAAGTATTGCAGAATTAGGCATGAGCTGGGAGCCGTAGTTTAGATTTAGGGTTTGAGATTTAGGTGGAGTTTAGGTCTGAATTTATATGATAATTTAACCTGGAGGGACACAGGGGCCAAACAATTGTCTGTGATCACTTATGTGGTTTGTTAGGATGCTTGCAGGCACATTTATGGCTCACAGCATCTTCCCAGGATTGACACAGCAAAGCTGGTGTTTCAGAATGGGCCAGGGACTATGCTGGGAAGGAGGATGTTATGTAGTTATCTTGTACAATGTGTAAAAGGGTTTGGCTTGAAATAAAAGTTCTCTAAAAGAAGTATAATCTGTGAATTTTAGCATCCAGAGTAACTCCGGAGTTGGCAGTTTACACGCCTCCTACACTATAATTTTAATAGGATGCTCAGACGGTTGAGAAATACAACATCATAATCTGATTAATTTATGCTGTATGGAAAAGACAAAACGACTCAAGCATGCTACTAAAAATATTATTATTGACCTCAGTAAGGACCGGTTCTTGTTTAAAATGGGAAGAACCTTTTATCTCTTGTGAGAATACTACTGACTTATTTAAGGGAAATATATATATATTTTTCTGCTAAACTTGACTTTTATGTAGAATGCACATCTCACAAATCCTGTGGAGGACAGAAATATGTGATATTTTTACTAAAGTTTGAGAGTGTTTTAGTGTGCACCCATCAGGTTTTATCATCTCCTGCCTGGACATTTTTCTTTGTTCAGTAAGTAAAAACATTTTACATTGTATCTCACCAGGGAGGCTCAGTTAGTTTCCATTACTTTTGAATTGTCATTATTATGGGCTTTGATCAAATGTTCTTTCCCCAGAAAAGTTATGAGCTGGCACTGCAGTGTCAACCCATGTCATCCTTTTGCCCTGGGTCTGTCCCCATCATTCACCTCCGTGGGGCTTGGAAGGTTGGTTCTGACTCTAACCTGCTTTGGCCAAATGCTCCCACAACCACAGGATGTTTGGGAGCCATCACCTTGCAGCGCTCATGTTGGCCATCTACCATCATCCTGTAGGAAACGGTGAGAGGCATTTTGAACAAAAAGCAGCTGATTTATCTAAATTTGCACTGGCAGATAGTGGTTGGCATGGTGTGGTTGGTTGTACTGAAGGCGCTTCTCCTTCTTTCTGTTTTATTTTTATTTTATTTTAATTACCCCAAACATGTATGAATCTGTGATTACTAATAAGAGTTACACATGTTTTGGCCAAACAGGAATCCACCTTCCACCAGTCCCTACCCATTTTAATTCATGCATACATTCATATAATAATCACTGTATCACAGGTTTATTTCCAAGAAACTTGGCAAGGTAATTTTTATATTATTAGTACACAGACCAATTTCTGCATCCTGGGTTTGA
The DNA here is from genome assembly GCF_040182565.1 of Anser cygnoides. NCBI lineage: Eukaryota > Metazoa > Chordata > Aves > Anseriformes > Anatidae > Anser > Anser cygnoides. The sequence continues at coordinate 8,538,392 of NC_089874.1, forward strand.
TGGACACCCAAGGAGAGTGCAGAATGAAATGACAAAACCATTCTCCCTCCTCCCCTCCCCCCTGTACCCACTAGTTTGGTATTTCTCTCCCAGCTGCCTCTGCAGCTTGGTGACCTCAAAACTTTGCTGTTTTCATGGCTATTTCTCACATTGTTCCAGAATAAATTATTTATGAATTAAATTTTTTTCACTTCATGTTTTACTTCCAGTACCATTTAGAAACAAGTTATTTACAAATTAAATTAATGGGAAAAAAAAAAAAAGCCTAGAAGTTAGTAAAATATAATACTAAACAGAATTTCTAAAGCAATGCTGTATTTCTACACAAGGAGATTAAACACTTCACCACTTCTCTTATCACAAATTCTTTCTTGGTGTTCAGAGTCATAAATTGAATGACATTTTCTGTTTTTTACCAGAAATATAGTTTCTCTAAAAACTGTAATTGCCTTTTTACAAATGTAAGCAGAATGGCATTTGGTTGGAATTGGGGGATGTGACATACGAGCAGAGGTTTCTCCAAGCTCTCAAACCTTTCCAAGAACCTTCTTTTCCTTTTTCTTGAGACTATAATTCCTAAAGAAGTAGAGAGATGACACCCTAGCATGCCTTGGCAACGTCACCTTTTGCAGTTCATTTCTGAATGGGTATGAACTGTTTCAAGACTTCCATGTGTGTTGCTGCTTGGTTTGGATGAAGCCAGGCTTTCAGTGCATTATAGTGGCAAAACTGGAGCAAAGCTAACACTGTAGTACACAGGGGTCCTGGGATCAATGGTATTATCTGCAACATTTGGGCTTGCCAAGTCTTTTCAGGAATCTGATGGAAACACAGACTCTTATGGAATAAAATCCTAAGCATCAAACCAAGTTTTACTGGTGCCATGGCAGATGTTTCACCCTAGCAGACAGTTTGTTTTAGTTTTAGTGGATGAATGTATGTGCTTATATCAAACACTGAAATAAAATCAAAGAAATGCTATTGATTTTATGGGCTCTGTCCCTATTGGGAATAGATCTTTAATTATTAATTGAATTATAGCTAAGGGCCCCTGCGAGGACTGGTTGTCCCACTGCGCCAAGAACTATAAAAACATCTAGGTTATGGTGGATGAATGAACCAAGCTGAAGGTGGGAAAATGAAGTTTAATAAGATGTTAAAACAGGACCATCACAAGTCTTTACTAAATGTATCTCAAATCACATACATTCTGCTATACACACGCACAATTATTACAACCTCCTTTCTCCTAGGCTTGAGATAGAAGATGGCCATGTCCTTGGCTGGAGCCATAATTTGTGCAACCAGCCCAGCTGGTGTTCACAGCTTGAAATTTTATCACCTTGAGAACATGCTCCTGGCAGAATTTCAGAGTCCATGTTCCCCATTTGTAACCTACTTTGGAAATGCCTCTTTGTCTCACTGTCCGTAAGCACTAGGCATAAATGGAGAATATTTAAGTAGTAATGTTGCTTATTTATGTGTGGTAAGGTGGTAAGAGAATGTTGCAGCAGGGTTACTATTCCTGGGTACCAAAGTCATGTGAGATGCCAGTTCAAGATACAGAAATGCTAAATTAATCTTCTAGTGCTGTTAGGTTTGGAGGGGATCCAAAACCGTTTCATCACAGTGCTCATAAAAATGATGGGAAGTTGTTAAATATCCATTTCTGCAGTACAAAGCAAATAGAAATTCCAGATATTACTGTACTTAGATCTTTTTACAGATTTTTTTTTCTCTTAATTTAGAAGTAGCACTGGGTTGCACTTGTAGCTGACACAGGCTGGCTTTGCTCCAGTGGAGCTGATGATCTTCATCAGTCAGTGCTAGCTGAGGATCTGGTGCCTTCTGCTTTAAAATTGTGGAAGACCCGTCATCTGTTAGAGCTAACAGTTAGGCGTGATGTGCAGATGGCATTCATTTTCTCCTACTGCCTTTGTAATATAAACATGCAAGACTGGAAGCTCTATCAAAGCATAAAACATGCAGGGTTTATTTTTACAAAAGGCTAAGTGTTACAGACACAGCCTTTTCCTCGCTCACCCTCAAACACTCCATTAATGCCCAGCCTCGGAGTATTTGCTGACGTGCACTTTGCAGCAAATTGTGAGAGGAGAAGTAGCTACAGGGCCAAAATGAGTGGCTTCAGGTAAAAGAGACTCCCATAAATACAGGGCGGGATAGTGTGTTTTATGGGTATAGGGTAGAAGATTTTTCTTGTGGTACTGTGGAGTAGACAGCAAAGATGTTACCTGTTACTAAGTCATTGTTTCCTATCAATCAAAGAGGTTTTTTTAATCAGCAGAAGCTGAAGAAAAACATAATATAGCTGTCTTTCACCACAGTAACACACAGGATTTTTTTATCCCTCCAAATTGTTATGTTGGACTTTTGTGGGAAAGTCCATGTGCACACCATGCCTCGTTTGTAAAAACAGGCCAAGTTTTTCTTCTTTTTGCTGAGGTCTTTGAAGTGCCACCTTTGGCATCTCAACAACTGAGGTTGCTGTAGCCTCAGGGTCTCTGAGCCTATACGCAAACCGCTTGCTGTATGGCATCCAGCTTCAACTAGAGCACAGCTTGGAGTGGTTGGCAGCAGGAGCAGAGAAGGAAATTGGGGTGGAAAAGGATTGAAAAGAAAACAAAAGCTCCAGTAGAGGTAACTCAGTTTGAATTCAGAGATGAGAAAGATGCAGTTACTTGCTTATTATTGTTTACCTGTGTTGTGATACTGCCTAAATTCTTTAGTGATTGAGGTCTGTGCTTTGCCAGGCAGGGTATCAACAATGAGTCCTGCCCACAAAGAGCTTCCCTGCTAAATTTAAGGCAGGAGAGCAGCAGAGGATACAGACAGGTGGAGGGGTGTGAGGAGACATAGGGCAGTATCGACCATCGATAATAACCAGTGGTCTCAGCAAACCTCCTGTTGTAAACACTTCTACACTGAGCTTGCTGCTGTTATAATTGCAATTAGTATTTCCTTTATGCATCACAAGGTTAATAATCAATCAGTATGGGGTACTGACTACTCATCTCATTTTTAATACTATTTAGCAGTTATAATCTGCAGCAATTTTATATTATAAAGAACTAATTATTTTTCTGCTGAAGGTTACGGAGTTATTGCCAGGGACACCAGTGGTCCTGTACCTTAACTGCTGAGCAATGTGTTTATTCAGGGCCATGGCTGGAAATTGGTGAGCTGACTAGCTGGAGACATTGCACTCATCATGCTATGTCATCAGGCACAAGTTTTAATTCAGAATAAGGTAGCACAAGCTGAAGTAGAATACATATTCCTCGCTTAACTATGTGTTGACAGGCTTGCTGGAAGATTTTTTTGTTTAGTGGGTCTCAGTGTAGCACTTCAGGTCATACCCAGGTTATTTAGCTCAAATTTAGAAGAAAATCAAAAATTCAAGAAGCAGAGCTTGCAAAAATGGCAGATATAGAAACCATACAATGGCACTGCTGTAAACCCCATTTCTGAAGCCAATCAAATATCTTGCACCTGTTTTTGTTTCATACCATTCATATTTTATTTATTTATTCTTCTTTCTGATTTACACTGGCATAACTGAGAGAAGAGCTCATTTTCCTATCTGCGTGACTAGCAATGCCGCTGGGAGATTTCCAGCAGATGTAGATCGTTTTATGTATCCTGTATAGTCTGTAAGAGTATAATACCAGATAGGATATACACTCAGTCCCCTTTCTTGAAATGTAGAAGTGGCATCTCTGTGTTGAAAAGGACTAAGAGGCCAACCATGACCTGTCTATTGTTGGTACTTCAGAAATATTGGTCTAGGATATATAGCTTTTATTAAATAATACCAATGACTGACGACTGATATCTGTATTGTTTTTCTTCCATTTAACTATGTTGACATAGCATTAAAAAATAAATAAATAAAAATAAATAACAAACAAAAAAAAACCAGTTTTGACTGAGTTTTTGTTTCAAAAAACTGTTATATTATTGTTATATGGCCCCCATGCAGACAGACTTTTTGGCAGGTTTCAAATAAATATGCCAGAAATAATGTTGTTGACAACATCTTGGATTGGAGCACATCCAGCTTTCATCCATAACATGTCAGTGCAGAGATTCTTTCACAGGCAGGAAAATATGTCACCACAGATCCATATTTTAGAGTCTTAAAATACCATAGATGTCTGGATTTATGGCTTCAAAGTCAACTTCACAGGTGGGTAGTGTTATTTTTCAATCATAAATGAAGATGAAAGCGATAACATTTACAGTTTGTAATATGCAGCATCAATGAAGGGTGCTTGTTTTAAAACCTGTGGTGACATCTGTTTTACTTTCCTAATCCAGAAACAATTAGGGTTTTATGTAAGAAAGAGAAGGGGGGTGGGAAAAAAAAAAAAAAAGAAAGAAACTGCAAAGGGAAAAAGGAGAAAAAAGAGGCTAAAGGGCTTTAGCTCGCTTGCAGACATCGTGCAGGCTTTGTGCTAGCTCTTCACAAGACGCAGAGGGCAGGTGACTCCCACAAACAACTGACTTCATTTTAATGTTCTTTTTTACACTGAATCATTTCAGAATCATTTCATCAGAGCAGAAATTGTGCACGCTTGGTTTATTTTCACTTGTGAAATATGCTCGGATTTTGGTATTAAAGGCATTAAAGGTATCTTTAGGATTAACAGCTATGGTTCACAAGGGGTACCTGCTGTTGGGTTCAGATCTCTGTATTTACATCTGCACACTAGGATCTTTCAGGAATGAGCAAATTATGCCTTTGTGCTGCACACTGGAAACAAACCTTTTGAAGTGTCACTTCAAGAGTGTTATTTATGTACTTGAATCTGTATCTGCCAAGGGCTTAATTAAACACCTTCATGACTTCTGGAGTCAGCACTGAGGCTTTCCTGAGCAATGTGAACAGGCAGCTGATATCTGTATGGAGGAATTTCTTTTTAAGGGGTGGGAGCTTGCTGTCAAGGTTATCAGGGATCAGTGGAGAGGCTGTAATCTCCTGGAGATGAAGGCTGGTCATAGTGGTGCAGCAGCATCCCTCCGGAATTAACAGAAATACAGGTAAGAAAGAGCTAAGCCATGGGTGCTACTGTATATGATACGGTGTGCGTGCGGATTTCCTGCAAGTGATTCCATCAAAAGAGACTTCAAATGACTGAGAACAAAAAAGCTGCTGTCCGAGCCTGTGCTGAATAAAGATGTTTACCTTTCTTTGAAATGCCATTTATCCCTCCTTGCTTTTTATCAAGGAAAACTTTCTGACAGAATTTTGAAAGCAAAATGAAACTTTCCTTTCTGCTTCCTTGCAGTGCATTAAAACCCAAAGTATTGTTTATGAATACTTTTCCTCCTCTTGACGTATTAGAAATCTTCAGTCTTTCTTATTGCGAGTTTGTTCCAGTATTGATTGGATGACTAAAGAATTAATGGGGTTATGATACGATAGCAGATTCAATGGAAATATTGATGTACTGAAAGCTTAAGCACGTGTGATAGCATGGGAAATCTCACAGAATGCAAGGTTTTATTTTTGAACCGTATCTGAGATTGTTGATCTAATTCAAGCTTATTGAAAACTTCCCAAATTATTTTTGTCAATTTTAAAACTTCTGACTGCTTGGGGGGAAGTTTATTTTCAGGAATATGGGTGTTTCCATCAGCCCTGCAGCGCTGCCTGTGTCTTACCTGTTTGTATGCCTATTTGTCCTCCATACACTGTCAGGGTTTGGCAGTGGCTGGGCAGAAGCAATGTGGCTCTTCAGCTGCTTCTCCCCATTTCTCCTGTCATCCCGTTAGGTTCCACTGTGCCCTGCTGTGGAAAGAAACATATTTCTGCCACTTACGAATAAGACCTGGATTCTTTCCCTGGCTTTATTTCTGATTTGCGTGTGATGCTGGGATAGTCACAGACTTTCTTCTGAGCCTGATTTGCACCACCTGAAAAAGGGGGACTGTAATATTTTCCTAACAAAGGTGTTCTAAGCTTACATTAATTAATATTTGTAAAAGTGTCTAAGTTGAAAATGCTATAAAAATGCAAGTATTTATATTGTTTGCTTGATGGAAAAATTGTATTTCTCAAGGCTCCTGACCTACTTTTCATATTTGTTTATAGATTCATTCCTTCTAATTATTTTGCATTTCAAATACAAAGCCAAGTACAACTATGGGGAAAACAAAGAGGAAGGGATACTAACCTCTGCATCTCTTTGCTAGAAGGAAGCCCATTCCAGAACTAGAATAATTAATGAACACAGGTGCCACCTCAGATGTCTAATGTTTCAAGCCTGGCTCTCCATTGCAGATTTTGTAATGGATAGATCCCCAAATGTATAAGAAGAGGGTTTCAACATTATATTTTTCTGTAAAATGGATTCTTGATATGAAAAAGTTGGAAAATATCTTCCTGCATCTCCTGAAATCAAACATATGAAGTTTGCCTGACCTCTGTTCAGGTAATTTTGCCACATTACAGAAAATAATAAATAAATAAACATAAATTAGAGCAAGTTAAATAAGTTCTCTGGATTACAGAAGCACTTGCTCTATTATAAGGCTTTATGTCTTCCTATTTTTTTTTGTTTGTTTTTAAGAAAAAAGGAACAACAACAACAAAAAAAACTTTAAAGAAGTATCAGCAGGTCTGCGTTAGAACCACCATCCCTAATAATTTAGTAAATGAAGCAAAACTCCTAAATCAGTGAGGTCAATGTGGAGGAGAAACATTGAGGGTTGTTCTGGCTGTGAGGCTTGATCTCTGGAGGGAAGTCATCCTTCCAGGAAAGTGGAGAGCACGGATAATTCATACAGTTCCTGTGTCTGCTTCAATTCATGCATAAATTCACATTTAGTGTACAGTGATAAAGGAAATCCAGAGAAAAAAAAAAAAAAGAAAAAAAAAAAACATGAAAGGGATAAAGTGCAATAAATATTTAAGATTTTGTGAATGTGAACACAGCACTTCATAAAAATCTCCGTCTCAAGAACAGAGGTGCTGTCTACATCCTAGACAGAACATATGGTTTAACCATAGTGAAGTCAAAGCTAGTCAATGAGTAGTGATAGAACTTTTATTGTAAAGACTTAAGGACATGATTAAATATAATGGATATGCTAGACATTAAATCCATCTTCATGTCCTTAGACTTACCAACATGGGAATGAATGCAAGGTGTATTGAGTGGATATGATGTTTTCTGGGAAGGCAAAAAAGGTCACCATGGGAATATCCTCACTGATATTTTATCTCTTTATATGCCCCTGTGAATTATTTATCTTCCTGTATTCCTCTCCAGTATCTTATTATAAAAGTATCTTGAAAGTTACTGGAAAGCTCTTTATTCAAACTTAATGAGGGGAGGTAGGAAATTAGCCTTTAAGTGAGCTGAGTGTTGGTGTGGGCAGCCAGTGCCAGTACGCAAGGAGGCAGTGGGAAGTATGGGTTACACTGCTGAACATCCAAGGGGTGCGCTGCACTTATCACTTAATCTGATTTAGGAGGAATTTAATACCATAATGTATTAGAGTGTCATGACTGTACTTGTCTTACCTGCCTGCCCCACCACGGCCGCATGGTGTGGTTCTGTAGGAATACCTTGCTGTTTAGATTCTGCTGTCTTTCTCCTTGTCTCAGTGCCTTTTCTGAATATTTGCTTTCCTTTGATATTTCTAGGAGCTGGTGGGGAGTAATCCTCCACAAAGAAACTGGAAAGGAATTGCGATTGCATTACTTGTTATTCTCGTTATCTGCTCCTTGATTGTCACCTCTGTTATACTCCTGACACCAGGTATTTATAACCTCTAAGTCACTTTCATTCTGCCTTTCTTCTGTAATTTTGCACTTCCAAGGGTAAAGGGATTGCAAGCTGACTACAAAGTCAACATCAAAAGAATCATCCTTCCTGTTTTTTAGCTTGATGGGATGCTGAGATGGAGACCATTCTTAAGCAGATTGCTTTAAAGTTTTACATTTTGATTCAAAGATCAAGACCACTGAGCTGAAGGTACCAGGGTGAAGCTTGGTTTCCTAAACATTGATGGCAAGTGTCATTTTAGATGGACAGGGTACCTGAGATATCTATATGGGTCAGGTAAGCCAATCAGTTATGTCATGGGACTTCGTGAAGTCCATGCCCACATGGAGCTGCAGCCACCAGTTGGGTAACATATCCTAGAGCATCTATAGTCGTATTAAATGTCTATGTTTAGGCAACTAAATCCCTCCTCATTCAACTATATTGATTTTTATGTCATACAGCAGTGGTCCAGCTTTACAAAGTAATTCCAGATTGGTATGTGCTGGATAGCACTTAACTACATCAAATGATTAGTCACTTCCCAATAAGAGATTCTTCCAGATTCTGTTTCAAAGCTTCAGCAAGGTTCTGCACATGTAACTTTTGTAAGTTACTTCTCTTACAGTAGCTACTGTAGTTCTAGGCTTGAATTTTAGTGTGATATTATTGTGATTATTGATTATTATATATTTATGCTGCCCTCTAAATTTCCATGTCTATTTAAACAGAAGAGGTAATGTACTTTTGTGGCTCCGAGAAGGTTGTGATTTGAATATGAAAAGACAAATGAATGAGAGAAAAGACATAGAATTCAGTGTCAGAAAGGGTTAGGAGCTACAAAACAGAGAATAAGGCAGAAGGTCCCCTGTAGAGGAATGTAAAGGAGAAGAAAAGGGTTTCCTCCTTGGATGAGTACATGGAAGCACAAAGAAGAGGGAAGAGGCAACAAGGGAGAAATAAAACCATAGGAAATGGAAGACCACAAGGTGGTGAAATAGAAAAATGAGATTAGAGTTATGGGGCAGAAATTTCTTGGAGCTCATAGCATGTGAACTGACATGTAGTTCAGCAGATTTAGCCCTTTCTAAAGGGCTTTTCTTTCCTGACACAATTCCTATTCAACAATCCTGCTGTAAAATAGTCTGGAGAGAGTGATAAATCAAGAAATACAGGACTTCACAAAGTTAACTGGAAAATAAGTGAAACAATCAGTATGATGTCCTTTTGGTTATTTAACGTCATGCCATGTTCATTTTATTTCATGCTATCCTGAACTTTTCAATGCAAATGCAGGTAGTACATGGTCATGCCAGAGTAATTAAGTAATTAAATTAATTAAGGTTAAACTTAATTAAGAATTATTCTTTAAATTACTTTTGATAGGGTTCAGATTAACACCTTTGGACATAGCAGTTCATCTCTGAGACATTTTTGGCCATGGTCTGTGGTCTGTATTCACATTAAGCAACACTTATTTGCAGTGATGAAATTGTCCCTCATCCATAAGGCATGGAAATGTTACCTCCTCTTTTACGGAAGTGTAGTTATGGACTTTTCAAAAATGAATGCTGAAGCATAAATTGCTAAGCCCATACTTGTGGTCTTCAAGAAGCTGACAATGACTCTCACTGCATAGATGAGACTGAGGGTATAGCTTTCATTGAAGAGCAGGAATAGATATAGGTGGATACATGGGGTGGAGCATGAACATACCTGTGCAGTACTAAAGACAGTCTGAGTCACAAGTCTTTCCTTTTACAAGACCACCTGTAATAAGGATATCATGATAAGGTTGGTCAGAATATCTTATGAGGATTTAACATCTCTGGTTTCAGTTCCGAGCTCTGCTATAGACCTCATTTAGGACTTCTCCTGAACTTTACTCTCCTTTCTCTGTAAAGACACACAAAATCCACTAATGACTGTTATGACTATAGATACTACAGTGCTATTGTACGAGTAAAAGCTGAGCCAGAAAAGGTGTGCTGAACATTGATTCCTTATAGATTTCTCTTAGGAAAACACAAGTAAATATGTGTTATTATGATGATATTCTATGTTATGTAGTACGAAATGGGAATGAGAAATGTATGCATCAGCATTAAGTAAAATTCATATGTGTATGTGCGTTTGTTTTATTTGTATGTGCATACATGAAGACATTCAGTGTTTGTGTATGTATGCATAACACATGTATACACATAAATCAATAACTTACCAGTTATTAGTAAGTTTTTAGCAAGAGCTCCAAATAGCACTTTTGAAAGTGTCTCTGTGTTTCTGTGTTTAAAACTTAGGAAAGTGCAAAGTCATTTTCTATGCTCAAATTTTATTTTTTTTTTTTTGAGATTTCTAAATTACTAAAATGGAATTTTTTTTTGTTTTGTTTTATTTTTCTCCCTTGATGGTGTTTCAGAACTATCCTCTGCATGCAAATACAAAAACTCTGAGCTCAGTACTGCTTCTTTTTTATTATAGATCTAGACTGCTTCATGGTGAGACTCTGCCAAGGGTAAAATCAGATAGCTTAGGTTGCTGCTGTGGCTTGGCAGCAGCTGAGTTCAGTCTTCTCTTGGGCCTCTGGCCCTGGAGCTTGTTACAAGGACATGCAATGGCACAGGGTGATGGAAGGCTCATTTCACATGCGTTGCCCAGCAGTCAGTGCTAAGTGAGACACTGAGGATGACTTGGCAAACATGACATTTTACATTGCTAATCCTGACTGGGGATAGCACTTCCCAGAGAGGTAGGAGAGGGAGAGATGGAGGAGCCTGTCCAAATGGAGAAACAGAATGTGAATTTACTTGTCATAAAAGAGTTCACTGGAAGAAGAAATATTTATCCTTTGGTAATCAAACTGAGAATACAGTGATTTATATTTGAGGCAAGAGCCAAGGAAGGGATAGAGAGGACAGAGAAGGAAGGAGGCAAAGCAGTTTTGTGGATGTTTGTGGGGAGCTTCTGCCAAATATGAGAGTGGCACTGGAAAAAAATCCTTTTTACTGAATCTCTCAAGTGGGATGATGTGGTTTGGCATGGGCAGAGCAGAATGCTTGAGGCTGCTTCACATGTTTGTCTTTCTTCTGATGATAACACTGGAGTCCAGCCTGACACCGTTATGCTAGCACAAATATATGTTTGCATTTCATTTCTGCATTTCTCATTTGTACCTATCTTGTCCCTCTCTCTGGCTGGAAAACCATTCTTCTTTTAACATTTTTCCACTGGTTTGAAGGACAACACTGTTTTACAGTGCAACACTAAGTCATGCAATACAGAGATGCTCTAAAACCAGTGCTGACCATCATGTAATGACTGCAGAGAGCAATTTGGGGAATGCCTGGGATATAGAGTAGTATGCAGACTTGCAGCCCATGCTCAGACAAAGAAGAGTGGCTATCTGGATCCATAACTTGCATCATCAGGATGACATTTCTCCTGTAAAATGAAAGTCAGGGCAGTCTTTGGCAAATGCAAGAGTGAGAGGTAGAATGGAGAATGGGAATGGCTTGTTTAGCAGAACAGATGCTGATTGAGGCTTTTAATGATAAGGAAAAAAGGATTTACATATCTCTTCAAGATTATTTGCAAATGAGTCCAGAGCTATAAAGAAGGTTTAAACTCTGAATTCAGCTTCAGAAATGCTGAAATCCCTGCTGGTTTGGGTTTCTGAGAGGCAGGTCATTCACCCTGCTGTAAGATCAGCTTGTAAATTCGGAACAGCACTTGCATTCAGTAGACAGTGTACTTCCAATAGCAATGTGTTATTGCTAGAAAATGCTTAGGTCTTATTATATAAAATTTTGATAAAACTTAACATTTCTATGATTTATATATCTCTTGATATTCTAGAGAATAATTCTTAAAAGAAGTACTAGTGGTGGAAGATTGCATTTAATTACACTGTAGTATACCACATGCCCACAATTGCCTACGCTGAAGGAGTCTGGTTTTTTTTGTGTGAGTCCTGCAATTCCACCCACCTTTGAAAAATATGAAGCTATTCACTTAAATGATAAAAGTGTGAGACTGAGACTTTCCTAATTGACAGTTGCTCACTTGTCACAGCATATGGCATCTATATGGGTCTTGTCTTAGCAGTAGTGTGTGTGTATTTTTATAAATATTTGCAAATGTTTGTAGATTTGCATGTGCACACATATACTTATCAAAGCTGAAAAATGGACCCAATTCTGCAGAAGTTTTGCGTAAAAAAAAAAAAAAATCCCTCCCAATTTGCTTAGGAAAAAGGTGCTTTCTGGGCCCTCTCTATTTGGAAAGTGAGGCTAAGAAGGACTTTTTGCGTATCTGTTCCTGATATTTAAATCTTTGTGGATGTATACATCAAGTTTGTTCCTTTCAAATATAACCTTCAGGTGACAAAAAGTACACTCAATCCGATGTTAAAATCTTTACAAATTTCATAAGAATTTTTTTTGGACAGAGATGGTACTGAAGATAGTCACTGTATAGCATCAATTCACAGCACTCTGTCAGACAGCCAAATACATCACCTTGTGAATTTAATAGGGCTTTTGCTACTCAACAAGAGGAAAGAAATATCCAGTGACCAGCTGTGTAATACTGTAATTTGTTTGCTCACAACTGTTACGTATGAATGTGCATTATTAGTCAATAAAAAAGTAGGATTTTACAAAAGGGAGAGAGGTTGCCTGTTTCTCTTGCCCTGGCCACTTGCCTTTTGGGGACGGGGAGCTCTGCTGTGGTGGAAGAGGGCTCAGGTCTGTCCAGGGACTGAGCTGGCATGCTGAGGTGGGATAGGAGCTTCTGGTATGCTGGGTCAGGCCTGCCAAGCGGTGGACATTTAAAAAATAAAAATAAATAGAAATAAAATTAAATTAAAAAAAATCCGTGACTTAGCAGCACACAGTAGCCCAGGAAATGTGTGAGAAAAGCATCTGACACTGACCTGTAGCTGAGTATCAGGGATATTGGAAAGAAAGGCGGTCATCCAAAGGTATTTGAGACTTCCTGACAAAACAGGCAAGGAGGTTGACCTGTCTATATTGGAGCCAGAGGAGTGGAGCAGGCATTCTTAATGAATGTTCTGACTTGACTCTGTGTTAGATGAGAGGTCAATAAATATATATATATTTTTTTTCACCAGAATGTCATTGACTGATAGTTTATTAATTAATTAATTTTCTCCCCAGCTCTATGACTGAGATTAACATTGTCCACAGTAAAGTACAGGACCTATTGCAGCTAATATTATAATATGGTGCTGGAGACTGTAAGGGAATCTTATCAAGACACATGTCTTACGGAAGCAGATGTGTGTGCATGTTTCATTTACTCCTTCTCCCTTTGCCTTCTGTCCCTTATTGAGGAGTTTGAAGGGCTGTGAAGGTGCAGAGGTCACACAGCCCCTGGACTGGCCATCTGCATCCTCTTCAGACAGAGGGAATGAGAAGGGTTTCCTGCCCTGCCCCTTCCCAAAGCTCCAGCACAGAGGCTTTCCTGTGCCTTTCCGTACGTCTTCATGATGGGGAACAGTGTGTCTCCATTCTTTGAGGTGGCTTTTGGAAAGCAGCACCTGAACCAGCTACACCCCAATATCCCACTCTGTCAGATCTCGCTGGGGCTCCCAGTGCTAGGACCTTGCTCCGTGGAACTAATTGGAACAGTTTCCTGGAACTCTTCTGACCTATATTTTCCAGGTTAGTAAATAAAATTATGCAGAAGAACTTGGCATAGTGCTGTCACATAGAAGGATTTGGCAGAAGACTTGTATTAATATGTCTTGGCACTTTGAAAGCCAAACTAAACAGTGTGATTGAAATCAATTAGATTTAAAAACAAAACAAAACAAAAAAAAATGAAAATTGAAGAACTTTTAATTTAGTAAAAAAAAAAAAAATGTTGAAACACCTTCTGGTGGAACAAAACATTGTTCTGAGTTAATTTTCATTAGTCTCTGGTAACTCAGGAGCTTCAATTTAGTGTAGTACAGAAGAATTTTTTCCCCTTAACAAATGGCTTCTAAGAGTCTGTTTCCACTGCCTCTAATCACCAGGGCATTCAGTCAGTGTAACAGGTTTAGTTCTAACCAAAGGTACCAAAGGCTGCGTGATACCAACAGACCCCAGGCATGAGGATGCTGTAGTGAGGAATGATATTGCTGTGGAAATACTCAGGATGTGGCCTTATGTTTTACTTTTACAAGCAGGTGTGCTTAAGGCTGATTGAAAGGTTTCCTTTAAAATATTTTTTCAGGAAAAAAAAAAATGTTGGGAACAAACCATTCAAAATCATTTTTAAATCACTTTAGAAAATGATGACTTGTCACAACAACAACAAAAAAAATCAGCAAGCAAACAAAAACAACAACAAACACAACTGTTGATGGAAAAAAAAGTATAAAAGAGTATATTAATCAAAAAAAATGAAAATTGTGGATTTCAGGTTTTCTCTAAAAAAAAAATTTCTTTGAGGAAATGAAAATCCATTTCCATACTAAGCACTTTTATTTTTATGTAAGCTCAGTGATCCATCGATTCAACATAAAAGCTTCAGTTATAGGCCCAAGTGCCTCTGTGTTATGTTTATGAGAACTGTTACGCGGTGGAGAGGTGTTGGTGGAAATAAGAAGGTACAATTTTTGCAGAAAAAAATGTGGCAAACTTTTTAAATTTGTGCCTTAATTTTACTCAATTTGACTTATGTGTGTTCACTCTTGGTGGCGTCCTGGATGAGACAGATTTTCTTTTAATAACAATATATAAGCAGACAGAAATCTGTTGGCAGTCACTGGCTGAAACTTGAGAAATGGGGTGTTGAAGCACATTACACCGCATGCTGTGATGGTAAAATTTCCAGCAGAGCCTAAGAGCACAACAGAAGTTGTGCCCAGGAAAGCGAGACTTGGTGAATTCCCTCACATACTGTATCTCGGAGCCCTATTGGATGTGATTTATTTAATTGCTTGTTCAAGAAACTTGGCAACCCATATCCCAAGTTCCAGTACTATGTTTTTTGGTTTTTTTTTTTTTGCAATGACACCACACTTTTGGTCTTGAAGTTGCCATGGAATTGTTCTCTGCATGTTGGTAGGGGCTCTTGTTTTATTGAACAATACTTTATTTTCCTGTGTGAAGGACAGGGGAGGAAGCGTACAGCAAGGTTTTCTTTTTCGGAAAATTGAATGTGCTACAAAGTAGAGCTAGGAAGAGTGAACGAAATGAAGGGGGCTGCTCATTAAAGAGGATCTTCCAGAATCTTCAATTGGCAGTCTGGTTCTTCTATTTAAAAGCTGACCACATTTCCATGTTACTATTGTGTTTGCAAATGAAACCAAATCCTTTCAGTAAAAATGAAAATCAGTATCAGCCAGACATGCAACACCAAAGGATTTAGGGGTATTTCTCATTGATTTTTCAAAAATATCTCTGCAGTTAAGCATTTTGCAAATTCCTAAAATATTCTGTCTGAATCCTTAAAAGACTAAATACATTTGCAAGTGTGGTTCTGCATGACAGTTCTAAAGAAAAATAAAAATAACAGCCCTAAAAACTAGATCACTTTACATTTTATTTTATTTTATTGATAAAATTAATGGTTTCAGAGTATTCAATGTTGAAAAGCTTTAATATTCTTAAGAAGGGTCAAAATTCTATAGTGCTTTGATATCTGTCTGTTTGCGTGACTTTTTATATCTTTTTTGATCATTTTCTGTCAAAAAGGTGTGGTTTGGATCATTGGTCTTCTTGTAGTTGTTGAATCCAGGCATAAATAACCAGGAGGTTTCTGTTTGTGAACTATTAGATGTTTCTTTTTCACCACTGACAATGTAAAGGAGCTTATGAATGACAGAAGGCTTACTGTAGACCAGACCACTTCTGAATGAGACATGATATGACACTACTCAGAGTTGCTGTAGTTTTAGGTACATTTCAAAGTAGAAGTAATGGCAGTTTGTTTTTGTATGTTTCACAGTTGAAGATAACAGCTTGTCTCAGAAGAAGAAGATTACAGTGGAAGATCTATTTAGTGCTGATTTCAAAATCCATGACCCAGAGGCTAAATGGATAACTGGTGAGTGAGGCATGAATGTGCGTCGGCGGCTTCCCTTCACTGGCTCACTCCCTGGGTCCCTCTTTTTATTTTCTTCTCTATTCCCCCTGTTCTTTTCTTTGCTCTTCAAATTACAGAATCATGCAGTGGTTGAGCTTGGAAGGGGCCTCAGGAGATCATCTTGTCCAAGCCCTTGCTCAAGTGGGAGCAGCTAAAAGAGGTTGCCCAAAAATTAAATCCTTAAATTTCTGTTCCAGTTTTCCTCCTGATTAATAAGTATGCAAACACCACCGCTCTGTTATTGCCATTTTTTATTTAAGTATCTCCAGGAGAGAGATCCCATAGAGATATCCCACAGCTAGACATTGAAAGCTGCAACCTTTGTCCCAAAGAGCTCCCAGCGTTTGATAGGTGATACAGTACATGGCTGGAAGAAGTGGTTGGAGCACTATCATAGTCATTATTTCACCATAAACAAATCTTCTGGTTTATTTTCGCTCATGAGAACACCTTTTTTTTTTTTCCCAGCAGAGAGGTGAAGCGTTGCTAAGCAACTGGCAAACAGTGGTCCAGCAGCAGCTGGGCTGGTGCTTGCACGTACCCCGTGTGCTCTTTTTGTCCTACGTTGCTGTGCATTTTCTAGTTAGGGGAAAACCAAATAATACTGGAATTAATGCACGTAGTGTTTGCTGGAGTGGAGCTGTTTGGGGGACGTAGATTCCAGCTCCCGCTGGAAATTGCTGCAGTCTGAACAATTTTTGGCAGGAATAAAATGATCCGTGGTATGCCATTCATGTAGGTTCCAGTCCAACTCCGATTATCACTGAAGTTATTAGTCTTTCTTCTGAATTTAATGGGGAACTGGATCAAATCCTACCTCTTGTTTGGCTTTCATTGTCTGCTATGCCCATTGGGAACGATTCTAATACCTGTAATGAAAAGAGAGAGAGCTAAAGGGTTGTGCTGAAAGAATGAGCTCCCCAGCCACCCTCAGCACAGCTGTCTCTGGCTTCTTCCCCCAACTATGGAATTGCAGGAAAGCAATTGCAGGCAATACACACCTTCACAAATACACCTGCGGTGGGCAGGAGCTCTTTTTCAGGCTGCATACTCTGGGGGAGCAGTGCTCCCCATAGCCAGTCTTTGGGAAGAATGTAAATGGAAATATTAGGTGTGCTCCAGTTCAGAGTTATTTGTCTACTATTCCTTTTTAGCATTGATATCCCTAATGGTCTTAATGAAGGAAGAGTTGTTTTATTGAGACCTTTGCAGCTATTTTTTTTTTTCATTATTATTTGCTAGACTATGAATGAATGATGTTGAATCAAACAAACTTTTACAGGAACAGAGAATGGAGTATTGCCACGGAGCTGTGTATAACCTCTCCCTTCTGAGTATAACTTTTCATGGAAATAAGTTTTTTTTTTGTTTTTTTTTTTTCTCCACAAAACTACAGTCTTCTGTGCAAAACCAATATTTCCCATGCTTTTCCGGTAACATTTACACACTGGTGCCATATGCACTTTCATTGAGAGTCCAATCCTGGCATGTTTTTAACTTTATTTCCCTCTTTCCATGTGCTTTCACTGACTCCAGTGCAACTTAACATAGATCTTGCCTGATCTAAAATTGCTAAAATATCATTTCATACAAGAGAAGTATGAAGCTGTATTATGCAAACCTGCCTAAATATTTTCTAAAATACTTGTTTTGTCGCTGTGTTTCTAATATTACTGATATTGATTTTAATACAGCTAGAGACATTTTTTAAGCCAATAGATAATCTGTAGATTTACCCAAGTAACTTCAGGTTTGAGAGCAAGTTTCCAATCTGCAATGTCATTCATGCAAGTACCCACAGCCATTTTACATTAATTACTTTTCTGAGTTATAGTTGCTTTTCATAGCTCTCTCTACCTGGCTAAATGGTAGAATCTTGGTCAAGGTCCCTCATAAGCAAGATGAAAGACCAATAGCCTGAATTCCAAGCACACATTCGTATCGGTTTCATGTTCTGAGTTTAAGAGCAAATGAAAGTCTGTCTGAAAACACCCAAGCCAAACTGATAAAACCTAGTACAGCAAGTGTGTTGAAATGGCTTAGCAGAAAAATTGCCTATTTAACAGTCACAAAATGAACGACTTTAGCATAGTTTAGTGGATAATCTGCACAAAACGTAAATACCTGTGGTCTATCCTTGCTTCCTTTCTCATCCTGTTAGTTATGTAGCAAAATACCACAATCATTCAGAGATCTGCAAAATTCAGTCCTCTCAACTCTTCAAATCTATATTTCCTTCCTTTACCTTTCCAAAGCAGATAAGTATTTCTCTTCAAGGTGGCAATTTAAAATATTCTGAAAACTCACTGGAATTGACGGGATGAACTGATGTTTAAGCATTTTTTTTGATTCGCAGTGGGCAAGTGGAAATAACATATTTCAGATCGATAGCTCTGTCATTCCATTGATTTCAATGGAACTAGAAAAGTAAAAAGAGAACCAGTTTCAAAGCTGACATAACTACACATCCAATGCAAAGACCACACGCTTTCCCTCAGCTTCAAATTGCAACTCAAGGCTGATTTGTGGATATGGCTGCATCTTTTTTATTAGAATTTCAATTAAATTTACTTGCATGAAGTGAGAGATATGCCAAAGATGGAACTTTGAAACTCTTAACATTTCTGTGATGCTGCAGTAATTTCTAATTCCAGTTTACATCTCTATCCAGTGGTTTATGGAGAGGAAAGAATATTTTGTTTAATCAGCTGCTGCATTCACTGTCTTCCACAGCCCTGAACGTTGCTCTTACTGAGTCAAAAAAAAAAAAAAAAAATCTATAGAGGACCAACGTAATTCATAGACCAGAGTCAACTGCTCAAGAGTATATTTCTAGTTCCACATCTTCCACGGATTGCTATTGCTTAGATATGCTTTGTAGCATAAGTTAACAATGGCATTGTTGTGAAGGTTTCTCTTTTCACAGTAACATTGTGCATACAGTACAGTATATGGTATATATGGTATAGTACAGTAGGTATATAGTATTATAATATAAGAAGTTTGAGATTGTTCTAGTGACCAAATTGCATTCCCCTGCCTAGCAATTTAAGTGCAAAGAATCCAAAAAGCATCTCTCTGTCAGATCCATCCATCCCTTTCCTCCTACCGTGCTCTGGTTGTTGCTCACCGCTTCGCACCTTGTGCTGTTCCATTCTCTTCCTCTAGTGTAAACTTCCCTTAACTGTACAACTATGATTATGTTGTCCATATGCTAAGCATGCATGCGAGCCCCAATTAGCAGCTCATTTCATACCGTGTATCTTAAACGCTGTATTTGGACACTTCCTCGTTTGCATATCCTCCTCTGTACAGTGCCACAAGTGTCCTGTGCAGCCTTTTGTTAGCCCACTTGCGGATGACAGATGGCCTAATCGTTAGGCAAGTCTCTAACTGCTTAGCAGTTCTGCTTTCAAGCTCCACATTACTTTGTAATTAGGTTTCACAATTGCTAGGCTTTTTCTGTATCCCCCTTGACATGGGATTTTAGCTCAGGTTTCTGAGAAGCTTGCTGGGAAGCTGCAATGTTTCTGTAATGGTAGACCAAAACTGGGATAAAGGGTGCTGGTATTTCATCCTGCAGAACTGCTCAGCCATCTGGACAATAACTGATAGTCATTGCCTGGACCCAGCCTGAGAAGCCGGTCAGGTTATGAGTGCTGCCACTGTGGCCCAAAGGTGCTGCAGCAATTCCCACCAGCTGTGAATCTGCCCCTGCATGCCCCAGGAGCTCTCCTCCCTTCTCACAGGAGGCAGAATCACATCCAATGCCTAAGAAAGCAGTAGAGACAGAAGTGTTATACCACTCATGGAGGCTTATGCTCATCTTTTCTTCTTTGTATGTAATGACAAATAGATTTTGCACGCACAGAAAGTACTTGGTTGCTGCTGCTGCTAGAAAAACATAATAGCAGCCTATAATATACAAGCCCTGCTTATTGCGGTTGATTGGGTGCGGCCTGCCATCATTATTTACTTCTTGGAAGATGTTTTTCCAGCCTCGCTGTTGGCATCTTGCAAGACAGAGTGTGTATTGTGGTGGCTGTTGCAAGGATTTGGGGCTGAACGTTAATGACAAGAAGCTCCATCCAGGAGCACATCTCCTTTGTGCCAGAAATGGCGAGACAGTCCTTGCAGAGAGGCTGTAACCAAACAAAAAGAATAGAGGATGAGATGAAAAGTACAATGTGCTCGAGCAGTGAGGAGCACGGGAGACCAAAGGATACCTTCAGGGTTGGAGGAAGTTGACTAATACAAAAACCTGAAAATTAAGCCCTGCTGTCCGAGTTCCTTGCCCATTTGCTGCAGCTGAAACACTGTCAAAATATTATTTATTCTTATCTGAAGGGGAATAGTGGGTAACTTAGCAAAAGGCTCTGAATGGCATTTTCAGAAATGGTTTAGTTATTTGGAAACCTGCCCCTCAGCAAGAGCCAGAAGGGCTGCGTGCCTAGCTTGCATCTGAGAATGGCAGCTGGGCATTTACATCATAGTCCTGAAAAATGCACTAATAACTAATATCTAAATATAATACAGCAGTTCTTTTATCTTTAATACTCAGTCACATATGTTTTATTGCATGTTTTACTAATAACATTATAGACTCTCTAGGCTCTTTTTAAGTCTAATATTGAATTTAATGGCCTAGAACTAATAAGTTTTATTTCCCATGCTGAAAAAAATTGTCTTGCAGTAACTGAGGTAATTTATTTCAGTTTACCTTTAATAATAATGCTCAGATCAACAATACTTGGATAGCCCAAATGCCCCCAAGTCTATTCTGTGCAGTGTAAATTCAGTGCACTGTATTGATAAAAGCACTGATGCATTTCAAATGATGCAGATGCACGTGGAGTGAATGAATTATTTATCGTTTGCTTTGCATAGATATGGAGAACTTTGTAAGTGCTAATATTTTTCATTGTGAAAAAAGGGTTGTGTTAAGATGCTGCTTTGACAGCCCTGGAGACTAAAATTGCATAGTTAGCTGTAACACAGCTAGCTGGAGTGCAGGCTTCTCTGGCTAGCTCCTCCATGGGCTTGACCACATCAGAGAGACCAAATGAATTGCATGGGGGCAGGAGCCTTGTGCTTAGCAGGGGTAGGCCATTGGCATGAAAGGAAAGCTCATCTTCGTCTTTCTCATCAGAGAAACAGATTCAGGTCTTGTATGTGTTCTTCAGGTGCTATAAAATGAGGGCCACACACCCGCCCCAACTCTCATCCTAAATAAATGCAAACTGTTCACAGATGTTTTTGTTAGTGTAAATTTGGTGAAGACATAAGAGAAAATTGGGTTACTCTATTGGAATTTTTGCTTCATTACCCACCGTGCTAAACAGAGATACTAGTAAGTTAATTTTAACGTATTTTAATTTTGTGTTAAAATCACCTGAGAGAATGCGTTTGCTGAACTTGGTTCAATGAAAACTTGTCACACTCCCAGTTCTGGTGTGCTAAACCTCATATCCTATGTCATGGCAGTTTGTTTTTGTGATGTTTTTGTGAGCATTCTGGCTTTCCAGTCACTCTTGAAATATTTTCTGAGATGCATAGCAAGCCACCTGGAGCACAGTACAGGAGTTTGTGGTGGTAAAGATTTCGGTGAACTTTGAGCCCCACAGCTCTGAGATACATGAATGGTGATCTGTGAACATATGTATGCTAGTTAAGTAAGCACACAGTGAACTTTGAGGTAGTGTTGGTGTCAGTGAAAGTGTCCATGTGCTTTAGTGATGGTTGATTGCTTTTTTAACGTAAATGTCCTTACAAAATGCCATCCTATATTGCCAAAGAAGAAGAAATAAAGGCTCACACTCTATCAAGACGGCTACAGTGGGGAAGAAGAGAAGAATGTATTAACCCTTTGAACCATAATTTTGATTTTAAGACTCATCCTGGATCATCATGTCCAGGGATTTCATAGAGTAAAATCTCTACTCTGAGAGCACTGAAAGGAGTTTGCCTTGCTCCCTGCCTTGCAGCTGCTGTGTACTTGCTTAAGTTCAGCAATGACAGTAACCTATTCACTAAAGACAGGAAACCATGGAATTAATGGCTTTTTAACATACTATAATAGGCTGTGGAGGAGAGCATTTCAGCCATGTAGCTATTTTGTTCATTGCTGCTAGAGAGAGTGAAATGAGAAATCAATTTAGTTCTTTTAAAAATTAATACAGTCTGCAGAAGCAAGCTGGGGAAGCAAGCAGCTTTGTAGCTTGGCTATAGAAGTGCCTCTGTGTTCAGCATCTCTGTAGTGCTGGGGTGCTGGTGGGGCATACGTTTGGCTGGTAGGCGGAGAAAATCGTCTGTTGGTTTCTGAATTTGGAGGGAGAAATACACTGGAGAAAGTCCTGTTTGTGAAAAATATTCCACCTTAGAAAAGCAGAAGTAACACTGTAATGGTCAATTAGTATTTTACACCCACGTGCAAAAGCCATATGTGATCTCAGAAATTCAGTGCAGTAGCTTTGTCGTTGTGTCCCTGCATCATGCCAAGTTGAGTGAAGAGGCCAGCACAGGGACAAGACTGGTGGTGTGAACATCACCTTTGAGAAGTGAGATGAAAGGAGGCGAGTGATGGAGAGGGTTTGGCGGGGTGATGTAGCAGGGAGCACAGGCTGCAGAGTTACTGGGGGTGAATGCATGAGGGGAGGGTCTTGGGGTTATGAACAGAAGCAGGGGCTGGAGTTGTGGAAATGATGAAAATGAGCCTGGAAGTCAGTAATGTGATCTTGTGTCTTAGGCCATTAAGACATTTCTCACAAAGAGCTGCAAAATACACTCAGTTGTTTGGGTAACCTTATAGGGACCAATTAAAGAGTAAAAGATGGCTGGAAGATGCAGGGGATGTCCTTGGATTTTTCTTTCTTGTTTGAGCTCTGCTAACATCCACTCCAGGTAACTGCCTAATTCTGTTCCTACTGACATTATTTTTAAAAGAGCAGGAAAAGCAGACTTCTCCCCCACATGCAGTGTGATAGTCACACTCTCACATGTTAGACGAGGAAACATTTCCTAGACTTCTTACATCCATTCACAAAAAGAGATTCCCCATTTTGCATTCATGCCTGGCTCCACTAAAATTAGTGTTTTTCTCTCCAAGTAACTCAGAAGTGAGGTAGTGCCTCCTGCCACGATGGTGTCTGACAGTGAAGAGCATCTGTGGGGAACAATCTGAAGCTGCAACAGGTGTGAAAACAAGGAGCACCTGGGCTCTTGTGTGTGTTAAATTTATTTGCAGAGTTGAGGTTAAAATCTGTGGAGATAGGATAGAGGTTGCCTTGCTTTGTGCCTCCCCATTGTCACTCTTAGTGCTGCACCAAGGTGCATGGCAGTTTTATATGGCTGGTGGTTGAGACAAAGCTGTGAAATTCAGTGTTGGCTTTCTCTACCCCTCTAGGCTTCCTGCAGCTGCACTCAGTTCAGAGGGGATAGGCTTTTGATTTAAAAAAAATAAAAAAAAAAAAAAAAAAGGAGAACAGCAGGAATGGAAATGGGGGAGAAACAGCACTCTGCCATAGGGAGCTGCTGTGCCCGTGGGGGACTTTAGAAGATGCAGCTCACATCAGCAGTGTTTCTGCTGCTGAAAGAAAAGAAATGCATTCGCCAGCTCTGCCTACGTGTTTAACAGTTTGAATCCGGTTAAAAAAGGGACCTGTTTTTTCATCTCATTTAAAGTGGTTCGAAATCAAAACCTGCTGCTTTCAGAGATGAGGGAGATGTGCTGGTTTTACAGGGATTTAACTGGGAGATGGATTAGGTGTTCTCTTGGTGTGTGTTAGTTAAAGCTCCAGGTGAAGAGCTGTAGGTTCAGTGGGATGCTGATAAATACTCTTCCCCAGGTTTTACACCTGCAAAGCGAGCAACCAGGAGCTCCCAGTTGTCCCCAGCCCCTGGGAAAGGGGGAACTGCTGTGATGGAAATTGCATTTGATAAGCCTGTAAAAGGATGGTCATAACTGCAGCTGGGGTGGTTGAATTTGTACCAAATAAATTTGTTGTTGTGCTGGATTTTTGGTTGTTCATTTTCCTTTGTCTCTTCAGATGTGTATAGCACAGAATGGAAAGAGGAGGGAGAAAAGGAAAGCAGCATGTACCCAGCTCCCAGGTGATGGTGAGATGCAACAGAGGGTGGTGGTCTTCTCCCTTGCCTGGACACCTGGCCGTGGGTAGGGTTGCCTTGGGAGGAAGTAAGGAATAGGAATAAGGAATTCAGTTAGATCTGTCACTACTGAGAAAATCTGGACAGATAGATAGGGAATTCAGTTCTGAACCTCAGCTAAGGAACATCAAAAATGAGGGTTTGCATGGACCTGCTGAAGATTTTCCTAATGATCTGGTGGGTGTAAGAATGGAAATGTTTTGGGAGAAGAAAATCTAGGAGAGGAGCATCTAGGGAAAAAAAAAAAAAAAGAAGAAATGTGTTGCATAATTGCAGGATATGCTGAGCAAGAAGTACATGAGAGGGAGGGATGATAAGAAAGGAGAGCTCTTCAAGGTGCTTGGGGCCTCTTGTTAATCAGCCGATACTGATTACAACAACACTGCTGGTACCTTCAATAGTGATTCCAGAGATCTGAAATCTGTCCACACAGTTCATCTTAAAAACCCTCCATTCTGTAGGAAACAACCTGCTTTTTTTATTATTATTATTTTATTTTAAACCAAGGTAATTTTCCATTTTCTCCACTGCCCTGCCTAACTTTGCTTCCTTGTTGAAGGTTTTGACTTGATGCAAAACATGTATTCTTAAGTCAGGAGCTTTCCCTGAGCTTGCTCCACTGCTCTTGGACACTTGCTGAAGATGGAGTGCTCACCAAGAATAATTAGAGTGGTATGTATTTTTCCACTTGCCCCCTTTTAATGAACATTAAATAAATATATACCCTGATACAGCAATTTCATAAATCAGAGATTAAATTTTACATCAGATATTTGTAATTGAAATTTTAATAGGCAAAGATTTACTTATCTAAGAAAGAAAGCCTCTGGTGAGTTTGCATCTCCTGACTGCATTAAGCTGATGAACATATAAGAAGCAGTACTTTTTTTTATTATTACAAGAAATAGTACTAAGCTTATATATATAATTCATTAAAAGAAATTTAGAGTGGAATAATTATCATTGATCAAGGGAATATAATTATACTTTAAAATGTAGATATACAAATCCCACATCAGTGAAAATTCAATTAAGAATGGAAGAGACCAAAGGTTTGCCCATCCCCAAATCTTGTTTCCATCAGTGTCGATACAGTCATGTACAGGAATGAGGAAGTGCAACAAGCTTCACACACTTTTTAGGTCAGGGGAATACCAGATCTTCTTGTGGTTTATTTATTTAGTAACTCCAAGTATATTTCTCTTCCAAGTAACTTACCAACTGTCCTCCAGAGTCTTCTGCATCCCTTATGTCCTTCATCAAGGAGTTTCATAAGGCTAAGACCTACGGCACGAGGAACTGCCTCCTTTTGCTTACTTGGGAGTTTGCTCACATTTGCTTTGCTTGATGGTCCTTATACTGGTATTTTGGATCATCTTCATCGTGTCTTGAATGGTTTCCATCTCTAGAGTGTCATTTTTGAGACAATGGGATTGTCACTACACAGAAATATTAGGGGTTGGCTTCTTAAATATGTTCAAATGATTTCAGTTTCATGACATTTTAAGCCAAGTTCGTAGGTGTAGTACAACTTGTTTGACCCCAAAGAAAAGGCAGAACCTTTTGCACTGCACCAGAGAGAAACTCTATATGACCTGGTGCCAAACTGTACCATGCTGGATGATCACAGTACCATAAAACTTGGGATATATGTTCCCAGCATGACTTTCACAGATTTACATGAAGCCAATGCTGTTCCATACACATACCCCAGGGTTTTAAACCGGTTGCTTTGCTGATATCTCTTTCTACTGCCAGCAACAAGGAATAATCTCTGGTAGAAAATGCAGTGATCCTGTAAGTGATGCTGAGACAGAAGTTGTTGTGCACACTGTGAAATAATCTCTGATTATAGGAGTGTAACACCTCTTAAAAGCCACTTCTAATATCATGCTTAGCAGGAAAGAACTCGAGGTAAGGCATCAAAGGTGAAGGAAAGAAAGAAAGAAAAGAAAATGCAAGAAAAGGAGAGTGGGGAAAAAACTTCTTACAATAAATTTCTTTCATAAAGAGAAAAAGATGATGATGTAACCAGATTTGTGTATGGCCAGGCAGGGAGCTTGCCTTCACAACCCTGCCAGCTGGGTATGGTGCCAAGCCTTCCTGTTGGTACTTCACCTAAAGTCCCTCTTCACCTAAAGCTTCTGGCGAATTACAAGAATATTTACTTTAGGTCGAACAGAATTTTTTTTTAATTTTTTATTTTTTTAGTTCTCAAAGAGACTATTAAAATTGTATGTGAATGGCCCCCCAAGGCTAAGAATATTTGGAAAGTAAAGGAAAATAATCCAACATTTAATTTTGTTTGAAAAGACTTTTGAAAAATATCAGGTTCTTTTGAAGCCCTATAGCTGATTTGTCAATGCTTAAGGTTTGTAATAACTCACAAAATCCAGACAGCCAGCTTCAAAGCTCACTCAGTGGTGTGGATGGTAAAAGGAAATGAAGTCTAGTAAAATGGCAGTGGGGAATTTCAAAAGCTCAAGTCAAGAAGGGAAAAAAATAGTTTCAGCTCGAAAGCAATTTGCCCATAAAGATTGATATTTTGGATTTACTGCCTAAATGATGTTTATTTTGGCATGCACTGGACCTGCTAAAAATCAACTATATGTTACAGGGTGGTAAATCCGGCAATTCAGAGAGACTTTGGGCTCATTACAATTATGCAGAGGCAGTCAGTCCAGGTGCTGCTGGGAAGTACTGACCTTATACACTTTCTGTAGGAAAAATCTGAATACCATGGTGGTATTCACCTACAGGTGGGATGAGGCTACAGGTGGGATGAAAAGAAACTTGGGTTTGTCCAAGTTTTACTGACTTGGAAAAAAAAAAAAAAAAAAAAAAAAAAAAAAAACACCATTTTTGCACCCAGAAATCCTCCCAGTAGTCAAATTTATTATCACCCTTATAAATGCTTATTCTCAGCTCATCAGTCCTATTTTCCTATTTCCCAGTGAAATTCCCCTAACCATTCCCCGAACCTGCTGGTGCTGGTGGTTCTCCCTGTGACAGTCCCTGCTGTGATGGCATTCACGTACATGAGCAGGGACACAAAAAGCTGCTGCTGCTGCTGTTTTTTATTGCTTTGGCTGATGGACTGGCTCATTTTACAAGATGTATTTCTTGGAGGACATGCATAAGCCATGGTCCTTATTAATAATTTGGAAGTTTCTTTTACTTTCTTATTCTCCTTCCCAGTGGAGTATGAACTCTGTGACACTAAAAATAAAATAAAATAAATACTAAAAAAAAAGTTCATGCACTCTCAAAATCACTTTTTTGCTCTTTTTTTTTTTAATAATATTACAAAGAATATATATGTAAATATATTTGCTCCATTTATTCAGCATTTTCCTTCTTCCAGGTTTTAATTTCATGGGCAGAATTTGAGAGAGTTTACTATTGTCTTTGCCTTGATGCATTTAGCTGTGTGGTTGTTTTGCAAAAGTGCGTAGCTCAGCTTTACCACCCTTCTCTCTCACTCCCTGTCCTAAAAAGGTAGAGAAGGGGAAGGGGAGAGAGAATGGGGCAGGCCTATACATTAGCAGCCCACTTACAAATTATGGATATTTGCCTTAAGGTTGGTTCTGCTAACCATATTGCCAAAGGTCAGGAGCAGGGGTTACCAGTCACACACTTATTTTTTATTTCTTTTCTTTTTTTTTTTTTTTAATGTCTTACATAGGGAGATATTTTTATAAGTAGATTTATATACCTATAATTGTAGTATTTCTGACTTTTTTCTTAACGGACACAGAATGGCCAACATGGCTCAATTATCAATCCAAAATAGATCTGAGTATGAAAAATAGGGGGGGGAACAGTTTGTTAGAATTCCATATTTGGCATTTATTTTTCTTCTTTCTGGGACAGGAAGCTGAGAACATATAATCAATTTTTTGTTGCAATCATTTTTTAAGGGAAATGATATAGGACTATAGTCAGGAGAAAACAGTACTGAATATAGCCTGTATTTACCAGTTTGAAGGACCTTAATCAACACAGTGAATTTTGGTAGCTCCATCCAAAAATGATAGATTGTAGTGGGAATAGACATTTTCCGCAGTAGGATAAAGACCATGAGAGGCTCATGGACATTCATGATAAAGAGAAGTATTGCCCTGAGTGACAAAGAAATGATGTAATAATAAGGGAAATAAATGAAAACATGAAGAAGTAAAGACATATTCATTAAATAAGAACAAAGGGCATCCTTTGGTTTTAAAGCTATTGACTGAAAGTTTTTAACACAGTGAGAAACCATTAAGAAGATAATTTTGGAACAAAGCTTTTGTAGGAATCAAGAAAGGACCAATCATTCTTTTGGTGTAATCTCATTTACTTCATTGCATTTAAATTGGGTGTTTATATCTGCTCTTCTGCTTCAGCATCTGCATCAGCTTGTTTGCCCTCTTAGCAGCAAACCACCGCTGATTCAAAACTGATATTGGGCGGGGCAGCGAACGATGCAAGGTACTGGTTCCTTGGTGAGAATGGGAATAAGAACAAGATGGAATAAAAAATTCACCTTTGTGATTCATTGTGGGGCTGTCTGTGGGATGTGGACTGGTCACCGCGGGCAAACAGATTTGAGGTATTCCAGGAAAGCTATATACTTAGCTGATATTAATTTCATTTCGTCATTGACAATTTAAAGCCGATTCATTTGGATGTCTAATTGGAAACTGCTTCTCCTGGTAGCTGTTCCCTTGCACTTGGAAGTCTGTTCAGCTTCAGGTAGTGCTCCTTGCTAGGTCGTCTGCCAATATCACGTCCAAACGTTCATTAACGGCCCGTCACATCTATGGAAGGTGTTTCCATCGGCTCTGTAACACAGTGCCCTCTTGTGACCAGCCCAAATCCCGTAACCGCACACCGGTAACAAGAGCGGGTAGGTTATTGTATCTAACGTCTTACCTCGACTTTCAAAGGTCTGACGTGAGGGTGACAGCTGCAGCTCTGTCGCACGCTTTTTGCTCTTGGACTTCAGCACAGTCGTAGCATGCTAGACACATCTGAAATAAGGTGATGTAAAAGGGATCCTGCAATATTGCACGCAAAGAAAATTAAAAATTTATCCAGAACTGTGCACACAGTAAATTTGCTTGTTAATGCACAAAGATCTCCTTCAGCTGGTACTGAAATTTCAGCACTCTGCCTACAATAATAGTAAGAAAAAGGAAAAACAAGCAAACAAACAAACAACCATTTTACATGTTTTTTCTGTCATGGCCACTAGCAAGTGTAATTGGGCTGGGGACAAAGAGAAGGAGCAGAGGAAATGCATGGAAGAATTAAGAAAGCAATCTGTGGGGTCACGTTTTAATGAAAATTTATTCATGAATTCCTTTTTTTTTTTTTTTTCTCAGTGTCAAATGTATTATTACATTTACATGTAACACTCAGGGTTATATGCTCCCCTGTGTGAAGATGACCTAAATGAAGCAGAAAAGAGCTGGTGCTTTTGGCAGAGAAGAGAGGGGGGTCACCAAGCGATGCTGCAGCTCCAGGAGGTGCTTGGAGCAAGGCTGTCTGCACCCCGCTGGCAAGGTGGGGATGGTGGCTGTCATGTCAGCTGGTAGCTATGGTGGCAATAGCTCTTGAGGCTTTATATTCCCGATAAAGTCAGTGCCACAGCATCCCTCACATCGCACAAGCTGGGATGAGCTGCTGTGTGTTATCCATTATTTGCACTTTGTTTTCCTGTTTAGATGCATGGTGAGATTATGAAAAATAGATGGCGTATGGATAAATGTGTTCTGGGACTACTTCCTTGGAAATTAGCTCTTTAGGGTTAAATAGCTTCTGGTCTGTGCTGAAAGTGGGAAGTTTCTGGCATGAAATCGAAGTGATGGGTATAATCTGGAATCTCCAGCTGTCCAGACTCGGTGACCTGGGGTCATTCTCATTTTTCCTGCTGTAACTCCTAGGGTTTGAAGAGCACTTGGTATGAGCACAACTGAACTGAAACAGAAGATGGCAGAGAATTTTTTAGGAAGATTCCTCTACTCTGGAATAGGCCAAAGACAGCTCAGGGTGCTGCAAAGTCCCTGTGCTGCTGCCATCTCTCACAATGAAACAGGGAAAGCAGCAATGAGCTGCATATTTTTGCTGTTGTTGGTAGGATTTTGTTTTGTATGGGGGTTGATTTGCCTTGTATGGAGTCAAAATGGATTTACTTAGAGGATTTCTCTCTCTTTTTTTTTTCCCTGATTACAGTCTGTCTCCTTTTCCCATGCATGAATTAAAAAAGCAGGTAGAGGATGGGAAGAGGAGCTATTTGAAGTTGAAATATATTCTCTGTTTCTCACATGGACTTCAGCTTTTCATGCCTATGCCACTGAGCCATGATCTCTACATACAGATTTGCCAGATTGGGGCTCTTTGAAGAGGAGTTCAGTCTCACAAATGAGGCGCAGCTGCCGAACTGTACCTAGCTTCAAATTTGGGACTGAGATTTCAAAGGTGTGCACAGACAGGGTTTAGGGCTTAGTTCCTAGCCTTCTCTCAATGAGACTGAATAGACTGAATAAGCTTTTTTTCTTTTTCTTTTTCTTTTTTTTTTCTCTTTTTCTCTTTTAGTTGGGATCTTAAAAGATTTGAGGTTAGTCAAAAAAAAAAAAAAAAAGAGAGAAACAGAATGGTGTTATGGATTTTTATAGTTTTAAGTTTTCCCAGGACTCAGCCTTCTTTGAGCTTTTGACAAGTTAATTTACAAGCCTGCTAGAGATGCACCTTGATATGGGAATATTTCTGAGCTATAACTGTGTTTTATTTTACTGGCACGACTGTAAAAGCACTGTATTGGTGCACCAAGTACAACTGCATTGAAGTAATGAGCAATTAAAAACACTTCTTGCATAATAAAGCACTTTCTCTCATGTTGCACTTACTTAATGTACCAATGCAGTGTGTTATACAGCATTTAGCTAAATTACAGTAAATCACCTGTTTCAAGTTTCCCTTTCTACTTCTCATGTGTTTTTTTTTTTTTTTTTTTAAAAAAAAAAAGTGCTTGAAACAGTAAAAGGATAATGACCCATAATGCCAGGAAGATAAAAATGGGATTTCAGTTGTCTCCTGGAATTAAAGGCTGTAGCAATGTTGTTAAAGCCAAGCTGTTCTCCATCCCCTGTTGTTCCCTTGCATCAGCATCACAAAGAAAAACAGACTGTTGCTTATTTCTGCACTGTGGAGTAGCAAGACTGAAGAAAAAGGAGTTGCTGGTGGAGGGCAGGTGGATAGAAGACAAAAAGTAGGGCGATAGGGGTCTGTAGCGAGTTACACATGCCAAGGTCTACAGGGGCCATCCTCAAGGCCCAGGGTTTGCTGAGGGTGGGATGAAGCTGTGGGTATGGAAATGGGGTTTCGTTGCCATTCACCACTTGTGCTCCTTCCCTCCCTTCTCTCTCTGTTATTCCAAAGCCAGCTTACTGCTACACCAGGGGACAGGAGATGGAAAGCCACTTCTGAATTTTCTCTCTGGGAAGCAGCTCAGTATCAAAACAAGCTTGGTTTGTGCTTTGGGCAGGGAATTTCAGATCCAGGTGTTATGAGTACATGTGATAAATATCAAACAGGTACACTGCAGCATGTCTTGAAAGAACCACAGGTTGTACTATTAAATGAGTCAGCACAGCATTCTCCTTTTCTACCTGAATTTGGGACCGAGTCGTTCTGGACACCTGAATGAGCTGAATCTGCTGAGGATTGCCTGTGCTTTTATTTCCCATTAGATTCTCTGCAGTGAGGTGTTACAGCAGCTAGGGAGCATGCATGGCTCTACCATTTGCTGACTGTGTATGCCCGTGAATTTTCCAAGTGCAGGCCCAGGGGTGACTCCTTGCCATTCCAGGCTGCTGGACTCCCGTTAGGCAGATTCTGCCCCAAGTGAGACAGTCACCCTGCAGGCCCACTAAATAAGTCACCATTTCCCTTTTCATGAAGACAGAGGCAAGAAAACATTTCTCTAAGCCTAGCTGTGCTTGTTGTTCTCCCCCCCTATATCATGCTCAAGTTTTTTTTCCTGTCTGGTATTTTTTGTTAACATTTGCTGTCATTGTTGTTGTTGTTTCCTGACAGTTTTTCTCTCCTCTTTGCTTCCATTATTTCCCAGAGTCCAAGGCTCTTTCTCTGAACATCAGTCTCTGAACATAGTGGACTGCAGCTGGCAGGATTAAGTTTTTTTTTTTTTTTTTTTTAACATCTTGGTGCCACACACAGCAGCCTCTTCACCTCCACTTGCCCTTTTTTCCTCCCTCTTGTCACACAGAAAACACTTTTTTCTAGAAAATCCTAAACCTCCCACAATTTACCTGCCACACAAGATGCTCACATGAGCTGTTCGGATGCCTCTGCATCAAGTATAAGCCTGTTGCTTTGCCTAGCACTTATGGGCTGCTTCATCCCGGGGTTTTGCCTCGCGGTCTGGTTTGTGGGTGCGAATGTGGCAGTCCCAGCAGTGAACACCCACCCCTGCCCAGCCCGCGTCTGGGTGCTTGCTTTTGTTGTGATGCTGTTCCCATGGTAATATACTGAATTTCTACATAAAACGGCAGCCACCCCCAAGCCTGCAAACACTGGCATCATTACAAGATGGTATTTTTCTTCCTGTGTGCTGCAGGTCTGCTGTGGATGATCTGGATTTGCTTTATCAAGCCAGACCCTTCTCTTTGGCCCCGGTGTGTGTGTGCGGGGGGTGAGGGCTGTGGGATGCCCGAGCCCACCCAAGAAGCCCACCCACTCTTTTCCCTACTCTCGTTTCCATCTGCAGTGCTGGGGCTCACTGAAAACTTTTTAGGATGCTAAACAAACATAACATTTTTTTCCTTTTTTTTTTTTTTTTTTAAATTCCGTTGCCTCATCTTCATGGTTTTTTTTTGAGTGAATGTGGTTATAATACGCAGAGTCTCCAGCCTGAAAACAACAACTTAGTCTGAAAAATCAACAGCCTCACTGCTGTATGCTTCCTTCCTGTTATCTTGTGTGAGCTGGTCGCTGCTGGGGTGCTGCGCCTGAGCAACACCTGCCTGGGAGGGCTCGGAGAAACCCTCGGCTGGTGCAGGCATTTCAGCAAGCGCCTGCTGCCGAGCAATGCCCCTGTGTCTTAAAGCCTTCAGTGCTCTGGGCCATTAGAAACCCCACGACAGCTTTTTTTTTTTGGAAGAGGGTATGAAAACATCGGGCTCTTCACCTGTTTCCAGCTGCAGTAACTGGCCTCATTGCGTGGAACAGGATGCGCTATTTTCACTTGCAAAGCTCAGAGGACTCTTCCAGGTTTTCTAACCCCACTGAAAAGGGTAGGAAAATATCTTGCTACAGCAGCAGGGGTGAGAAATGACTGAATAGTGCCTGGTCCCGTGGCAGTAACAGTCTTGCACATGGCCCATTGCAATGCCACCTCGTTTCCCGCAGGGCATGCTGCCCTTTGCCCTCTGGTCACAGCGTAATTCATTTGCTAGCCTCGCTGGTCACGCCACAATCCAGAGCCTCATTTATCTGATACAGTTCGGAACAACTTCAGGACTTAGGTTTCTCTTATTCACCAATCTCCCTTAATCTTAGGGATTGAGAACAATAATTCCCCCGATGCTGACTTTCATCAGACTGAGACTCACTCAATTATCTTTCATGTCTGCTGATCTGAAGCCACAGCACTTGAGAAGTTGCCTTTTCCTCTAAGTCTGTGGCTCTAAATGACTGGAGCTCTCCTAACAACCCTGCTATTGCCTTCTGTTTTTCACTAACTCTTCCTGCTATTTGCTGCATGTGAATTTTATCACTTTTTTGTTCCTTATTTTTCTTTCATCAGTTGATAAACTAATAGAAAATTACGATTTTATTAACAGCATGTGCTAGAGCTGGATTTAACTTCTTATTCCCCCCCACCCCAAGTCTTTTATCACATAATTCTGTTTTCTGCTTTCCATAATCTCCGACAAATAATGAAAATTCTCCTCAAAAACAGGCCTGCCTTGCTATTATCTTACAAACCAGTCTCTCTTCTCTAATAGTGTGTGCTGACAGACTCTCACAGGAGCTGTACAGCCATAAATTCTTGAGCATTGACGCCAATGCAAATCTGTGTTCCTGTAGCTGGGTGTAATTCCTTTGGCTTCCTTGCACCTGCCAGAAGTCAAACTAACTCCTTCCAGAGGTAAAGTTGTCCCTGAACTTCTTGTCCTCTGTGACGAACTATTTAGTGTTGTACCCACTTGCCTCATAGCAAGTGCTCCTCCAGCTCCTCTAACCGTGGCAGTGGCTGACTTAAGCCTGCCCCTTTTAGATATCCATAATAGAGCAGCACTGGATTAGGGATGATAAATAATTAACCTTCCTATTTTGTTTAATATCTGTCAGTTTATCAATAAAGGATTTTTTTCAATGAATTATTGTACTCCCTTTTTTTATATCATGGCAAATGATGTGAGATATCTTGCTCTCTTGCTGGTGTTCCAGTATTTTGCTGGCTGCTTGGGCTGCCTCTGCATGTTGAGCTGATAACTTGGGGTTCCCAAATGGAACCTACTGAGTTCCATCACTAAGTCATGTCCCTCAGTGCCACATCCACACATCTCTTAAATACCTTCAGGGATGGGGACTCCACCGCTTCCCTGGGCACCCCATTCCACTGCCTTACCACCCTTTCCATGAAGAAATTCTTCCCAATACCCAATCTAAGCCTCCCCTGGCACAACCTCAGGAAATCAATGCCAGTGTTTTGACTTGTTTCACCCCAAAGGAGAGGCTGCATGAGCCCAGCAAAAGCAGGGGACAGGAGCTCCTGGCTGCTCAGTTTGTTTTCTCTGTATTCACGTTTCCTGCCCAAATTTAAAAAGGATGTTTACAAAGAAGCAAGGAAACTCTGACACTGCAAATACATCATCGGGCTTGGGTTTCCCAATTTAATTTATTTGCTTTATCTTTAAAAAAAATATTGCTGAAGCTCCCATTCCTCCACACTGACTGTACAGCACTGAGGCTGCTCTGTTATTTCTAGTAATCACTGCTTTCTGTAATCAGTCACTTTTGTAAGTGTGACTACGTGTCTGTGCCTACACTCTGGGCATATAATGTGTTCCACCAAGCAGACAATTTCCTGGAAGTTGAGAGAGGGGGAGGAGCTGGCGGAGTGAACTCTGCTGTTGAAGAAATCCATTATATAATGGAATAAATGGCTTTAAGCCTGAAAGTTACATTTTCCAGCATCATTTACACTGAACACCAGCCCCAAAGAAAGGCAGGTATAAAAAATGAGATGCAGTGATGACCTTTATCAGCTGTGGTGACAGCTATAAATCAGGCTGCAAATCCTCATCAGCTTGCTGGACAGAATTCATTACAGACAGAGATTGCTGCACTGTTTTTTGTCTTTGATTGAGGTATGTCCCATTTAAATAAATGCTCCTTCACTGAAACAAATCACACATTTCAAAACAGAAGTCCAAGAATATTATTCACTGATTCTTTTGAGGACTAAGATAGTACAACTTACAGACCAGCTAAACCTCACAATGTTTTGCTTGGAGTATAATGCAGATCAATTTGTTCTTTTTTTAAGCAGACCAATTTTCTGTTCATTAATTCAGATGCTGTGTTGATGGCTCGTATTGAATATAATAGCAAGATTTACTGCCCTAACAAATCAGTGCTGCTTCGTTTATCCTTTCTTATTCATATCAGAAGTACATGCAGCAGATTAGTACCTGATATTAAGCTCATTACAGTTTATAAAATAATGAAAAATTCTTTCACTGCCTACTTCTGACTATGGAGAAACTTTTGTGTGATCATCTTGAAGTTTTGTACTTTATCAAAATGTAATTTTTTTTGCAATACATGCAAGCAGGAGCATAGGGAGCAATAAAAGTTTAGTAGTAATGTCATTGTGAACAGCAAAATAACTTCCATCAGTTCAGGTGATGCTCAAGAAAGTTCCATCAAGTATTAACAGGCCACTGACTCATTGTATTAATAAACTTTTTTACCTGAGTGTTGAACTTTGAGTTAAGGGTGAACTTTCATGTCAGTTTTTCCTGTAATTAGAAAATATTCTGAGAGGCTTGCAATTATCCAGATGCTTTGCTGGCTATGTTTAAAATGAGCTTTTTCTACTTAGAGTTTAGAATGTAATTGGGGAAAAAAAGAAAAAAAAAAAACTTTTGCTGACATGGGATGAGTATTAAAGCAGTAATTTTTTTCAAAATACCTGATAATTAGGTAATATCCTGTCTCTCAGTTATTCATGTTTTCTGGAATATCTGGGAATAAAAATATAGACTGTGTATTTTCCTCATACAACAAATGATGCTTCAGTGTTAATGGCTTAAGGATATATATAAAAGGGAAATGTGTGTAGGGAGTGTTAATACCTTTTATCACATCACTGCAAAATCGTTGGCACAAAGGTGTTTCTTCAGGACCTGGCGCAGAGGCTGGAGGTTGAAGCTGTAAATAAATTGTGCTGGACCAGACCCCAGACATCATCTGTTCTGGTGTCTGGGCTGGGACATGAGCAAATGCTTAGCAAAGATTTTAAAAAGTGAGCACATTTCTCATGATGATAATCTGGGATATGCTTCTGGTGACCAGAAATTTCTGGTTCAAGGACTTTCTAAAAAGTGTCTCCCCCCACAACACATAATGTTTTCTGGGTTTTTCTTCCAATTTTCTAGTTCTTGTTTGGACACCCACTATACTCGGGGACTGTGACTTCCACAGCTTGCTTATATTATGTGTGAAGAAGCAAGCCCTTTTCTTTGAGTTGAACTTGCCACTGGCTGTCATTATTTAATGCCTCCTAATATTTATTTTGGAAGAGGCAGGGAGCAAGCATTCATTATTTATCTTTGCCATGCTGCTTATGACTTTTTGGACTTCTGTTCTAGTTCTGTTCAATCAGTACTTTTCCAGCTTGAAAAAATCTTAGTTTGTTTAGTCATAAATCATATGAAGCACTATTTTAAAGTCCTGAATATAATCAAGCATGCTTATGAAAATGCCATGCCCTTGAACAACACCACAGAACTAATGACAAAAATTTAATACTGTCATATCTGAACAAGAGCTCTCTTCATTACTCTGGTCTCAAATGCAAGTCTTAATCTAATTCAGATCCTGCAGTTTTTATTCAGTGCTAAAGATATTGATAAAATTTATGCCATAATTAAAAGGAAGAGATGCTTTGAGAACTTTGCTCATGACTCTGAAGTGCTGCTGAGGTGATTTTAAGTCTCAGAGTTTGTTATTTGGAAAATATCATCCATATTGCATCAACAATTTAGCCTTGAAGAATCTGCTTCACCTCACTCTCAGAAATGATTTTTTTCTTCTTGATTTTAGTTATAAACCAGTGACATGAAAGAGATGACTGTTTTATTATTAATAATATATACAGTGTAAAAACTTTTCATCTGCACATTTGAAGTATTTTACAAAGATGGTTAACAACTGTGAGGAGGATAGTCATCTGTCTGAAAAAAAAAAAAGGAAAAAAAAAAAAAGACTGAAACATGGGTAAGGAGGGAACATGCCAAAGTTTTGGAAGAACAGGGTCTGTGGACCCGATGTTGTCCTCAGTGGGTTTCAGGTGGGTTGAGGTTACAGCAAGCTGTGTGAATTCACTTGTGTTAATCCTGTAGGATTTAGACCCACCTTTGACTCATCCCACAACAACCCATGGTTTATGTTTAATCATTCATGTGTCCGTAACACTCGTGGGATACACGATGACCATACACCATGACAGCCATTTTCAGGTAGTCACAGTGAGGGTAGGCAATGAAGAATTGTTTCCCTAACTGAAACCAGAGGCAGAAGTTGGGCAGGATCCATCAGTTCTCTAACTTAGCCAGGTTGGAAAAAAAAAAAAAAAAAAAAAAAAAAAAGCAGTAAGCCTACTCCTGTGTCAAGAAACAGTGCTGAATCTTTTAATGGCCACGTGCGTGTGACTTTGGTTTTATCTTTTATCTGGGGGGCAGTGCATGCAAGCACTGATCATACTCGAACTTCAGTTTATGATATCTGACAAGGTCACAGCCCTCTACTGTTGTAACGTTTTTTCATCCTGAACCTTTGACCTGCCACCCAACTCTCATTTGGAATCTCTTTCATACATTTGCCCCAGCCTTTCTCTCAAGTAGGTTTGGAGCTTTGAATGCTGGTGGCTCTCTCCTGTCTGTGCAGCACCTGCTGCAGGGGGTTCTTGCCCTTGTCCAGATGTCATGAGTGCTGGGATAACCCAAAGTACAATGTGGGCAAGGTGATTTGCCTTGTAGCATGTGGAAATAGCAATTTCTTCTCATGCATCTCCTTGTGATATTAGTAAGTAGAACAAAAGGCAGAGTTGGAAGATCTGTTCAATATAGGATTAAAAATCTGCTGTATTAAAAGATGAGTTGCCTTTAACTTTCAGGAACTTCCCAGGCATCTGGCCCAACAAACTTCCACAGAGATTAAGGATCTCAGAAACCCTAAGTGTTAGGAATTTTTTCTTACCTTGTTTTTCTACACTAACAGTAGAACAGTCTGTGAATGTAGTCAAAACAGGGCACCCGCTTGCATTCAGCTCTGGGAAAGTGTGGTAGAAGAAACAGGTGACGAGCACTAACCATGTTGTTTGATGACTACTCTGGAAACCACCTTAATGTTACAGAAATGGCTGCATTTAAAAAAATCTGTGTTCTTTACAGGAAGGCTCCCAGAGGTTCTTTTGGTTCAACTCCATTGTCAGGTTCTACATAAACAGACAATTTCGGACTTTAATGATCTTTTCTTTTCCTCCTTGCAGATAATGAATTCATTTATAGAAACCAGAATGGCACAGTGATTCTGAGGAATGTTGAAACTAACAATTCAACAGTATTAATAGAAAACAAAAAAATTGTAAGTATTTCCTATGATAAATAGCAGAATTTCAGTTTTCTTGCAGTTGGATCAGTAAAGCAGAAAATGACTTGGGTTTCAACTTCATGTATTGTCAAGGAGAAGCAATACGCTAGTAATACTATGGGCTAAGCAACAAGAGAGGATTTGAAATTCAACTCCAGCTCTCATTATTATTTTGCAATCTCAGTTTCTTTCATACTACTGGAAAGTATCATATAGATATTTGAAGCTAGTCTTGCATATCATATAATTGAAAGATATGTAATCCTGGTCTTTGCATGCCTAATACAAAAGACAACTGATATATTTACTGTCAGTTTGTAGAATTCTCCACATTACTCTATGCAAACACTTATTTTTTAACATGTGAGTTTGATATTTTTTCTTGCCTGATGTTTGAAATGTGATTTCTGTGGTGTTAAAGAATACTGTTGATGAATCATAGTGGTTTGTATATGATAGAAACACCAAGAATTCACTGGGGAAATAAATTAGTAAGTTGTTACCAAAATGGATTAAAAGAAAATAAATTAACAACTAAAACAGGATATCACTTATAATAATGAAAGTGTTTTGAAGCATTGTTGGTTTTTTTTAGCCGATGAAGCCAGCTTTTTGTAAGAAGATAGTACATTAAATGTCAGAGTGTTTTCAATATTTCATTAAAAAGCTGATTCCTGAGATAAAATACACTTATGGTTGCTCCAATAATGAAATATAAATCTTGTCCTGGTAAAATTGCCGCTAATGCAATGCCTGCCTAAGGTTTTGGTCAACTTGAAAGTTTGTTTGTTTGTTTGTTTGTTTGTTGTTTGATTTTTTTTTGTTTGGTCATTGGTTTTAGTTTTTGTTGTTGTTTGTTTTTGTTTTTGTTTGGTTTTTCATGCAGTATCTTTGCAAAACTCCAAAAGTAGAAAATGGCTAACAGATTTATAGTAACAACCCAAAAGCTGCAGAAGAAAACAGCTTTAGAAACTGTAGACGTGGCTTAGTTTCAAAAAATAAAAGTAAATTCAAAGAAAACTTAAAACAAGATTCCAGATTGACTTTATTTTGCAGTAAAATTTAGTATACAACTTGTACAAAACTAGAGTACAGTATTTGTCTTTATATATATGTATATATATCTTTTACACATATATCTTTTTTAATGAAACAAGAAATTCCTCACTGAATTAGTACTGCAAGACCCAACCTTAAACTTCACATGCTGCCATTTAACCTTCATCCTTTGCTACATCACACAAGCAATCTTTTGCTTTTTGTTTGTGTGTTTGTTGGTTTACCAGAGCATAACCCATTTCCTTTCAATCCTACTGTTCTTGTTCTGATTTTTTTTTCTTTTTTCTTTTTGACAGTTGTGTCAACCTAAAGGGGCATGACTTGAAGTGCCAGTAACCTAGGGCCAGTATGGCCAGTGCAGCTCAGTGTTGAAAAATATATCCTCTTTTTATAAATATATAACAAGTCAGTTTCATACATATATAACTAGTCAGAATGATGTATTGGTTTGAACAAGCATCTGTTGATCTCTCACTTTCCCTGGTTTCACGTAACGATTATTCTTGTATCTGTTGTGTATAATATTTTCTCTGTGAAGAGTGTTTTCACCATTCTATTGATAAAAGAATAAGCTGACTTCCATTAATGTCAAGGTCTACTGAAGTCAGGCTAATTCCATTTGTCCTCTGTTTATTCCTCCAATCTTTAATTTTTACCATTCATAAGAAAAGCACAGTGTTATGAGACAATTCTACATTTTCTTGCCATGACCTCCCTGCTGCCTGCTTTAGATAAATAAAGCTGCAGAACATCACCTCCATGTTCACCCAAAAAGTCCCAGTACAAGAGCCACCATTACACCTCATTCAGTCACGTTGCCTTTGTCCTCTTCCTTCCCACTCATGGATCAGAATAACTTCTGCTACCTTGGACTGTTTTCCTTTCTTCTTGTCCGTAACATATCAGTAAACAAAATCTGCCTTCATGCTGACATCCCTCCATCCCGAACCATGGTGGCCTCTCTGTCCCCTCTACCTTTGAATATTGTCCCACCTCATACCACCTGCAGCCCAGCTGAATATCGGGAGGTCTCTCTTCATGGGATACTGTGCAGCTCCCTGAAGCCCAAATTCCCCCTCCCATTCTGCAACCAGAGAACCTCTCAATGACTTGCACCCAGTTTGTTAGGTGAGGGGATAAGACTTAACAGGCAGTGGATGAGTGGTGTGTCAGTGGCACCTCTCTTTGACATTGGTGCCACGTATGTTGGCACTGTGTATTAAAGAACACTGGGAAAGGAAAAAGGACGTCTACACTATACAAATAATAAATGCAGCAGAGAAAATGAAATTCCTGACAAGCCTGAGATATTTTGTCTTCTTTTCTTGATAGCAAGACTCACAGTGCAGCTTTTCTCAGAGCCCAGATCAGGGTGCACCAGGAAAGCTGATCACCACAGCATCTCAAAGACTTTCTTGACTGGGAAAAACAGGATAGGATTCCCCAGGGTCTTAACTGGTACAGGCAATGGTGTCCCTTTTTTTGCTCCAGCAGGTATTTACTGTTTGTTACCTCCAGCTCTTTGGCCAGTGACTGTGGGGAATGAGAAAGAATGAATAAGTAGTTATTTATCACAATTTCCCACTACTGCTGCCTACCAAACACTGTGCAGTAGATTTGTAAGGAAAATTCTGCCTGAGCTAGCTGCCTGGTCTGGGGCACAGTGTAGTTATACCTTTTCTTATGGGACCATATGTTTGTCGAAATAACATATCTGTTTTTTGAACAGAGATGCAAAATGTTAGTTTTCAAGACACTTATTCTGACAATATTCTTCATCTTTAGAAAGATGGTCATAATAATTAGTTCTAGATGTCATTGGCTTGAAAATGGATAAAAAATTTATTTATTTATTTATTTTAATATCTGATTTATTTTCTAGGTCTCCTTAAAGGCTATTCGATATGAAGTGTCACCTGACCGGGAATATGCACTTTTTGCTTTTAATGTTGAACCAGTAAGTAAATAGATTTGATTTCAGAATACACAACTAGTGGTGGACTTTTTATTTTTTATTTTTTTATTTTTTCCAGTTCTATGCCAGCAAGATACTATTTTAAATTAATTGCTTCCAATGAAACAAAGAAAGAAAACCCCTCACTTGGATATTCTGAAAGCATGTCACACTGCCATCTAGTAGAGAAGAAAGGTATAAATTACAGCATAGAGGAAACAGTGTCATTGACAGAATTTTATAGGCTTTGGGAGGGGGATTGTAAGGACATGTCTTTGCTACAAGGATTTCTATTCCTCTTCTGTGTAATTTTTTTTCCGTGGTGCCTTTTTCAGTCACACTATAAATTTCTTCCCAAGAACAAAAAGCAACTGTCAGTGTCTCCCACAACTGAAATAATACATTAATTATGGTGTCACCGTTCCCAGTGCTGCAGTTAGGGTTGAGCTATCACTTTCATTATAAATCCTTTTCTTCAGAGGTTTTGGTATAAATCATTTGTAAGAAATCACCATTGGGTTACTTCTAAGTTTTAGATTAGAGTGATTTTTTTTTACCAAACTTCAAAAGAGAAAAGTGTAACGAGTCATTTTTAAATGCCTAAAGAACCAGACACAAGGGAAGCAGTTCTTGGGCATGAATAATATTTACTTTCTTTTCAATTTTTTCTGGTATACGATCTGAAAAGTTTGAATGATGGCTATTCTGTACTACTTGGATAAACTATAGGCTCCATACATTTTGTTTCCATAATTTAGGATCACACCAATTCCTCAAAATGAAAATAATTAATTCACTAGCAACTGCAAGTCCTTTTCCATACAATAAATCTAGTTTGGGCTGCTAACCAAGGGAAATTTGTTGGTCCTTGAGGTAGCAGAGTTTGTGGCTCTGTTGCTCATCTGATTTCTCTGCTGTCATCTTTGGAGTTATTCCTGACTCACAGTGTAAAAGTCAGGAGAACCATGCCAGGTGCTAGAAAAAGGTCAGATAAAACTGTGTTAGAAATTTTAGGGATAATTCATAAAGGCTTTTTTTTTTGGGGGGGGGGGGTATCCTTGCTGGTGCAATGTCACTTCCCCAGAGATTAACAGATTTCTCAAAAGAGTTGGATGTGGAAATATTAAGTTAAATCTAAATACCCCAACCTTTTTCCACCACTGGGGATTTTGCAGCCCAGACTTCACACTCAACATGCAGAGAAATGCCTGAGGCAGGCAGGGGAGGAGGCGGAGAATGGAAATGGAAAGGGCTGGATGCATTTCTTCCACATGTCCCTCGCCACATCTCAGTGCTTGCAGATTGGTGTTTTTGGGATGCAGACGAAACATGGGGTTTGCACTGCTCGGAGAGGAGAGGAGAGGAGAGGAGAGGAGAGGAGAGGAGAGGAGAGGAGAGGAGAGGAGAGGAGAGGAGAGGAGAGGAGAGGAGAGGAGAGGAGAGGAGAGGAGAGGAGAGGAGAGGAGAGGAGAGGAGAGGAGAGGAGAGGAGAGGAGAGGAGAGGAGAGGAGAGGAGAGGAGAGGAGAGGAGAGGAGAGGAGAGGAGAGGAGAGGAGAGGAGAGGAGAGAGAGAGAGGAGAGGAGAGGAGAGGAGAGGAGAGGAGAGGAGAGAGAAGCACACAGCTGCCTGTTGCTACCTTCCCCACACCAATTCTTCCTCCAGAAAGGAAAACCCAAGGTGGAAAGCTGGAAATGGAACCTCTGGGAAGATATCCGGACATGACTAGATGCATATTCAGTGTAAGAGAGCACTGCATATTGCTCAAAGATTCATATATGAGATTATGATACCAAGAGTTCCTGAAATGGTTTTCTGAAACAAAATTAAACTTAAAAATTCTTTTTTTTTCTTTTTCTTTAAGATCCATGTTTATAAAATATATAAACTTTGTTTTTGAAAAACGTATACCAATAGAGGGATAGTAAGATTCA
This sequence comes from Anser cygnoides, assembly GCF_040182565.1. Lineage (NCBI taxonomy): Eukaryota > Metazoa > Chordata > Aves > Anseriformes > Anatidae > Anser > Anser cygnoides. The sequence goes on from NC_089874.1 coordinate 8,582,279, forward strand.
CTCCTGAGTATTGCATCCTTAAGCCATGCTGGGTAGCATTTTGTTTATTAAAGTGGCAATAAGTGCTAAATTACTTATTCAGCTCTCTTCTCCCTTGATATACAGACTGTGGCTACAAATAAGTGAGCGTTAGTTAGTTTTTCATATTTTCTATCTTTGAAACTGTATTCTTGGCCAAAATTCAAATTACACTGTTTTCAGCAATGCAAGAAATTGATTAGCAAAGCCTTGGGCAGTTGTCCTTGTTGCAAAGTCAAAAAGAAATTTCAGGAAATAAGTTGTCAAAGGATGTTTGTTTAAAGTTTAATTCTACACATGCAGTCAAAAAAAAAAATTTCTTGAACCTATTGTGTATGTTTTTTATAGGTGTCAGAATGTATTGCTTTTTTTTTTTTTTGCCAGTTAAAGATGTAATGTGCTACCTTTTAAATGTTTCTGAGTATAGATGTTTTCATTATTTTTACACAATACACTTGTGCTGCATTTACATATGTGTATAGTATCTTAATATATATCGTATGAGGTAATCATTTATCAGAATTATAATATAAATGGATTCAACCTCCATTCTTAAGGCCTGCTAGGACTGAAAATCAAAATAGAAAAGCATCATGTGTCACTAAAATGAGGGGAGTTATTTTTAAGAAAAACACTACAAACAAAGTAATTTCATGGAAGTAATGGCTTCCTGCTAGCATTTTGCTGTTTATTTGCACAGGAACATCTCTGCTCAGTGTTGGGTCTGGGTGAAGGCACTGACGCACACATTGCAGTAATACAGCCCTGAACAGGCAGACACATTCTGCAAAGATATTGAGGCAAATGATGTGTGTTTTCCTGTTGTATCACTTCATCACCTTGGAGGATGATGAATTAAAGTGTACTCCTTATATATATTTCTCCCACGAAGCCTGGCAGGCAGCTGTGGGGCTGCTGTGGGTGCAGCATGGCCAGTCAGGCTGCCAGGTTTCCTTCTGAACTCATTTGTGTAGCGCTTCTATTTCCAGAACTTTAATCCTTCAGGCAGTAATATTCTGCATAAGCCTTGTGCTAATAGGGAGCTTTTCCCACCTTAACCACAGAAGGTACGTTTTTTTTCTCTAGAAAGGTCATAGAGAAGATGCCAGGCTTCTTTGTCTTTAAAATATTTTTGTAACATTTCTGTTGTTTGTCTGTTTTTATTTCCTCGTACTAAAGAAAGCTCCAGCCTGCAAGTGAAACAGCAGAGTGAAGTTTTGGGAAAGAACTGGGGGATAAATACCCCTATAGGGAAACTTCAATTTCAGATTGTCCTTCACTGAAACATGCGTATGGAACTCTCACCCTTAGACCTCAATAACCCCAAAACTCAGGCAAATCAAGGTTCAGCCACAGCTGACTTTCTGTGACTTGGAGAGTTGAGGGGTTACAATAACAAGGATTAAAAAAAAAAAACCTATGGGCTTGGGTAGATTACTGTGGTAGTCGACTAGAGGAGTTTGTGTAATGGTGATAGAAGAAGCAAAGGAAAGTAAATGAGAAGAAAAGAGATTTCCTTGAGTGACGTGGCTAGACATTAAGTAGAGAATATTTAATTGCCTTTATTATGAATAGCTGTCATTGTAATGCAAGAGAGGATATAAAGTGGTCCAATTCTTCTTAAAGCTTTGTTTCTTCTTTTCCAATTTACCAGTTCATTACTGTGTGTGAGCTAGTTAAGAGCAATTACATACAGGAAATCCTGGCTGATTAATAGGACCAAACTGTTAAGTCTTCTGAACAACAATTAGGGCTTAGAGACTTTTATAGCTGATACAACAGACTTTATTACCTATTTTGTAGTTAGATTAATGAATTTTTATAATACTGAAAGCTGCAAAGAATTAATCATCATTGTAATTAAAGGAGGTCCAAAACTTTTTTTTTTTTTTTTAAGTAGTTTCTGTGGTGACTTTAGTACTTCTTTCCATCCTGCTTGTTGCCATAGATGTCACGATGTTTTACAAATGGTTGTTTGTGGTGTGTTTTGGTTAATGCTTCAGACAGAGAGCTTGAGAGTTCATTGTGGCCTTCCTGAGCTAGAGGCAGAAACCTCAGTGGCTTCCGAGCTAGAAGCATAAAATCCCAAAAGGGATTTAAGCAACAACTGAGTTTTTTTTTCTTTAAAGAGGTCATTTCTTGGGCTATAGAATTTGCATGGGTTTGGAGAGAGCAACTGGCAAGCTGGAGAAGTGGCACCAAGGAGGCCTCAGAAGGCCCACTCCAAACGCTGGACAGTGTATTGAAGCATGAATGAACTAGAAAGGGGTTATTTTTCCAAAGCAGCCTATCGTTGTTGTATTTTTTTTACTATTTGTCCAAGTCTGGTTGTTAGGTAGAATGAACAGGTTTTGCGCTTGTGGCTCCAATTACAACCTCATAACTGCTTTAATTAGGCATGTAAAAATTAAGATAATATAATGCTTGTTATCTCCAAAACACTAATGGGTATAAATATTAATGAATTCTCATAACATCCTTTTGAGTTAGGTGAACACTATTATTATGATAAATATGCCTCTGAAAATTAGACACTGTCATAGTTATTATAAGTAATACTGCTAATATTTTAGCTATGTTATTTATTACTTAATTGAAACAGATTTACCAGTGCTAGAAATAGTTTTGTATAAACCTGTTTTCTTTTGTTGGCAATAAATATATTTTAATTTTCCTTTTTTGCATTCCCACCCAACTTTGTTTTCAGGAACAGTGATAATGTATAGTAAAGTGAAAAAAGTAAGGATATTAGTTCCATAAAATCAAGTTACCCATTTCAGTGATTCGTTTAATTTTTGGCTCTTGTAAACCAGTAGAATTTTCAAGTGGAGCACTTGAACCACATAGACTCATCCATATGGAACCACATAGACTCATCGAATCTATTATGATTTGCTAAATCTTGGGTATTTTTCTTAAAAATAACATCTTCAGTTGCTTCCTATAGAATAGACATTCCTCGTATCTTTGAGGTAATAGTTAATATTTCAGTGAAATTCTCATAACTTCTGAAATTGCACCATTTATATGATCATGCCTACAGGAGTTTTTAGCCAGGTGATTCTGGGGAGCCAGGGGAGAAAGTGAGGTCCTTCTGTTTTCTGAATCACCTTACATTCTTAGGTCCTGTTTTGAGGCACATTATTTCAATAGTCAAGATTAGCAGAGTAAATATCTTTGTTTAATAATATACTTTTTAACCTGTTTGTAGTGATAATGATAAGAAGTGCTCCAGTTCCATTTACATAACAAAAGCTAAGACTTGTGTGTCCAGAAGTATTGTATTAACAAGACAGTACCAAGAACACAGATGAGGTTAATTTTCTGGGTGATAGTTTACTTGGTATTTGAAGCCGAAGTAGTTGCTATTATTTGAGAAAATCTAGTGGCAATCATTTATTTTAAAAGGAGAATGTGTTGTGATTTTTTTTTAATTATGAATCCAGTCTTTTTAAAATAACCTTTGTGACAGACTGCTTATCTTTTCAAATCTCAAACCCACCATGAATAAATTCACTAATCTGGCATTTTCAATGTAGGCTGAATAGCAATAAGATAGACAAAAGCAAATTTTCAAAGGCATCAGAGAAGGTTGATTCAGGACTGTTTCTACACTTCCATTCACTTTTTGGCACCATCAGAGCTAGACAACTGCAGCCCACCTGGGGCATCTACTCTTCACAGTCACCTTGGATTATATAAACCACAGCTGGTAATAAACAAAATCTGAGCAACTGGGAGATTTTCCTAGGTTTGCATCTCTGTTCAGGCAGAAGTAGCAGTATCTCTGTCAGCCATAGTGATGTACTGAGTTCTGTTGTATGTTGGTATCAGTAATTGGTTCAGCCTAATTAATATTTGATATCTACTGTGGCAGAAAGAGACAGGGAAGTTTGCCACACAACTCTGGAGGGATTTATGGGTTTTCAAAACTCTATTAGGAAATTGCGTAAACAGTGTCTGCTCAGGTGTCCTCATTTGTGCTTTTGACTGCAGAGCCCTTGCAATCCTTTTTTCTGCTGCACACACTTCAAAAATTAAAAATTCTCACTATGGGAGGGTGGATAGCCATTTTAATTGAGTAAACATGCTAACACGTGGTGGGAATATTTGTTCTTACTGTTCACCGGTGATTGCTCTTTCCAATTTCTCATACATAGTGTGTTTGGAATAGAAATTTTTGGATGCAGGCACAGGACAGTGAAGCACCTATTAGTGGCAAGTTTAACCCTTTAACTAGAACATTTCATGTTAGTAATGTTAGCACCAGTTTTGGACTAACACAGAGGAAGAACAGGTCAAGCCTATTCCTTTTAAAATTTGTTTTGGAGGAGCCTCATGGTTTGTTTCAAATCCCTGCAAACTCCAGCAGAAAATGTGCTCCTTTATGTAGTCTAAATAGTTCTTTGCTCTAACAAACAGTCCTTCTGCTTTGATGTGGCTTAGTTTAATTAAAGAAAAGAATTCCAGCTAAAACAAGGCGGTAGATTGGGGTTGGGCACTCATACATGAGTTGCAGGAACATTTTTGTAGTTGAGTTCCTTGCACAGTCGGGATAAGTGGATCCCAGTTTAAATTCAGAGACTGTAATTGTGAAAGAAACATTGGGTGGGTGAAGGATTCCTGTGTTTTTTATCCAGGGGGAAATAAAAATGTTTTCACCACTTAAATATAGGACTGGGTGCTCACCACAGCATCATGTCTTCAGCAAGTGTTGGATGAGCAGAATTGTCTCAACACTGAAAGACTTGGTGGGGTCCCTGTGATTATTGTGGATAGTCATCATGGTTACTTGTGGCCTTGCGGTCCTTTCCTGAAGCACAAAACTAAACCGCATTGGGATCCCAGTTTTTTAGCTGTCTTTTCCCATTATTGGAGGGTATTTTCAGCTGGAAGGTGTTACATACGAAATGATCATGTAAATGCTTCCATAATATATGATATGATGTTTGCCATAAATTACAGGCAAAGCTCTGCCCAACAGGTACAATCCCCAGCCCCAAACATCCCAGTTTTGTTAATGCACGCTCCCTGGGGTTCAATAAAAATGCACCAAATCTCAGTTTCTTACTGTGTCTCTATTCTAAGCACTGTTGTTTAATGTGATTATTGGAACAATATACTAACTGCAAGGAATGGAGAGCACTAAAACTTGAGTATGCTGACTTCAGCTGCTCTGCCATGCCTGTAATTAGAGCTTTAACTTTGTCCTACTAAAAACAAAGGATTAAACTCTTGCTGCTCTTCTAACAATATCCATAAAATGTAGTTAGGACTAAATTTTAAGCCTCATGGTTTGTGATGGGAGACTTCAATACAAATTGCACAGATGTGACTGAGTAGGAAATAATACTTCAAACTACGCCAGACAGTCTTGGTCATGTAGCAGAGGCCAACAAACTGTTTACTACATTTATTCACAGACACAGATATACATCAGTGAACTGAAAAGCAAATCCACAGTTCCAGGGAAGAGTAGAGTAATATCGAAAGTCAGAAATAATTAGCCTGTCGTGCAAGAGGACATAGGTATATTATGTATCTGTATCAGCTATCAGCAGTCTCCCTCTGTAAATATTTTCTTTAGCGAATGAGATTTTCATCAAACAGAGAAGAGAAAATAAAAAGACTCGAGGCAAAACATTATGATACAAGAACAACTTTCCTTTTTTTCTTGGATAATATTACATTTTTCATGCTACTTCCTTTTCTGAAAGTATAGATGATCTAACTTGGACAGACAGACTGATAGAGATTAATGTTCTAACAAAACTCACAAAACATCTTTAAGAAAAAAAAAAAAGTCCTGAAATTTATTTTTGAATAAAACATATGTAAGGTACTTGTGCAAGGTCAAAATATCTGATAATCAAAAACAGAGAGAAAGTCAAGAGTAGAACCACTACAGTTTTCTTTCTTGCAATTCTATGGGAATCCATCTTAGTAAAGCACAGGGGAACCTTCTATGATTTAACAAGAATAACGTAAATGCAGCTGTGTAGAAATCACAGGGAAAATTAAAAAAAAAAAATAAATTATATATATATATATAAGAACTTAGTAAAAAACTAGGTTCCCTGTAACATACAGGAGCTTCAGAATTACATGATAGCTAAGTTCCTATTCTTAGTGTATTTTCGCCTCCTAATTTTTCAGAAACAATAAAAAAATCACATTTTATGTTGCAATGTGATAGGTATAGACAGTTGTTTTAAAATGTTAAAGAAGGAAATATGTTAAGAATAGGGTACAAAATAGGAATATGGCACTGATTCAAATGACATTTGAAAGAAAAAAATCAGAAAAGATTTAATTCTGGTGTCTATACAGAAACATAGGAAACAGTCCCTGCCTGCAGGAGTTTATAATCTAATTCTTCTGATTTCCACTCTCTTTTATTTATTTATTCATTTTAAATCACTGGAATATGAAGAAAATATATTTAGTGCCCTCTTCTGGAAAAACAAATCTTTCTATGCAGAGCACCCCAATGAAGTTCCTGTACTCAGAAATGCAAATCTTCTGATGCAAATGTTCTCCTTTTTAGCTGTTACATGCCTCAATCCAGGGAGTGTGCAGCTCTGTGTTTACCCTGAACAAGTGCCTTTTATCTCTTTTACTGCCTGGAGAACTCTGTTTTTTTCAGGACTATGTTAAAACCAATAATTATCATTCCTCCTTGGGCAGCTAACGACCCAGATTTGAAACGGATCTTCTATTCAATTTTATTCTATTCTGTTAAAAAAAAAAAAAAAAAAAAAAAAAAAAAAAAAAAAAAAAGGAAACCACAACCTTACACTTTCTTAGAAAGGGAAATGAATCATAGGGCATTATTCAAGTCTTTAAAGTCAAAAGTCTTCAGATTTTTGTGTGCGAGTGTGGAAGAGTATCAGTATTGCTGTGAAGGGATGTGCAGCATGAAGGGGATGGGGGATGCTCTGTATTTCTTCCTGCCTGGTTTGCTTTCCCCTCACTTTGTGAAGAGATGCCCATCATCACCATTGTCCTTTGACCCCTCAGAAGATGTCTGCAGAGGCCCAAGGATGACACACAAAATGCCCTGCTGTTAGGGGTCTCTTGTGATTTCAGCTGATATTTTCCTTATCTCAGAAAATAGAAATGTTGCCTCCAGTGAATTAGATCCACACACGCATCAAGATACAGCTCAGAGTCTTTTGGTATCACGTGGAACTGGAAAAGGAATCTTTCACTGAACAGAGAGCATTTTGGGAGCAAGGTGCTTGGCATATATCTGAAGGCTTTCATTCTCCTTTCACATCCACTTCCGTGCTCTTTCACTTCTACTCTCTAGCTCCTTTTGAAGGTCTCATCTTTCCCGTCTTGGATTCCTTTCTTTGAGTATTCTGAGTGCCCTGAGCCTATGAACATCACAAAAGATTTCAGTGACAGTGCTAACTTCTTTGTAGTATTCACCCTCGGAACTGCTATAGTAAAAAAAAGCAATTTTGATATGCTAAGAGTAAATTTTAATAAAAAGAACATATGCTGTAGTCCTATAGCTGATTTCTGCTGCTAAAGTGAATTATTTAAAAGTGAATAAATTAATTAGATATACTAACCAATCAGCCCATTTTCATGGCTTGGTTCTCACATAATTGCTACAAAGCTGCACCACTTGAATTGTAAACACCACAGAAAGGAGGATTTTAGAATCTCCCCACATTCAGCCTGCCCAGCTCAAGAAACGTTTCATTTAAAGAAGACAGTATCTAATGCTTCATTATAAGCATTGATTATTAAGCATTGATTTCTCGTTCTGTCCTTCAGCCCTCTGATTTATACTTTCAAAGTCAACCAAGGTGAGAGTCAATCAAGTGGATGTAGATGTGAACAAAGCAAACTCCTCATCTGTGTTCGTCTCCCTGGGCTGCATTTGTAACCAGGGTTCTCTAAGGTGCAGATCTGAGGCTAAAATGGACACCAAGGGCTGGTCAGAGGAATCATACCCCATGCATGCTTTTGAGAGCATTGTCTGGGAAAACGGTCTTTTTACATGGTGCTTAGGGACTTGGTTTAGTGAGTGATGTTGGTGGTAGGGGGCTGTTTGCACCAGATGATCTTGGAGGTCTTTTCCAACCTTAATGATTCTATGATTCTTTGATTTTTATGATACATGACATTGTAGATGCAAAAAGAGTAAATGTAAAGAATGACTGGAGAAATTAAAGGCAGAGACATCTCTCAAGGAAGACAGCTGTGAAGACAGCAGCTCCAAGCTGCAAAGTGCAAGAGCCCGTGATTGCGTCGGGGAGGGATGACTATATCTGTGCTACCTCTAGTCTTCCTTCTGAATCTGCATTGGGCTACTTTCAGAGTAACAGTGGTGAGCTGGATGGATTCTGGATCTGACCCAGTGCAGCTACTTTTGTATTCATAGTTATTAGGTAATAATGAAAAGTTATTACTTTCTGTTTTTTGTTATTGCTGTTTTTTGTTGTTTTGTTTTGACCTTTTCCTTGGGTATATTGTAGAGTATGTTAGAATCACAACATTAACTTTGTACTCAATAATTTTACTCTCAAGTTTCTCAACAGGACTTCAGAGTAGGCAAGTGCAGTGCTTGGAGAATTTGCATCAAGTCTTACACTAAGGTTACTGTAGAGCAGGAGGGGAACCTGGGAGCTTATACCATGTGATGTGAATACCAACAGAAGTTTTAAAAAAATAAAAGATCAGTAACATAATAAGCACATTATTCAACACTTACTCACAGTTCTTAATAACTTGATTGCAGACACTCCCCAGTAACCTGGGACAGAGCAGCAATAAGTGCACAAATGCTGGTACAAAAAAAGCTTCACTGCTTTGTAGCTGCCATTTTATTTACGATTAAAAAACGGAACAGTCGTCCTTTAAGCCAGTGACTGCAAGTGCTCGCTCATGCTGCTGGTGCCAGTGGAGTGCTGTGAGGGACAGGTGGCTCGGGAGCAAAAGGAGGCTTTTGTAATTGCTTGGCAGGGCAGAGCTGTATTAGAGTGCAGCAGCAGTTGGCAGATTGGATTAACGTTCTCCTAGGGGCAAGATCTGGCACATGAGCTGTATGTTAATACCTGTAGCCTAAGTTGATTCTGGAGCTGCATTTGTAACAAAAAGAACATCCGCTTTACCTTCACCGTGTCACAAAGGCATAAATCCTAACACTGGCTTCAAAATTCTCTTTTGACATCATCAGTAGAATAAGGCGCTCAAACGTGTAATTTGGAAACATATCTTTTAATAAAGAATTATTATCATGAAACGACTGAGATAGATAATCAGTTTGTTGAACATGAAGTAGCAGCACTACCTTACAGCACTCTAGTCCATCTATTACTGTATCTATCGGATGCAGCTATCACACTTTATTTGTGGTTATCTTACAAACTAGAGGCGACATTATTTGTAAAGGAGTAATTCTTTGGTTTAGCTGGTTCAGAGACCATTGGAATGGTAACTAGAAAATCAGCTTCTAATGCCCACACACCCCCTGGTATGTTTGTGGGAGAGATTTACATATTAACTGAGCGTGTTGCCTTCAGCATATGACCCTATTACAAATGGCTTGAATTTGTGTTACAAATGCTTCTAAAAAGCAAGACCCTGTGGCATGAATATGCCATCCTTTCCCAATGTCACCTTGTTGAGAGATTGATTCCGCTCCAAGGAAGCTTCTCCAGCATGGGTGGCAGGAGGGCTGGCCATCCACAGCACCGCCTGACTGGAGAGCTGCTCTGATCGTCCTCTGCACACCAAGGACGAGCTTATAGCCTCAGGCTCCTTCAGGCTCATACTGCAGTGATGTAATTTTCAGTTTCAGAGCAAATGGATTGAATTGCTGAAAAAAATAAAAAATAGAGTCATGCAAAGATTTTTCCTGATGATTTTTATTCTGTTCTCCCACTCTCCATCCCTTGTACAGACTATTTCATTCTCTTCTTCCAAAGCAATTGCTAAAATTTCTTCCCAGTTCAGGAGATACTCAATTTCTGGTCCTTGATTTTATACGACATTGGGTAGCAGTGGAGGAGTCCCTTATTCACACTGATATAACTGATATGAGTTATATGAGGCGCTGACCTGTTAGGTCTCCCTGAGACATTGGTTGCTTCATGTTGGCTGCATCATTTTGCCCAGGAGCAAGTATGTTGAACTCTTTGGCTGCTGCGTCAGGATCCTCTCCTTTCCAAAATAAATGTTTTCCTCCCTTCTCTCAACAGTAGCACATGTAATCCCCAGGTATAGATCTTGATCCTTTTGCCTAAATGTTAATTTTTGATTCCTGTGGAATACAGAGAAAATTATAACAAAGGCAACCAGTTGCCAAATGCTCTGCATCTCGATTAACCCCTGAGACCCCTTCTTCTAATTGCCTTTCCTGCCTAAAACTATTTTCCCCATCTCTGCTCTTTCCTGAACTTACCAGACTACCCCAGCATAGCACAGCACTATTGGTGCACACTGCCCAGGGCTGCAACCACTTTACTTGTGGGGCTGATCATCTGCCTGTGGTAAGAGCGTCCTGAATTGGGTGTTTGGGAACAGCTGGGGGTTGTTTGGCTGCCAGCTGAAATGATGCACAGGGAACACTCGACGATAGCATTTCATTATGGTTTTCCTAATTTATTAGAGGCACAAAGAGAAATGGGCAGTGCTCCTCAGAAGGCTGCAGTAACAAGCTGGCACATGGCATGAGATGGTATTAGAGGTATGTTACTTGGGAAAGTATAAAGTATAAAAGGATAATACAATGTAGAGACAAAAGAGAGTTTGCTGCCTCATATGAAAACAAAATAGGTCAGTATCACAATGAATTTGAGAGGTGAGAATGTTGAAAAGACCTCAAATTATATGGCTTTATTGATTTGGTTGGTTCTTACAAACAATTGAGCTTAGGGTACAAAATACTGGTATGGATTTTTTCTCTTTCCTTTTTTTTTTTTTTTTTTGTCATTACAGTGACACAAAAGAAATAGATGTGGTTTTTCAGAGAGTCTAATTCCAGGTTGGTTACTATGGAGTGCTTATTAAGAATAAAATGGTGGTAATACTTTGCTAAAATATTGGGCAGGGGAGAATACTTTTCGGCCAATCTGTCTCCACAAACTAAAAATAAATAAATGAAAGACCATTACCTAATTGCCCACAAAATATGCCTCAAACAGAGATAGCTGCTTGTGCTCTAAATCATAGATATGTAGGAGAATCAAGAAAAAATGTAATTTCACCTAAACATATCTCAGAAAGATGAGAAGTTGGACAAAGCATTACCAAGAAATTACTGTTCAGCTACATGACTGTTTTTTCATCTTTTTGGAGGGTCAGTTCAAAATATTATGGGAAATGAAGGATTTCTTCTCAACTGAATGGAATGGTTCATACCTTTTCAGGTTGTACAGACTCAATAAAACTGATAGCATCATGAGAAATTTTGATCAAGGTAAATGATGACTCACATTTAGTCTTTGATGTTAACTTTTATCAAAAATACAGAAAGTTCTCCAAGCAGGTAGAGTGACCTGCTTTGATTCTCCACAGAATACCATACAGAAGTATGGCAATGCTGTATTTTTAGTCAGACAATTATCCTTGTCTCTAATGGAAAATTTATATGAATGACATCTATTACCCTGGAAAAACAAGACAGTATTTGCTCATTGATGAAGGACTGATAGAAAAATCAGTGTGACAGTGTAGCTTTGACTGTGGGTCATCCTTTACTGAGCATAGTACGTGCATGTAGTAGAAAGAAATGCAGCCTGTAGCTAACCTTTTCTTGTGGTTTTCCCTCCTAAATTTTTTTTTGTCCCCTGTTCATGCCATTATTAGATAACTGGGTACCAAGCACTCATGCTGTTTGCCAGCATAGAGCTGCAACCCTCCTGCATTCTGCCTTCACTTTATTCTCTTTTCCCTCTTAATTTGTCACTTTCAGAATCTGGTGAAATATCACAGATATTAAGGAATAATTCTTCTTTTACCTGCATATTTTACTTTACAGCATGAATTACAGTTTTATGGGGTGCCAAGATTGTTATGAAAGGTGTAGCATGTAATTATGTCACATGCTTGGGATTATTCAATTAGACTGAATTCCATATGTGAATTTTGGGGGTTGTCTGCTCATAGCACAAGTAAGAAAGTGGTCTATAGAATCTCTGTCCAGAAAACATTTTTTTGGAGACTCTTTGTGGGAAACCGTTTTAATGGATCTGGCAGTTCTTGTTTCACCAGCCACTTGCACTTTATTTTTACTATCTTACTGTAGTGCATGAAAAGGAATATATTATAAGGATAATTTGGGTCTGATAAGAAACCTGAGGGGATCTACTATTTGGAGATATACTTCTTTGTTACAGAATAAAAAGCAGTTCCTTTTACCCAGATAACTACTGAGGGCTTTATGATTAATTATGTTGAAATGCTTTCTTGCTGTTCTCACACTTCAGCCAACTATTGTACAGGTGGTTGTTTTTTTTTTTTATATGACTACTTGGAATGATCATTTTTGTTTGGGGATGCTGGGGTGACTTTTTGGATGTAATATCTGATTACTGAATATGAAGAAAACACAAAATAGTAGATATTTTGTATTAAGCCTTTCAAACTGTTTTATAACGCAGCTTAAATTTTAACTTACTCTATGGTTGTTCCTTTTCAAACTCTAAGTTTTATGGGATTATTTGTGAGTTTTCTAGATAATAATTTAATCTAAGTAATAATACAGCATGAAGGACCAGATGGCTCTATGGAGTCATTTAGAAAATGGACACAAAAGATGTTTTATTCCTGTATTTATCAAGTAAGTAATAATCGGAGAGTCATGGCAGACAGTCCATTTGTGTTTAATCTCAGATCAGCAAACTGTTCAATACACTGAGAGATAAGACACTAAATTAGCTTTTTTGATAGAACAGCCTATTGGCTGATGAGAAGATTGAGCTGGGTTGGGGAATTTTCTTCTAAACATCCTAAAAGAAAGTTTTTACTGTCTGCATGTGTGTTTTGTTTCCATTGATTCAACACCTTGTCATACAGACATTAAGGGAAGCCGTTCGATGAATGCAGATTACTTCCGTTGCTAGCAGGGTATCAGCCCACGAAGTGTGACAGAAGCTGGCACAGAAGATGCAACTGTAAACTAAACTCGTCCTTTTTTTTTTCTGATGATAGTGCTATATCCTCAGCAGATAGCATATTGTTTTCATCACAGCCATATGATGGAAACTATTTCACAATTTCCTTCTAAAAAAAAATCCCTAATTTCCATCCAAAACATTTTCCTAATGCTTTGTGAGTTGCACAGGCAGTGCCAAACTGAAAATAATGATGAAAGGTTCAAACTTTTAATAAGGAGTTAATGAAGGTGAAGGCCCTGTTTTGTCCAGGTTGTGCCCATGTGACAAACCTGGTGAGATGTGGGGAGGTCACAAGGAGCCTGCCTGTCTTTTTGGACTTATGTCAAGTACTGCTACAGTTTTTCGGGGGCATGAACAAGAGCTATAAATTCTAATTTAAAGTATATGAATAATCACAATGAATAGATGAGTCCAAATCCATTCTATTTTTCAGTAACATATGCTTTCTGTTTAATAAGCTCTGATGGACTAGGATCTGTGTCCTTGGAGATCATAGAAGGGCTTTCAGGGAGACATTACTCTACCATCCACACCATATTTTGCTCTGGTGTGGAACAGAAATTGCTTCCAGTTCAGTTCTGTAGCTCGTAGGAATCAAAATTTACTTGCTGTTTCAGAATTTGGTGGCAAGGAAAAAGGAGACACTGCTCTACTGCTACACATGCTGCTATGTTTGCATTCCTGCTGTCATATGGTCAGGTCCATGTTTCTTTGTTGATTACATAAAACAAGGTCAGTGGCTTCAGAGCAAAGTTTCGCCATACATAATTAGCCCTGCATTTTTTCTGAATTTGAGGGAGATAATTGCCCTTACAAGACTTGAACAGAAACATATAAAGCCATCTCTTAATCCCTTTCTGACTTCAGCAAAACCAGGCACACGTTGCAGCAAATAACATAGATTGAAAGTAAGAAAGATCTGTGCTGTGACCTGGGGTAAGAGACCCAGTGGGAGAGTGCTTCTGGCACAGTGGTTTAGTATAATGACTTTTACAACACTCATTGATTGCAGCTGGCATGGAAGTTTTTGTGACCTGATTCTGGGCATCCCTAAAACACTTCAGAGCAGTCTTAAACCTGTTCTGACCTATGTTGGCAGGAAGACTTGGCACACAAGGTTTTACAGAGGAAAACAATGCCAAAAACTCTGCTACCTTTGAATGTGTGTCTCTACTGAGAGGAGGTGTGTGCCTCTGATATGCAGCCAAAAATTAGGTTTAAGAGCATCAAATCAGTGCAATAAACTCTTACTACACCCCTCAGATAGATAGGAGGAATGCAGAGAGTTAACACTTATTTTTGTTGAAGAAAATAAAATCAGAGAGGCTACATGAAATGAATATAAACCTTTAAGAACTGTCTAGTCTCTGAGAATTTGGGTGTCAGAAGAATGATGATCTCTTTTCTACACTTTTCTTTGATGTGGGGTTTTCCTAATGACAGGTAAACAACTGAATTTGACTCAGTTTTTCAGTTGACATACTAAGCAGACATAGTCTTCATCTCAAAAATTTATTTTATTTTTTTTCATATCTAAGAGGAAAGCAGCCATTTCAGTTCTCAGGAAGACATTAAATGGTGTTTCTCTTGGGTCCCTATCTGCTTAGGGGGGTTGCTCACAGTTTATTTTCCAAACGTGTTTGAAATAGTAAGGATGAGAAGGATTTTTGATCTGCATTGGCTGTTGTGCTAAAGAACTAAAATAATAATATACATCTGATCCTGAAGTCTTTTCTCATACAAGTTATTGTTGTTTATGTGAGCAAACCTACTGACTTTTAAAGATTTGAGGAAAGATTGCTCCAGTGAATGAACTCTGCAAGCTACAAGTCTTTGAAGGCTACAAGCTACAGGCACAGCTAATGTGAGAAAGTTTAGAGTTTGCCAAAGACCCAAGACAGGATAACAAGTAATGTTCAGAAAATAAAGAAGTTCTCTAAAACTCCTGCAAATCTATTTTTTTTCCCCACACACACTCCGAAACACTCTCTCTCTCAAAATAAATAAATAAATACATAAATAAATATTTACTTCAGTCTCCGTTAGTGGCTATAAGACAGCTCTGAACTCTCCAGCATGACTGCGGGGACTCTGTATCTCAAGTGGGAACACCAGCAGATGTACTTCTCAGGCTGTTCCTTTTCTCTCCAGCTCGCCACATTTCTCCACCTTGTCCGGAAGCCCTCTGTTCATACTTATTCTGGGGGCTGATTTCTGCCTCTGCTAAGAGACTATACAGTGGATTGTTACCTTGAAGGCCAATCTTTGCGTAGATCACATTTATTATATTTAGATCATTTTCTACATCCTACTGCCAGGGTACTTGAAGACAAAAGTTGCTCAGTATTTATCAGCAATGTATTATTAAATGTTAGGAAACCCACAAACACAGATCTGTCTTTCCATACCTATAAAATTACGTTGGACTTAGCGAAAGTGCTTGCAAAACACACTAGTATTTCACTATATGGCCCTATGTGGTTTTCCAGCTCTGTAGACAAAAGTAGTCCTCCAGTACATTCTCTTTAAGGAATTTTAGCAGTTTAGGAACTTCAGCAATGCTGGAATGAAAATTAAGGCCATGGGTTTCAGCAAGGTCTCCATTTTCAGCATTTTAAGCTTCAAGAGCTCCTTGGAGTCTTGGTCTGATTGGGTGTAGATGAGATAACTGTAATTTATTTGATGTCATCTGTAACAGGTGGATCTGAAAAGGACGTGTACTAAAATAAATGCTATCTTGAAAAGAATTTGTTTGTGCTACTAGATCTTCCCTGATGTAATACACCAGAGACTGACCTTGTCAGGGGAGACTTTGTATCTGCATGCCTCAAAGGGGATATGATTTTGGGATACAACCTGGTGATATCCTTGCAAGGAGATGAATGAATAGCAGAAAGGAAGGGATTCATATCCGTCTGTCATCAGTCTCTGCATTTCATAGGGAGAAAACCATTGTTGTCACCTCTATATTCTAGCAGTAGATTTTTTCTCTTATTTATTTATTTATTTATTTATTTTTCCCCAAGGAGTTTTTTCAGTAATGTGAAGAGAAACAGAGAACTTTGTTTTAGCATCTACAGGATGATGTACCTAGTGTTTCTTTGCCTCTCTACTAAGCCCCAAAAAGATGGGAGCATCTGAGACACCACTGTGCAGGCTTGCCCTTGAGAGTGACTTGCAGGAAGCCATGCTTACTTGTCTGTGATGCTAGCAGTGTGCCTGGGATGGTCACTGCTGAGGCTTGCAGTGCCATCCAGGACATCTCATGGTTTCTTAACATAAGTCAAAAATAAAAAATTAAAATCTCCCAAATGAGAGGTACCTAGGGAAAAAAAAAATCAGTATCAGACAAACTTGATTTGCAAAGAAAGTATTCAAGAAAGTTTCTCTTTTTGTCCTCTTGGAAGGAATGCTTTTTGAGAGCTACTGGAAGCCAAGAGAGTTAAAATTTGAAATAAGTGTCAAATGGAATGATTTTAATACACTTATATATGTATATATGTATAGTAACAGGGCATAATTGCAAAAGTGGGTGCCTATATAAATATGTATAAATTCATTCTTATTTAGACCTTCATGCTACTGTCCAGCCTCTTGTGTTGCTCAGTGTTTCTTACCTTGGACAACCACAGATCCTTATTAGGGAATGCATTGTCACTAGAGGAAAATAGTCCACTAATTCTTAAATCACTGACCTTGACACTGGTATTATTATTATTTACTACTTAGAAAATAAGTCATAAAGTCTCCCTATTGAGATGACCTGCCATACAAGCTGACAAGCTCCTCCCCAGGGCTCAAAGACTGAAAATTGATATGAAGATGCAACTTAGCAACTTAACAGGTCAAATAAATGTGAGGTCAGCTTTATGCCCGAAGTCAATAAGGTTTCATTTGCTGGCTGACACGAGTCTTACAACCCACTCTGAGATCACCCAGTGTCACTCCCTTTTTATTTATGTATGAATAAAGCAGAGAAATAAGTGTTATATCCCTGTTGTGTCTAGTTATAATGATGGAGAATGTCTCCAGCTAACCAAGGTGTCCTCATTAATGATTGCTCTATATTTAGCCTGTGTGGACAGCATGTGCCCCCAATTTAATCAAAGACCTGGTAGTCATGGTAACGACACTGAACATCTGGATGTATACGATTTGCCAAACTGTAATAAAGTGCAAGATGAGAAGCACACACAACAGTGCTAGGTGAATTCATGTATTGTGTTTTTCTTTTTGTTATTGTTTTTTGTTGTGTTTTTTCCTACTACAGATTTTGACGTATTTATTACAGCTCCCTAGCCATAAATACTAGATTTATTTATTTATTTATTTATTTTCAGAGAAAGAGCCCTATTAATGCAGGTGACAACTACTAATCTTTTTTTCTGTTTTGTTTCTTAATTTCATTTTGCAGGTGTATCAGCATTCGTATACGGCATATTATGTCCTCAGCAAAATACCTCATGGGTAAGCAATTATTCAATACCTTAATTTTAAAACTCATCCGTTAAGAATTCTGCAAAATAATGTGTATCATGAGAAATGGTTTCCCTGTGACAGCCCTTTACAATGGTCTGGCAATCAGCTGCAGCTGCACTGTGCTGTGTATTGTACAAAAGATGACATAGTCTGGAAACAGAAGTACTCAGCTTCCCTGGAGAACCAGACTACGTGAATTTCATATTCCAGTTTTCAAGTTTTTGGCCAGAATGTAGATATGTTGGCGTCTGGCTGAGAGATGCAGTTGGCCATTCACCAGAGTGCTGTCGGAGGATCTATCCAGGGGAGTTTAGTTCCTTAAATTTAGTCAGAATTGAGGCATCACCCTTCAGCTTTGGGTCTTTCAGCAGTTTCCCTTAACACAAACGCTCTCTCTAGCATCTCAGCTGAAAGTGGATAGAGAAATAGTCTGTTTCCAGGATCCCGATGTTGCTTCGATACACATACTCAAAATTATACTGAAGCTATGAGCCTTTGGGTTTATAGTTTATCTTTTCAGAGAGTGTGAGGTAAGTGCAAACAAACAATAATGCCACATAGGCTTTACAAAGGATTTCTATATTTAATGAGAGCATATTTCTTTACATAAAGCATATAGCATGAAAGATTAAAAGTCATAATATGTAATAAATTTCTATCACACAATGCCTCTTCCTCTTGGTCCCCCTATCTCCTGTAAGTGCAGAGTGTTTAAAAGCAATGGCAAAAAAAATAACAGTAAGTTGTGCTGAAATGTAATTTCAGTATTTATTGTGCTTGTTTACTAGTTTATCATTTCTATACATTATGGCTAAACAGGTAGCAGATGTTTGGGATCCTTGCAAAAGCTCACAAAACCTGCAAAATTTAAAAAAATTCTACCTGGTTAATGTACAAGGCAATCATAGAATCATCAGAAAATTCAGGTTGGAAAGGACCTCATGATGTCCGAACTCCAGCTCAAAGCAGTCTGCTCAGAGCTTTATCCAGAAGGGTTTTGGAAATCTACAACGACATGGACTGCACAGCCCTGCTGGGCACCCTGTCCCACTGCCTGTTTGTCATCATGGGGAGAAAGTTTCCCCTTATGTCCAGGTGATATCCTAGGATTTGCCTCAGCACACTTGTTCACACACCCACAATAAATAAATAAATAATAAAAATAAAAGCTGAAATCACTTTCTTCGGCTTCCACCAAGCAATCAAGAAAAAATACTTTCTACAAATAAATCTGTACTAGGGATACCTATTTTGAAATCTGTGAGCCCTGGAGCTCACAAATCCTGCTTCCCTACAGCATATATTTTGTGAATGGCCCACCATAAAAAATCATGAGCTCAAGGTTAAGTTGTTTCCATGTACAGGTGGAACATGGGAATTGGGAGACTTCTCACCATCTTCCATGTCAGTGCTCTGGCATCCCAGTGTGAAACATTCCAGATTTCTTCATTCTCTTTCATTCCCTGTCTCTGTCTGGTCTTCATTTTTGCTTACTGGATTTATTTCGCTTTTGAAAACTCCATCCTTGTGGCCAATATATCTGAAATTAGCTTGTGGGCTGAAAGGATGTCAAGCAAGAGGCTGAACACACAGCATGAGCACATAAGCTTTATATCTGCTCTAAACGTGGCTAAAAGCAAAGGCTTTTGAGAGACAGCACAGTTTTATCCCAGAAAAACAGTAGAGGTGAAGACAGAAGTATCGTACATAGTGTATATTAGAAATGCTAAAAATTAACAATTCAGGGATCCAGGCAGTTTGCTACTACTGCATGACCTTTCTTCATCCCTGACAATGAGCTTCTTGTCAACTCAGCCTGAATTTTATCACACACTCAGCTGTGTTTTACCTTTCTCTTCATGTTGTTTTAGTCATGGTGCAGTCAGCTGAGGGAAAAATGTGTCAGAGGAGACAAATCCACTATGAGGGGAAGATTTGGAAAATGAAATGGTGCTGGAAGGCACACAGCTGTATCAGGCACTGGGGTCCCCATGGCACTACCTAATGTTGGATCTCCTCCTGCCAGATGCTGCCTGAGTTGGAAGGGTGCCTGTGTTTTGTGTTGTGAAAGGTATGATTTACAAAGCAGTTGAGGCTGTAGATATGTATACAGGCATTGCAATCCACGTTGCAAAGTAACAATTGCACTGAACTTTCAGGTGATCATAACACGTGCTAGTGGTGGAAGGCATGGCTTATTAGCATTTCCATGGTACATGGGCATTTATCGTTCTTCTGGTATGATAAATTTTAGGTATATTTTAGGGTAGTGCAAGAAGAGAAAGGGCAGGTGTAGTGGTTGATGTTGGATATAACAGGTGATGCAATGCATCAACTGACCTGGTAGTAGAGTCTCTACTGGATGAATGTATGAAAATCTCTTCACATATTTCATATATAATACAAGATTACTGCCCTGATGGATGGGTGTGGATGAAGATCATTGAGGTCAGGACCCAACGTGTTGACACAGCACAAGGTGCAGTTCAGTTTGGTGTCCCAGGTCCTTCAGTAACAACAAAATTTGCAATCTGCAGGCAACATCATTGCCCTCCATGGGCTGATAAAAATGAGGGATAGCTCTGCTAGGGCTAACTATTAAGGAAGCCAAATAATCTAACCTGTGGCATCACTTTTTAAATAAAGTGACATTAATGTCAGCATAAAATGGTTTTTGAAGGGAAATTTCTAATTCTTCCATGTTCCATAGACTTTCCAGATTCAGGCTGTGCCTAAAGTCAAAAGGGACTTGTACAAGCATTTTGCACATTTCATTCAGAGCTTTCCATAAGTGTGATGTGCCAATTTGTGAACATCCTCAGCTGATATGTTGACAAATGATATTTTATAAAGGGTACAGGACTGTAACATTTTTCCATGAGAGCTGCTGTGAAGATGAACTCCCTGTGGAAGGAGGAGTAGCTCAATTTGGCTCTCTACAGGACAATTGGTATATGTCAATGACATACACACCAAGGATCTTATTTAAAAATGAAAATAAAGCCGAGATAGAAGAGAGGGTAAATAACCCTGCAGGGACTCTGCACAGATTTAATTTCTTCTTTGTAATTTCAGCCTTCTCACAGGCTCTTAGTAGATTCAGGCTAGAAAGCCCTACAGCTTTTGCTACACTTGCTTTCTGTTTTTTTGTCTGTTTGATTGATTTGTTTGTTTGATTGTAGCCCGAGATTTTCATTTTTCAGAGGGGAAGCAAGCAAAGATCTGCAGTTCTCATTTTCCTGGGCTGAGCACTCGGGGCGTGTAGGGGAGTTGGGTCAGTTCAGCTTTCCTGCACAGCGTCCTTTTTGCTCCTCCTGATCGCCCAAAAATGTGATCCTGGAGCCGGGTGCCATCTAGTGGAACAAACCTCTGCTCTCACTTCTCTTCCCTGGCACAAGCAGCTCTGCGTCGACCCCTTCTCTTTTCTCTGAAAGATGCTGCTGTCCAGATACCTGCTGGTAAATGCTTACAGTTGTCTGCATGACAAATGTTTTTGCAAAGCTCCTCTCATAACCCCAAAGTTGCAAGTGCTGGGTTGTAATTGCCAGCTAATTGTAATTTATAAGTATTGTGATTGCATCCCCAGGCTTAGATGTGCAATAGGTAGTTCTCATGTGAGGTGATGGGAAAAAATGGGAAAATAATAATAACCTACAACTATTTCATAATATTTTTTTACCTAGCTCTGGAAAACAAAAATGTAGCTAATACAATGTAGGCACAAACCAGCAATCTGTTTTTGTTTTGTTTTGTTTTTGTTGTTTTTAATTATATTGTGGGTTTTAATAACATTCCTCTAACTAAGTCCAATATGGATTATCTTAGTCTTTCACATGCTTGGCTGGGTTTGCACAGAGTTCTTAGTCAGTCCATGGAGAACCAGACTGTTCCTCTCACCCTGCTGCAGGATTTCCGTCACCAGTGTTAAGGTCATTTCACAGCAGTGCCTGCTGCTGGGCCACTGGTTTGTTCTGACATTGCAGGTCCTAAGCAAGAGCTAACTTTGGATTGCTATCCCATGGGGTACCTCTATCCTTAACTTTTTGCTGTGGCCAAAAAAAATAATTTTTTTTCCTAAAATTTCTGTGTTGTGTTTATATTCCTCAAAATAAAGCCCATCGTAAAACATGCATTTCCTCAGACCTCCTAGCACTCATCTCTTTCTGCACGACCCATTTCCCTCTGAGCACAGCAAGTGGCAGGGGTTAGTGCTACTCCCCTCCAGTGAAGTCTCAGCGTGGTGTTAGCACATCCAGCTAGGGCACGTCATGGCAGCTTCCAAATCTGCTTATAGGGATCAGAGAGAAGTTAATAGTTATCCCCACTCCTCACTGATTTTCTATACATGGAGGAGGAAATTGGACTGGCGTACGCTTCGTTGGGTTAAAAACTGGCTGGATAGCCAGGCCCAAAGAGCTGTGGTGAATGGAGTCAAATCCAGTTGGAGGCCGGTCACTAGTGGTGTCCTCCAGGGCTCAGTACTGGGGCCAGTCCTCTTCAATATCTTTATCGATGATCTGGATGAGGGGATTGAGTGCACCCTCAGTAAGTTTGCAGACGACACCAAGTTAGGTGTGTGTGTCAATCTGCTCGAGGGTAGGAAGGCTCTGCAGGAGGATCTGGATAGGCTGGACCGATGGGCTGAGGTCAACTGTATGAAGTTCAACAAGGCCAAGTGCCGGGTCCTGCACCTGGGACATAACAACCCCAAGCAGCGCTACAGGCTGGGAGATGAGTGGCTGGAAAGCTGCCTGGCAGAGAAGGACCTGGGAATACTGGATGATAGTCGGCTAAATATGAGCCAGCAGTGTGCTCAGGTGGCCAAGAAGGCCAACAGCATCCTGGCTTGCATAAGAAGCAGCGTGGCCAGCAGGTGTAGGGAAGTGGTTGTCCCCCTGTACTCGGCTCTGGTGAGGCCGCACCTCGAGTACTGTGTTCAGTTTTGGGCCCCTTGCTACAAGAAGGACGTCGAGGTGCTCAAGAGAGTCCAGAGAAGGGCGACGAGGCTGGTGAGGGGTCTGGAGAACAAGTCTTATGAGGAGCGGCTGAGAGAGCTGGGATTGTTCAGCCTGGAGAAGAGGAGGCTCAGGGGCGACCTTATCGCTCTCTACAGGTACCTTAAAGGAGGCTGTAGCGATGTAGGGGTTGGTCTATTCTCCCACGTGCCTGGTGACAGGATGAGGGGGAATGGGCTAAAGTTGTGCCAGGGGAGTTTTAGGTTGGATGTTAGGAAGAACTTCTTTACTGAAAGAGTTGTTAGGCATTGGAATAGGCTGCCCAGGGAAGTGGTTGAGTCACCATCCCTGGAGGTCTTTAAGAGACGTTTAGATGTTGAGCTTAGTGATATGTTTTATTGGAGGCCTTGTTAGTGTTAGGTCAAAGGTTGGACTGGGTGATCTTGGAGGTCTCTTCCAACCTAGACGATTCTGTGATCCTGTGAAATTGTAAATGACTACTTCTATGAAGAATTCACAGTTCTTACCATATTCATACGGTGTAATCAGAAGAACGTGGTAAGTAGATAACAGTAGAAATTGTGGGCTTTAGTTCAGCTCTTCCTACATACACTGCTTTATAAAATATTGCACTAATTCCCCACACTGAACTCCCATTACCTTCAAGAGAAGTCCCATGGGTGAAGTGAATGCAAAATATGCTTTGGAGATCTACTGAAGTGATAACAGGAGGAGGAACTGAGCCCATGCTTCACTGTGAGTAAATTTTCAAAGTGATGGCTGTAGTTCTCTGCAGAGCTCTCAATGATGTTCCTGTCTAATTCTTTTATACAAGCTATTGGCAGGGAACAGATTAATATCAACTAAAGAAAGCTTAATTAGACTTTGCATGTACCTGACCCTATAAGACTTTGAAAGACAAGCAGGTTTTCCTTGCACATGCACATTTTCATGTTTATAGTAAAAGATAAGAAAAATCCTTCAGAGAACTGGCTGCATTGCTGGCATCTTCCAGTTTGACTACATTTCTTCTGTTTTGTTCTGGACTAATATACCCTTTCTCTGCAGCATTCAAACATCTTTGCACAGCAAGAATCTTCCTGTACTTCAGTGTCTCCATCTGTGAAGCAAGGAGAGAAATATTGCTTACCCCACAGAGGCGATATGTGATAATTACTGTAGAGAGTGCAGCACGATTTCACTCTTTCACATTTATAAACTAGAGTCCACATTTTATTTTAGGAGGAAAAAGCACTGTAATTAATAGTCTGTTTTCAGCTAATTAAATTTTGCTTATAGGAGCTGAGTATTTTCCCCTAACAACGACATAGAGGTTGAAATAAGCCCTTATAAGAGGTATGTAAAAACAAATAGTGATGTGAAATTTGTCACAAAAAGGAAAAAGAAATGTATTGTGCAGTTTCTGAATAATTGACTACTGTGGCATATTCTCCCTCGTCCCTCTTTCCCAGTCATCAGTCTGTCTTTTGTATCATCTTTCCGAGGTGCTTTATATAGCTAATTCAGGAACCTCTGCTTTGTAATGTTATGGCTCTTGTGCCAGGCTCAGTGCCAGTATGCTCTTGTGAGCACACTCATGGTCAGATATACTTATTCAGTTGTATTTGACTACAGAAGACTGGCCCTTGGAATACAGTTAAATTTGGTAGCTTGATTATGGAGCCTGACCTTAAATCTTCCAAAGTGAATTGGAATCTTTAAGTTGAGTTTACTGGAATTTGTCTTAAGCCCTCTTGGAACTGTTGGGCTTCTTATTTTTATAATCATCTGAATTAAACACTCTAAATCACAGCGCTTGAACAGCAGTTAAATCACGTGTGTTTATTGCTTGGGAATACATTTTGTACCTCTTTAATAAGAAAGCGCCAGCATTTATTAAGCAAGGCCCTCATTTGAGCATCATTCACTTCAAAGTGGTGGCAGGCTGAAAGCGGCTTAGCCTTGGAAGGCAGTTCCAGGCAAGACTCTCAGCTGTGCTGGTGGGAGGAAAGCCACTTCAGCAGCTCAACACCGTATCATTTCCACCAGGGATCTGCCATTTGTTCGCCCATGTTGGTCACTGCATAACATTTGTAATGTGAAATGTTCCTCTTCTGTGTAGGCAAAGCACTTCTTTACCACACGCTTCTCTTTTCCAGAGTTAGTTGTGAAGTGGGTGGACGCCTTAGAAACCATATATAGCAATAATAATAAAGAATAGGCCCCTGATGGGAGGATTGGTTATTAAGAATTAAAGTAATGACTGCTGAGACTGAAGAAAAAAAAAAAAAAGACTTAGGTAATTAATAGTTAGATGCAGATGTTGGCAGCTTAGCAAAGAAAAGCCCAGCAACCAATTTTCTGATGTTACTGAAAAGGTCAACAGCTTATGGCTCATCAGAAAACTGGGGAGGAAAAAGAAAAAAAAAAAAGATTTGAAGCAAAGTCTCCCATAGCATTTGTATGAGGCAGCATCCCCTGAAAATGGAGGTAGGATTCCTATTAAATTCCATTCTTGAATAAAACTTACAAGGTCGCTGAATGCACACACAGCTGGACCATAGAGCAGCCTTCCAGTACCTAAAGGGGATGTACAGGAAAGTTGGGGAGGGATTCTTTGTCAGGGGGTGCAGTGATAGGACAAGGGGGAATGGCTTTAAACTGAAAGGTAGGTTTAGATTAGATATAAGGAGGAAATTCTTTACTATGAGAGCGGTGAGGCCCTGGCCCAGGCTGCCCAGAGGAGCTGTGGCTGCCCCATCCCTGGCAGTGCCCAAGGCCAGGCTGGATGGGGCTGGCGGCAGCCTGGGCTGGTGGGAGGAGTCCCTACCCATGGCAGGAGGGTGGAACTGGATCATCTTTAAGGTCCCTTCCAACCCAAACCATTCTGTAATTTTGTGATTTCTTAAAAGTGATAATACTGCTGTTGGTAAGAAATAGAGATAATGGCTCTAGTAAGTGTTTGCTTTGTATATTTTATTGGATAAGAACATGCTCTATGTGGGTAGAGACTCTTTAAAATAATGTTGTGTTTCAATATTTCTGAGAACATCCACACAACCCTCCAAGATGATTTTTATCCCATTGACGTGTTAGAAAATAAGGTTTGTTCAAAGATTCACGGTTTTCAAAACTATTTGGAGAACACTAAGTCATTCCAGTTTTATCTGAACCCCACTAACATGAACTGTTAATTATCATAGAGCACAAGCCCAATATTCAATCTCTTGCCCCAATTAAAGGTGTGATCAAATGTCCAATGAGGTCATACTGTAATGAAACACTTCTGCTGGTCCAGTAGTGGGGAGATCACAGCTGCATCTTATTTTATGTACTAATAATCCCATATTGCTCTCTGCAGGCACCACATCCTGGTGCTATATTTTCATTAGATTTTCAAAGTCAGACAAGGTCAGCTGGATAGAAAACACTAAGGTTTTATCACAGACCTACTTTCCTGGAAACTGACAGAGTTACTCTGAAGAACCATGTACTTTTATCCTATTCTCATTATTGTTGAGATCTGAACTAGGTTGTTGAGATTGCTTACTAGGTTGGTTGTCTTCATTTTTATTTTTTTTTCCCCTGTCTTTTGGATAACTGATCTTCCCACAGCTATTGTGATGGCAAAGCATCTGCTATAATTCTGTCTAATCTTCTTGATAGCATTCAGATATTTGGATTTTCTCTTTCCCGCACCTTTACTGTAGTTAACTAGACTTGAAATCCTGATAAATCCAGTGCCTTACCTCATGCTTTGAGTAGCTCTGAGATCAGAGCTGGCTGAGAAATCTCAATAGAGTCAGAGAAAATTACTTTTAAGTGGTTCTGTTTATCACCTCTTATTTTCTCTTTAGGGGACAAAATAATACTCCAGGGCCAAAAGTGTTTTGTTGTTGCATTTTGTTTTGTTTTATGAAGCAAAAATCCCCTCTATAACTTATGATTTAGAGGGGTCACATGAGAAACACGATGTCATCCTTTTAAAAATACTGTTACCAGTATCTAAAGACCGTTTCCACTCTTTGCTTACTCAGGGAAACCTAGGGATTTTGATAACAGTTTGCTGTCTTCCAGCCTGCATTACCGTGAGTCCTAGCCATGCACCAGTGTCTGCTGCATTTTTTAATCAGTTTTTGTAGACCTTCACCAGAAAGAAAAGCCTGTGCCTTCAGTTTACATAACTCCCAAAGCAAGTTGATGGCTTCTTTTCTGACAAGTGATTGATTTTAAAGTGGTATTAGTATTTTACAAGCTTTTGCAGGTCTAGTACCAAATATTACATTGATGGATGCTTTACAAACAGAGGCAAACTATAATCAAACAAACCTCTGAGCTCTTATTCTTTCCTAATCTGACTGAATTGCCAAACTGGGGGCAAAGATGTTTTAGATTCCCTTGCTTTTTGTCTTTTATGCTCTAAATGCATGACATTCATTCATCTTGGACAAAATGCTTGGTGAGCTCAGTTGTTTTTAAGAACAGCTGAGATGTTTTTAAGAACAGCTAGATGATTGGATGTGTATCTGTAGTTGAAATTAGTAAGTTCAGATTGCTTTTCTTACCTCCTCCTACTGGAGCACTGAAAAGCACTGTAGAGGAAGTATGTGTGTGTGTGTGTTTATGCATTAAATATTTAATAGTGGATAAGCCTACCTGAATGGAAGAATTTTCCCCGTCTATTTAATCACTTTTATTTGAATTCCAGATGTGTCTTCTGACAGTCTAATTTCTTGATTATCTTTCTGGCAAGTCTTTGATTCTCATTTTTATTATATTTTATACCATCTCTCTAAAAGTCTCTATAGGGCTGTGTGTCTCCTGGGAAGCAATTTTCTTAATGACACCTGTCTCTTCTTCTCTTTGGTGAATACTGAAATAAACAAGTCATTTAATTGTTTAAGAATGCTTTTTTTCTCCTTGAGAAATGGCATTCACGCTTCTTGAAAACCTTCCACTCTTTATCCAATCTTATCTATGATTCTTTGTTCATTTATGAACAGATATATTTTATTTTCTTTTATTTCTTTTTGCAAATTTCCTCCAGTTCACTTTTGTCTTCATCATTCATCAAAACTTTTAAAGTATTATAAAGTTTTTAATTCTTTGTAAACCTTCCACATTTCCCCTTTCCATGGTGGTTTTTTTTTAATCTTTCCTTCCTTCTTCCCAAAGAAGAAGAAATCTATCTAAGTTTCTGTGTGATTTTATGCTATTGGAAGTAGATGTGAAGACACCAAGTTCTAGTTCTGAGAATGATAAGTAGGATAGGCAGTTAGGTTTTTACAGCTAACCATGAAAAACTCTTAAAGTACTGTGAGCGGACGTGTTTAGGGCTGTTATCTTTCAAGACATTCAGTGCTCAGTTGATGAAAATAGCAGAAGCAGGTATTCCTTTCTTCCCCACATTTGTTTTGTTTTAATTGTCTTTATTTCTTTGAGTTATTTGCATATAATACTGCAATCTTAAAATGTTTTCTGTATTTTCCAAAATTATGTCCCAATTAAACAAGGGTATTCAAAGTTTTTCTCAGAAACTCATTCCAGCTCATATATTTAGCTCTGGTTATTCTTTTAGAAAACAGACACGTGGAAGTGGTCTTTAGTGAAAATTGTTAAATTTTTATTCACATTGGCCATACGTGCAAAGAATTTCATGCAAATGTTGTTGTTTTATATTGGAAATTAAGTTAAAAAGTTATTAAAATAGACCCAAAGAAGAACAGCCCATACCACACCCCAGACTTTTACTGTTTTTGTGTTTCAGACTTTTTCAATCTGGTATTGTGATATATTTTTCTTAGAATATTCTTGGGGTAAAAGGAACCTCTCACTCAATTACAGTGGATTTTTTATTTATTTATTTATTTTGTTACGTTTCACTTAAAGTACTTACTATAGAACAGTTTGTCATGTTTCTTCTCAAAGGGAGACTCAGTGCCATAAAGTCTTCAGGGCAAACCTGTGTTCTTTAGAATAAGAAAAATTGTCAGAAGGAACAAATTAATTGAAAAAAAAATCAGCAAAAAACAATGCAATCTCATTAAAACTAGTTTCTCATTAATCACAGCATTTTTTAAAGTTAAAACAGGCAACCTGATATGATTGATTAGTTTGTTTTATCCTACATAGATATTTTGATCTAAACTACAAGTAAAAATGATTTGGTAGATGGCATGCAAATTGCAGTCAGGAATGTTCCTTGTTCAGAAATTTTGAGGGGAGACTTTTTGAGTAATGAGCACTCATGTAAAGAAATGAGTAAATTTCTCTATTTACTGGTTCAATAACCTTTTGTGAACATTGTGCTGAAATCATCCCTGTGTCTGGAACAGTTTAACTGTCTCTGCTCCAGATGATATTGTCTTAACATGGATGAATTTATACAGCACATGCTGTTTCCTGTCTGGCTTAAAACAACATTACTTTTCCCTTTTTTCCCAGGCTTTAAAATCAATCATTTTAAGAGATGAAATAAATATCATCAACCCTTTAATAACCCCATGCCTTGCCATTTCTTTGGCTGGAAATAAAGGTTATAGTCCCTTTTCCATAAGGAAACAGTGAAAGTGGTGTAACGACACAGTGAAGCTAGTTCTTCATGCAGACCCATAATAGGAGATATACAGGCTGCACTCAGAACAACCCATTTCCAAGTCAGTATCCTACACAAATGAGCTCACAGGGGAAGGTTCAGATCCAAACAAGGCCTGATGATGAGGGTCTGTGAGGAACACTGGCTCTTTGGAGAGGCTGAGATGACCTATAATATTGATTGATTCAAGAAAAAATACAAAATAATTTTAAGTAGGATACTTTGAAGGAAAAAATAAGTGTGACACTATGAGAGGTGATAGCTTCTCAGCAATAACACAGCTCCCAGAAGAAGCTGGTTGATGAGACCATCATGAGGTCACGTGTAGCATGCAGTGCTTGGACAATGGGTGAGTGCTCCTGGGTTTTTGGTGCACATTTTTTCCAAGTCCCTTATGACATTTTTACTGAGGAGAACTGCACGTCTGGAATAGTGTGAGGAAATCTGAGGTGTGTTGGATAGCGGCTCTCCAAATGTGTGATTCAGTTTGTGGACCAAAATGAGCTTTCCTGGGAAGAGCAGTAGAGGGTTGTTCCCATTCCACACTGGAGAGGCACTGTAGGTGAGTGTTCCTCCTCCCACTATGGGAGATACACTCAGTTTGTGTGGTGGTTTTACCCTGCTGGGCAGCTGAACTCCACCACAACCCATCTCATTCCCCATCCTCAAAGGGAAATGGGGAGAGAAGAAAGTATGCTGGAAAGAAGAAGAAGGTTCACAGGTTGAAATACCCTTGAGATAAGGATAATTCATTAAAAAACAAAACAAAACAAAAAAAAGGCTGTGCGGAAGCACACAAGGAAGAAAAACAATTATTCTCTACTTTTTTCTCTACTTCCCAACAATGAGTGATGTTTGGCCATGTCCTGGGAAGCAGGGCCTCAACAGCCACTGCAGGGAAAGTTAACTCCATCCCAGCCAGACCCAGAACAGTCTGTAACTGGGTTGCTTGGAGATGCCAGGGAGGCAGTCCATGTTCATTCCAGCACAGACCATGCACCCAGCATCGTCCAAGCAAGTGTCTAGGAATCTGCTCTTTCATGGTAGGGCCTACAATTAGGTGAACTTCATTTTCATGCCATCTTCAGGCACGCTGCCAGTCCAGTCTCACCAGGCCACTGACAATACAGCCTGTGTGCTGATCCCTGAAGCTTCTCTGAAGGCTGCTAGATCATGCTGAACAAGGAGAGATGTCTTCTCAGACCCCTTGCAGGTGATGCTGAAGTTCTCCACAGGTGAGGGAGTGAATGGTTCTGTTCTCAGGAAAAGGATTCTCTTCAGTCTATAAGAGATGAGGAACATGTCCATCTCTCGGGAGTGTTCTGGGGGGAAGACTTAGACTGCTTTTATATCCCATGGTAGAAAATAATAATTAAGAGCATGAGGATGGCTGCCTGGTGTACACCTCCCTCCAGTGGTCCAGGTCATGCTCTGAACATGCCTGCTGTGATACAGTGAATTTAGAGACAGTTTATGGGTTTGTATGTGGTTTGTATGGGTTTGTAATGTGGTTTGTAAATCAGGCACCTCCAGGCAATATGCTATTCCATCAGTCAGCCTTCTATCTGCATATTTATCAAAAGGTTTCGAGGCAAACAAACAAGATTATGGTAAAAGAAAAATTTCCCAGCCATTGTGAACAACATAAGAACTAATTCAGTAGATGCAATGATATTTTTCCTCAGAGAAAGGGAAGATGACTTCGCTTTTTTTTTATATATATATGTATATATATTATTTATTTATTTATTTTTCTGCAGCAGAGCTCTTTGCTGGTAGCCTGAATGCAAGCGTTTTACCTTCTGTCTTGTCTTTTACCTTATCAGCTAGCAAAGCTGTTTTGTGCAGCTTTTCTCATTGCATTAGAGTTGTCCTCTTCTAAAAGATGATGCAGTGAGCAGAACTGACAGGACTTGTCTGGGCTCTGGTCTGAATTATTGAATGTAATTGGTACGTCTGTCCCTTAGCTCTGTCTGGGTTATCTGAAGCATTACAGGTTGTAATTCTTACAGTTTGTCTAATCTGTTTACTTGGTGATGGTATTTCCTCCCTCTATTTGTAGTATCTTGCTCCTCTTCTTACTATGGATAAAAACAAACCAACCAACCAACCGACAACAACTAGATAATTAATTTGTCAAATAGTGAAGTACTTTTTTTCTACCATAAGAGGTTTTGATTTGATTCACTAGTTTTCTCTCTTTTTCCTGCACTCAGAGGTTACTCTCTGTTGAGATAATCAAGATAGGTAACCAAAGAGATTGACTCTTAACAAGGAGAACTGACTTGAAACTTAAGCAGCTAATGCATACAAGCTCGAAAAGATCCAGAATAGGATCTTCTGTTAGTAGTAGTTCAGTATGACTGTTACCTGTTCTCCTATCCGTATCTTACAAAAGTGACTTTAGGCTTCCTGCAAAGACCATTAATCATGAGAAGAAAAGATGTAGTTATATTCCAGCAGCAGCAATCTAGGGTGACACATTGCTGGTAGAGTCAAATGCTGTTGGGGCATCCTGCAATACACTTCTACTTGAAGGGTCAATGCCTCAGCAAACCACTCTTGCCCCTCCACATCTGCCTCAAACCTGTTGTTGTGAGTGCTATATTGTTCAGTCAGCTCCACAGACCTCTTCCCAGAGACATTACGGGTTATGATTTATAACCACTGACCCTCACCCTGTAGCAGGAGTGTGGAAATTGCCATTCCAACCACAAAAGTTATGGAAGGGGCACTGTAGGCTTTGGCATCTCCCCTTAGCACACCTCATTTAAGGTCTGCCCTGATGGCCTGTAGCTGGCCTTTGAACAGGCGTTTGCAGGAAAAACACCTTTTTCACATTTGATAAACCACACAAAATATATTTCTAAACACTCCTCTTGCTGCTCCCTTTGGATGTGCTGTGACAGCCCTGGTGCAGTGGGATGGTTCTGCCACATGAGATCCGGCACAAATGGGCAGAGCTGGAGTGTAGCCATGGTATAGCACAGCTCAAAGACCAGGCAACCAAGTGCGTTCAGTTAACATCTAGTTATTGCATTCAGGTTTGTTCTGTTTGGAAAATATTATCTGGAAAACATCACCTTTAACAAAGTAATGAACACTGTAGTGATGCCTTTTGCTTAAGGGCTAGGCAGACATTGTCTCATTTCTCTGGTTTTGGGTGATGTTGGCCTCAACTTGCCTCATTATTCCTTTCTATAGACAAGTGATGATAATACGCTTACTTTTTAAAGCTGTTTGAGGTCTGCTAGTGAGACATACTGTATATGGGCCTTTTTAGTGCTCTTTTTCATAGAACATTACTATATACAGAGTTGTAGCAATGTGACTTCAGAATATGAAATGTAATTATTTGTGCTGAGTATAAATTCCATCAAGGCAATGGAAGAGTTTTACTTTCTGTGCTGTGATAAAATAATATTATGCTACTCTGACATTTACCCCCCCAAAAAAAAATAATCCTTTTTCTATATTGCATTTCCTGTGTCTCACTGATGTTCTGCTGCAGAAATGAAGGTAGTGGATGAAAGAACAAGAAAAGCTTTTTGATTTTATTTTCTAAAAGATTGAGATATTTGGTATTAATAGGAGCTTTTGCCTTCAAAGCCAAACTGCGTATCAGTTCTTATACAGTTGTTAAGCATTCCTGCCATCCTGTTCAAAGGAAAATTATTTGGCAGAAAAGCCATGAGATGAAGAAGACATTATATTTTTCTTGTGGCAATATGTTTGAAATATATAATTATTGTTTATCCTTTGTGGATATCATCAGTGTTGATAAATACAATTACTTTGGTTGCCATCCCTTGACTAATTCTTAAGGCTTAGGCAAGTCGGTGGTGGAACTAATGTTTAACTTCATGTTAATAAGAAACAGAATTTGTCAGTTAAAAGTTTGATCTTACCAATGCTTGCTAGTAGTATAGTGCTTACCATATGGTAAAATGTCTGCTAAAATATGGCACCAAATATTAAGTGATTCCTCCTGAAAGATGTCTTATAGAGTCATGGTGGTGCCAAAAGAGGGTGTGCACCAGCTTAAATGAGGACACTCCTGAAGGTGAAATTTTATTTTTCTCTTTTTCCAGGGATCCCCAGAATTTGTATCCCCCTGAGGTCAGCAATGCAAAGCTTCAGTATGCTGGTTGGGGTCCAAAAGGGCAACAGCTGGTAAGCGAAAGAACAAACATGTAAATTAATTCAGAGAATATTCTGCTAACTAGATTCTTGAAACCTGTGTGTTAGCAACTAGCATCTCTTGGGATTTGTTTTATCATGTAAATTATTTATAAAATTGCTAAATATATACATTTACTGCAAAGTAATTGTGGCTAAAAATACAGGCAAAAGATTTTATGAAAGCTCTTTGAGAGGATGCACCTGCCTCTCCCAGTATTGGACACAGGACAGATTTATAATAGACAGTATGATTTAGTTAGTATATTATTGCTTCACAAGGGTGTCTCCAGATGTGCAAACTTGGCACTAGAAACATTTTAAATCTAGAACAGATTTGCTCTGAATTTGCTCTTTAGTTGTCTGCAAAATGGACAAAAGTAGAAATGCATTGTAGAAAGTTTTCAAAGCATGCTTTAAGAAACAAACAAACAAACAACCAAAAACAGCTTGTTCAAGATTCATTGTGTTTCACGGAGCCTTTCATGCTGCAAAAGTTCTGAAATGTCTCGTTTTGTTCCCTGGCTGCTGCCATCTTGGATTTGCCCATTATTTACAGCACGGATTTCCTGGCTGTGTCCCCTGGCTTCATTTCCTGATGCAAACCCAATGTAAAGAGATAGCATATGCCAAACAATCTCTATTGTAACAAGAAAATTAAACATGTCAACTTCTTTTTTTGATATGGAATTTTAATACCAAAAAAAAAAAGAGAGAGATTTAAAAGTAGCCAAGGAAATCTAACATCTCTCTCCTGTCCCTAATGCTTTCTTCAGGGTTTTCTTTTTTTTTTTTTTTTTTTTTTTGTATTCTTAACTAAATTGTTTTCAAAGTTTATTATTTAAGAAACTGCAATAGTCATTGCAAGTCTACATACCAGCTTAGACGGAAAGTAACAGCTACAGGAACAAGAAGGTCTCTCCTCTGCTCCATCAGGAAAATCAGGCTTCAGAAAGTCATTGACCTCAAATCTGGTAGGAGTGGAGATGCAGCAGCCTTTGCCTCTATGCAAAATGACTTCAGAGAAGCTCGTTTTTCCTCATTTCACCCACATATGTGCCCTGGTTCTGTCCTCTAACATGTTCCATTTCAAATTCCTTAGCCTGCTGCCCAACAGATCCCTGCTGAGCAGTTTGTTCCAAATCACAAGAGATTGAGGTCTGATGCTGACCAAACTCTCTTATATTAGTGAAGACCAATGAGTTCACATCTTTAGGCTTCTGGGTAGCTGATAATGCACAATCAGCTGAAAACACAGCTAGAGACTGCCTCTAGGATATGGCAAAGAAAGCAAAAAGAGAGCAGCATATATTCTTTGCTCTTTGCTAGTGTTTTCTAAGTCTAACACACTAAGCTTCGCAATATATAACAAAAGGTACATCTGTTAATGGAAAGATAATACTGAGTTGCATTAGCAATTTTCTTCTGTTCACAATGACATCTCTCTGTCATATTTTTTGCTGTGGACTTATGTGCTTCGGCACCCTGAGACTCTGCATGTTATTGACTCACATTTATGTTAGTTCTACCAAGCTGAATGGATGTATTTAATATCCATCTTAGAAAGAAGATTAACTTCTTTCACACCAAAGATAAGATGACCAATCTACTTCCTCTATTGCCTTCTTTCCCAAAGTAACATAACTATAAAGAAAGAAAACATATTCATATCAAAATGGACAAATTATGTATACAAAAAAGCAATACATACAGTTCAGGAGAAGAAAAGGCTTTCTAACTCCCAGCTTGATCTTTTAATACTGAAATAATTGATACCACTTTCCACTGTTTTTTATTAAGACTGCAGTAAAATCTTAATTCCCTAAGACATCAAGTTTGGTACACATTCCTTCTATGGGATGCATGGCAGATTTTTTAAAGTAATTTCAAATATTCCTATAACCATTTAATTTTATGTGAATTTTGGAATTATTTTGCAACAGTTGATTTGTTCTGGATGTTTCTTTTTTGGCTTCTAAATATGTAAATCTGCTGGCCTGTAATTCAGTAGTGTATCTATTCATAGCTAATGATCAGAAGAGAATTGCCAAAGAGAAATAAGCTTTTCTCAAAAAAATAGATAAGAATAAAAATCTGCCAGCATTATAAATGAGATAAAGGGAATATACAATGCTCAATCTTCTGAACTTCAAGACTAATTGAGTTACTCAGAATATAATTTCCAGTGAAGTTATTGTCTCCTTCTGTGAGGCCAACATCGAGTGCAAACACAGAGAAAAGTCAGTCTTTTCAGATGTGATGGTGTGAATGTTTGCTAAGTGTAGGCCGGGTTGTGTTGCAGGAGGAAGGAAATGTTGTCAAGTGGGATAGAATGAAGTTACATGCTGGAAACTGTGTGTTGGCTCCCTTGATCCTGGGAG
This sequence comes from Anser cygnoides, assembly GCF_040182565.1. Classification (NCBI taxonomy): domain Eukaryota; kingdom Metazoa; phylum Chordata; class Aves; order Anseriformes; family Anatidae; genus Anser; species Anser cygnoides. The sequence continues at coordinate 8,618,022 of NC_089874.1, forward strand.
GTTACAAGGACAAGCACATGTTAGAGTCCCAGAAAAAGGTGGGAGTGAAGGGTGAGTGGGTTTGTATCACCTTGAGGTACCCTAGCTTTCAGGAAACTAAAAGCTTTTCCATTGAAATCTCCTGATTCATTCTTTGGCAATGCAAAGGAGAGGTAGGACAGATGAGTAGATGGTTTGGTCCCACAACTTTTGCTTTCCATTTTTTCTTCCTTCCAAGGGCAACTTTTGGTCACCGTCTGACCTCTTTCTCTCTTGCACGTCTAATCATTCAAAAAGAATCAAATCTGAAACAGAAGAAGCCTGAATGATCTGCTTTCTTTGTGGTTTAGAATAAACAGCAGAACTCCTTGTGGTTTAGAATCAAGAGCGGAACTTTCCCAGGAGCAATTTTCTATTTATCTTGTTTTCTTTTGTCCTTATTTATTAAATTATATGGCAGCTTTGAGATTATGAACTCCTCAGAGCATGGTTCTTGACTTCTTAGTAGCCTGTAGATATGCCAACAGGTCTATGTAAACAATGGCAGATACTGGAACTGAGAAAATCTATGTCAGGAGATCAGAATGCAGAAAAACCATCACTTCTGGCATCTCACAAATATATATATATACATACATATACATATATATATTCTTCAACCTTTCTCAGATTTCAGCCAAAGACTTAGCAAGTTAAAAGTCTAATAAAACTCGTGGAAGAGTCAGGCTTTTCTTCTGAGTCAATAGAAAAGGAGCCACCAACTTCAGTACAAGAGCTAAAACATTCCCTAGATGTGACAATTATTAAAGGGCTCCTTCTTCTCTTTCATCCTATGATATGAACCATTATTTTTGCCTTTGCAGAAAGGGTGGAAAGCAGTGTTAAACTGGAATAGCAGTGTGATATATTCACTTTCACTGGGTGTACATGACTGTGAAAAGGACTGAAAAAAATCCATTTTTTCCATGATGCGTCAAAAAGCCCAAAGTCCTTCTTAGTATGCAATGGCATCAGCCCAGTGACCTTGAGCATGTTGCTTGGTGGTTTTCAGTGAATAGGCTGGATTTCTCTCAAACAGAATCAAAGCATGATGCTCTTCAGCAACATAAGGATGTTGGTGCCATGATAGAACTGCAAAAAAAAAAAAAAAAAAAAAAAGTGTTATGCTCTATTTTTGCCCTGTTCTGTGTATGCTTATCTTGGATTTCCTGTCCTTTTCTGATCTCGCCATTTGTGACTCAACAAAAACATACTTTCCTCCTGATGGAGTTTCAATTCTACCACAAAACAAACAATCCAACAAACAAGAGAAAAATTTCTCTTAATTGATTTTACTGGAATATTCTAAGAGTCTCATGTTTTATATCTTTAGATTTTTAGAGTGGGTTCTGTACATGGGCATGTACATGAGTTTTCTATAGTATATTTTCCCCAATATTGTCTGTGCAATGGTTAGTCGTTACCATCACACTGATCTGAATTTTCATAGAATTTGTGAGACTGACAGACTCAGGCCTCTCTATTTATCCAAAAAAAAAAAAAAAAAAAAAAGGCAATGATCTTTTCCTGGTTTGCTTGTCTGTGTGGCTGAAGTCTCCAGGAGCGAGACCATCTAGTGCACGTCTGTAGCTGAAGTGCCCAAAGAATCCAAAAAAAAAAAAAAAAACCAAAACAAAAAAAAAACAAAAAAAAAAACACAAGAGGTTTTCTGGATGCTTTTGTCTAAGTTACTCCAAAATGAGCACATCTAGGTTTAAAATGTTTGCTTCAAGGACACGCTAAGGATGTACTTGAGCCCTGTTGTCATAAGGAAGGCCCAAGCTGCAAGACTACTTTAATAATGTGCAGTGAGTATTCACAGTGCCAACACTAAGGTACAGTTCGCAGGAGTTGTTGAATTCCAGCTGTCAGAATAATTTCTGCCATGCTTCTATTTTCTTTTTTTTTCTTTTTTTTTTTTTTTTTATGCTGTAACAGTCCTGACAGATATTAATGATAATGATGACACATCAGATTCTGGGGGATGCAGTTCTGCACAACTTTAGAGGCAGCAGTTATAATTCAAAAACCTCTCTCACACATCATAGTATTTACTCTTCAGCAAAGAGAAACATTTTTGTGAGGTTCTCCTGGCCAGTCAGTCTTCTACTGTTTCCACTATTTCCTTAAACTATCAAAGTCATGTAGGAAAAGTATTATAATTGTATTTAGCTGCTGGAAGTTTTGACTGACCTTACTTTTACTGCATACCCACAGAGTGGTCAGAAAGGGTTTCTTCTGCATTCAGAGCCAATAAACCATTTTCAGTGTCAACTCTTTTGGAGCAGGAGCTACCTTTTATTCTTGCAGATTATGCAGCAATCAAGTGTATAATTGGTTCTAAAGTAATAAAAGTTATGTTTCACAGCAGGTGCAATAAGAAATCTCAATTTCAGTGAAATGCAAATACCAGGGGAAATGAGGAACAAGTCTTTCAGTCCTTACCATGTTAGGACTTTGCAGGTGCTCTCAAACCATGAATGCTAATGCTGGTAAACAGCTTGTTGTTATAGATATTGCTGTCAAAAAAATAGTGCAATGCAATTTAGAGAAATATTGGAGTTAATTCATGTATAAAAGGTTTGAATGATAGATCCTGCTGCACAGGGCCAGAACCAATCCATTTAATTTGTTATCAAATCATTTCAACACTGTAGCATAATGTCTTGCTAACTAGGATATCTAGATGCAAAATGCTGGTTAAGTGATGACACTTGGAACTAAACTGGAGTGACTCCTCTAATTAGCAGTTTTTTCCTTTTCTGAATTTGTGCCTGTTATGCCAGTTTGGTTCCAGGCAGAAGGGCTGCATAGATATCAGGTGAGGAGGACAATTTTCACAGGAGGTACTGAATCATCCGTTGTTGTTCCTAATCCGGCAAAGCATTTGAACTGCTGTGTGTATAATTGTTGTGGGTCTATTTGTTTTCACTATTATTTCATAGATGTTTATATCATTATCTTTAAGCTGCTGTTCTCTCACCTTTTCTTTTTACAATGATCTCTGAATCTCTATTTAGCTGTGGTCTGCTGTACTTAATTATTCTGGCTTGATTATCTTGTTAGTTGCAAGGAAGAAGTGGTTTCCTCCTTTCTAATTCCCATATATGCCCTATTCAGAGTTAGAGGACAGCTTTTTGCATGATTTCTGCATTCTGGTAAAAGCGTGAGTTTCAGAATAAACCTTCCCTTCATCCCCTTTCCCAGTGTTAGAATACAGTTTTTAGGAAATCCCCAGTGAAATATATTACACTGAAAAAGTAGTGTGTTTTTCTTTTGGTTGGTTGGTTGGTTGGTTGATTTTTTTTGCTTCCTTTTGATGCTCTGCTCTTTGGTTACAGTGGCCTTGGTGCCCTATTTTTTATTTTTGCACATGCTTTTCACTTCCTCTGACATCAGTAGGCTTTATATGTACAGTTCTCATTCACTAAAGGGAATGTCTGGCATGCTCAGTGTTGTGAGCTCTGCTGAAAATGGTTGTGTCCTTTCCCATTTCAGCATTCTTGGTGATGTGTTTTCACCAGTGACAAAAGAGTAAGGCATTTAAGATAAGTGAAGAGGATTCAATAAATGTTACTGAAAAAATGATACAGGTGATTACTATATATAGCTTGTTGCCCTTTCTGTGGACATGACGGATTTCAAAGAAAAAATTCAATTGACGATTTGCCATAGATGTTTCACCAATAAATCAGAGAAAAATTCACTTCTCTTACATCTGAATAGGAGAGACATAAGATGATGAAGCATTTAGGGCACCACCCCTGGAGGATCGCCACTGCTATAGATTTTCTCGATGTCTTTGTAGATGTTACTTTTTCTGGTTTAGTTACAGTATGAAGATGGCAATATAACCGTACCCCCCAGTGGACTTAAAGGATTAAAACATTAAACATTGTGGACATGCACACACTGAGTATGTTCCTACCAGAAATTCATGTATAGATGGATTTGCTAGCTCAGACCATTTTTTCTTTATGTCACAGAGCATCTTGTTGTACTACAAGTAAAGTACTGAATTCTCTTCCATTATATGTTACAGCATCTCATTGTATGCTACTGCAGTTGCACAAACATGCAAAATTCCTGACAGTGCAACATACTAGCACACGGTCATTTCCACTGAAAATAATTCCCTCCTTGAGATCTAAGATGTTGAAATTCCTTTAACTTCGGTTGTGTTAAAGGGATATTAAGCATGTATCTTCTGGTTAGGAGCATTTTTCATTTAAAAGATCTAACATCTAGAAGTGTATGCTTGGTTCTGTACATAAGTGTTTCTGGCATCTTTTACAGCTGTGGTTTGTAGACATAGTCCGTTAAAATAAGTACTTAGGAAGTTACAAGAGTTGCTTTTGGAAAGTTGCTTTTTTTTTTTTTCATGAAAATAGTTTCCTTTTACTTTATAAAGCAGCAGTCATTAGTAACAGTATGTTTAAATACTATGTTTTAAGACAGGGCAAGCAGACTAAGGAGCACAACCTAAGAGACTGTGGAACAGCTCACCTTTGTTTACAGAGGTGGTCTTGCGTTCCACAGACATTGATCAGAGTTATGAGAAAACTTCAAGAACAATACCGTTGGGTCTACTAGTACATGCTGTTCAGCTCCTGGAATAAATGCTGCTGGTTTCTGTTACTAAACAACATATGAGAGAGGAATATTAACTCTGCAAGGACAGTCGTGTACCTGGAGGAAACCAGTTGCTATTTTTTTTTATGCTGGCAAGTAATCTACATGCTCCTCTTAGCTAGATATTCATTCTATAACACAATAAAATAGTTAAAATGAAACACTGTATCATCTCACATTAAATAATCTAATTTATAGTGATGTTCTACATAGACATCAGTGATATTAGGTTACAGCATACAAGATAATCCATCAAGCAGAACTTAAAAGCAGAATCGGAGCTCCATACTAAATGGTACATTTACTGATACATACTTTAATACAACAAGGCAGTTATAAATTAAAATAACCCCATTAGAATCCAGGGCAAGAAATTCCAAGCAGACATGGTTCTCTTTGTCGATGTGAAATAAACCCTCTTTTCTTCCTCGAAGAACAGAAAATAGGACAGAATATTTTTCTTAAAACATACCTATTTTTAAATCTTCCAAGTCATAATAATTGCTTATTTGGCTGGACTCCGGTGGATTCTAGGTGTGATTAGAATCTGTACATGTTATGGACTAGCATCTTCACAGAATATAAATAGAAATAGATTGTATTTGTAATGGTGAAATGACAAAAATATGAAGAAGATTGTTGAAATCTGAGCAGAATATTAATGCAGTTAAGGACTTAGGCTGGGAGAATGAAGACAAAAATCTCTTCTGTGTCCATTTTTTTTGTTAAAAAAGGGAGTGGGAGGAGGGGGGGAAGTGTGTCTCTAGATCATAGAATTCAGTTGTTACTCCTATAGGCTATTATACAGGACTTTACCTTGACTGCCAGTTTAGATTGTCTCTAAAGACCTTAAGAACCAGAGGATCTTGCAAACTCTTCTGCTTTCCAAAGGGAACCTTAGCATCTCTTGAGGAAAAAAACTCCAAACTCTACTGAATACTATAGACATAGATAAAATCACAAATGTGATTTTAGTAAGGTTTATGTAAGATTATCATTCTTAACTGTTCCTAAGGAGGAATTGCAATATAAATTATTTATACAAAATTCTTAATATATATATATACATATATATATTATTTTTTCACAGCAGACTTGTATTTTCCCTAGACTTTCCCTAAGCATTCTTGTTGTCCTTCATGTCACTTATAGAAATCAGCTCCAAATAGGCTTTGGTTTTCTGAACCGCATCCATGCACAGACAGTGTCTCTATATTCCTTCCAGCTCATCTGTCCACCTTCTTCTACCTTTTGTATGCTTCCTTTTAATGTTTGAGTTGGGTCAGGAGATCAGTGGTCATCCACACAGGCTTTCTGCTACCTTTGCTTGGTTTCCTACAGTCAGAATTAATCATTCTTAAGTTTGGAGGAGGTGAAACATGAAAATCCAACAGCTTTCATATACCCCTCTTCCCTCCAGAGCCTTGTCTCATGGAATTCTTCCAGGCAGCTCCCTGAACAGGCCAAAGACTCTTCTCCTGAAGTCCAGGGCTGTCATCCATCTTTTTTCCTTGCTTCTTATGCTCGTGATCCTGAACTACATGGTGTCTGTGGCCAAGCCTGTCCCCAGCTTTCACATTCCCTGCAGTTTCTGCAGTCAGGTCCACCTGTGATGTTTCAGTCATCTGCCCTTCTCTAACTGCTTGTTCGTGAACACAGTCTCCACCCATTCCTAACTCCTGCAGGCATCTACACCAGCACCGATGATAAGCCCCAGCCATCCCTGTAACCCCAGACCTGGAGAGCCAAACCCTCCCTTGGGAGCTTCTTCTGTCTCAAGGTCTTCAATATGCGAGGGTAGTTGCTCCAGTCAGTGCTGGATACCAAACCTGAGTTGGTTACAAGCCACAGACTATCAGAGCTATCTTTACCCAGAAGCCACAGGCACTCTGATGTTCTTCAAGGTTTCCAAGAGCCTCCAGTAACCTAGAGGAGCTCCAGAAGATCAAGAAGTGAAGCCTGGAACCTGCTGTGCAAATTGCTGCATCTGGGGCAGCCGGGATCGTAGAAATAGAAAAAACTTCATTTGAAGACGTGAAGGAATGTTTTTCCATTCCATCTGACTTCTTAGTCTCTTTGTTGTCCATGGACAATGAAAGCAAAATTAAGGTCTTAACATTTATTTCACAAGGCATATTTGCACATTTTACAGGTGATAACTCTTCTGTGCTTCATTTGCTAGATGCTGTCACTGCATGCAGAAGTATTCGTCTTTTACAGTTACTCTGATGGTTTTTCTTTGCAGAATCAATTGCATTTCCTTTCATTGCATTGATCTCCATGCACTTAATCTCTTACACTACTAATATCAGATGCGTACAAGCCTTCGATCTCCAATGAGGAGTCATTAATACTATTTTTGAAGTGTTTATGGATCAGCACGGTTCTTACATGCATCAATCTGTACTACTGTATTCTCAGGTTTTAGTAGTCCCCTGGGGGCAGTTTCGGCTTCTTTATCTTGAAAGCCTTCCCACAGAATCATTTTAATACCGGCATAGTCCTTGCTTTGGTCTATAAACACCGCCTTTGCCCATTTCTAGGTAAAGGGTAAGTAAAGTAAACCTTACCCCTGCCTAAAGAAAACTTTGTCTGCGTGCTGCATACCTTCAGAAACTGCTATGCCTTCTAAATCCTTGGCTTTGGAAGAAGTTATCTTCTTTCTTTGATTTAAAGCAAAGCTAAATCCTTGTATGAAAAACTGAAACTGTAGCCTTCTCTGTCAATAATTTATCAAGATGTCATTCTCTGCAATGTGTTGATCATGTGGAATACTTTAATTGGTTCATCACCGATCATAATAATGACATTTTGTTTTTGTAAAGAAAAAGTTAACTTAAAAAAAAATCTTTTTTTCTTTCTATTGTTATATGTCTCTTTGTTATCTGTCTCTTAAGCTGCAAAAACGAACTGTGTGGTGGGGGAGAATGCAAATACTTTGAAGATTTTTGACTTATTGCTTTAACCCACCTGCTATCAAGCTATATTTAAATGGCAACTAGAAAACCCTAATTAAAATACTAGCTGTTATGTATTTTCACTGGTGAGGGCCAGTTTATGATTTTAATACCCTTTTGAAGAACTGATGAGTTGGTGTAATCATATCATGTGCGTTAAGAACAACACTCATGACAGAATGCAAACTTTGATGTTCAACTAGCTTCCATTAATGCTTTTTTTGGTATTCAGAAGATCAGCAAAGTATTCATTAAATCATGCATAGTCAATGAGCAGCAAGCTTTAGAACTGATTTTGAATTGATCACATATTTCTCTGCTGCAGTTGATGTAAGAATGATCATTGCAAAATGCCAAGACCTTTTCGGTACAATGCTTGTCAGATTTCCTTGATATCCCAAAGTGAAAACACAATTATCATATCTCCTTCAAGATGCTGCATGGACAGTGATGGGCATGCTAATTCTGTGTAGTAAGGACAAGTTTTAACTTGGGCAAAACAGCAAGGGAATCTTTCGCTTTGCAGTTTTTCATTTCACAGTCCTCAGCTTCTAGGTTTCACAGGACACCGGAAAATCAAAACTAGCTCAAGCGGGGCTGTCTCCAAATTATTTTAATGGAATTAGAGAACACTAGAAAATGGGGCATGGGGGGAAGGAAGAGATCTTCCTGTATGCACATTTTCAGGAACAGCTTGTTCAAAACTATTTTTGTTTATGATCTGACATTTCCAATCCCCAGTTGCATGCTGTGGCTGTTAGATCCCTCAACCAGTGTATAAGCAAAGAGGTAATTCTTCTCTTCTTCCTGGACACATCATGAGGCTAAAGATGTCTTTTTTTCCGAGTATTTCAGACCTATGTGATATGTAACACCATATAAATATATTTATATTTAATATACAGTTCAATTCACAACATGAAATTTTACCAGCCTTTACTTGACGAAGGAAGGAAGGAAGGAAGGAAGGAAGGAAGGAAGGAAAAAAGTTATCTCACATTATGAAGTTTAAAATGTCCTTGATTAGTCTGTGAGATTGTTCACATGCACATTTGATTGAAGAAATAATTGATGGAAATAGAGTGTTTTGGAGCAGTAGAATCCCCATTTATATCCCAGGGAGTGTTGCAGGCCTGCTTCATTCAATGACTGTTTAACCGTGCAGAAGTCTGGATCTGCCTCAGGTGATTACCTTCATTTACCCATGTATATTCTCATTGGGCTTGTTTGGAGAAATGAGTGCCTGCTGCTTAAGAAATTTGGTGTGATTGACCTGTAGGTAGAAGAGACCAAAGACTTTGGCATGTCTAATTGTAACAGCATCTAAGCGATAGCCACCGAATGTATGCTACAGTCCTTCTCTTGGGGTTGTGCCTCCCTGCAGCAGGAGAGGGCTTTCAGAGACGATGAGGGGTGTGCATGAGGAAGCCTAGCACTAGAGCAATACTAGCTGGGAGCATGCATGTGCTGCCACTGCCATCAAAGAGCTAATGGGCCAGATCTTGAGTGGATGAAGGTATCTGATGTTTTCTGTTGGCTGTCTATATTCAGTGGAAGTGGTAGTCACGTAACTTATACGGACTATTGATTGACTTTATTTGGACTCAGAAGCACACAGACAGCCATCAAAGCTGCTGGAGAAGAAAAATCCCATGGAGCTAGACATATTTTATCTTCCTTTAGTTCTTCATTGGCACCTGCATCTCCCTGCTGAGTGTACTTGGCATCTCAGACAGACTGGATCGTGCCTTTGGAACCACATATTTACAAAAGGTGACAAAAACTCATGTACAAGGTGAGGCAGGATTGATTCCAACCGGTGTGTACTGGCAAATGTACGGAGCATGATACATACAAGAACCATTTTTCTTTGCTATTTCAGCAAAAGAAATGTTACAGTGGCTGCAGTTCTGCCTTTGCAAAAGGAAATATGAGTTCAAGTAAGTATCTTGTTGAAGCTGACCATGACTCTGCAAGTAATTTCATCAGCTGAACATGGAGTTCATAACAGGACAAGGCACATTTTGGATTGCTTCTCTCTCAAGTATTCACAAGCTTATAATAGTTTACCTGATGTGAAATGATAATAATAGTAAGGATGATCTTATGGTTAATGCATCGGAATAGAGCTCAAGCTGTCCAGGTTTGACTCATGTTTTTTTCCAGTGTTCCTATGTGACATTGAAAACTGGATTTGTTTTCTTATATATAGGAATAGTATTAAATATATGTGGCCTCTAGATGCTTTTCAGGAGAGCACGGGTTTCCCATGTGTCCTGTACCATATCTGCAAGATGTTTTAGATAAATGAAGAGGCTTAAAACAGCTCTGGGTACCTGCGTTTGGGCAATTGAGTCTTGTCTTCAGTGTCTCTACTTGTTTTCTTCACTTGCTGAATGGAGACAATACTGCTTATCACTCTATGAAGATGATATGCTGTCGGGTAGGGACTGTCTTTTCTGTGCATTTGTTCAGAACCTAGAACAGCGAAGTCTGTAGATAATTACCTTTACAAAAATAAATTTACTGATCTGCAAAATAAATGTGTTCTTGAGACAGAATTTTAAAATGAATCTGTTATTTTATTTATTCTGCCAGAATACTCCCTCAGTAAAGTGGTTTGACAGTTTATTTGCAAAATACTGTAAAGAGGGAAAAACAAAACAATACAGAACAAAATTCTGAAAATAAAAGAAAGCTTTAACATTAAAAATAGTAGACACTGTTGGATGGAGAAAGAGTAGCATGTTGATTTATAACTATATTTCCCTACTCACCGAGCCTTCTGTTTTGTGACTGTTCACTTCAGACTATAAGGAAACTTGGCCAATCTGGAATTTAAAACACTTTCAAGACAAATCTTTGTGCTTGTCTGTACATGAAGACCGGGTCTGTTGACAAAACTTTCCATGTGAAATGGACAAACTTTTCATGTTAACTACTCTCTGTGGTTAAATCCTGTGGGCTGACCTGGAAGTGGAAAAGGTTCCCTTCTGACATGTAGAAAGCATTCATGCTTCTACAATGTGTCAATAAACTAATAAGCACCAAGGTATTAAATTTATGGTTGGAGATGCTAAATTTGAGTGATGTCACCCATTTAGTGACAAGTTATATATGTTAGAAAACATGGGAGAAAGAGAACATCAGCTCATAATTCTACTTGAAAACTGGAGAATAAATAGAAGCAGTAAAAAGGCAGATTAATGTGTATTAACTTATTTTATCTTGGTCTTGAAGAAATAGGAACCTTACTCACCTTTTTGGCTGGAAGTAAGCAGGGTGGAATAACTGGAAAAGGAGGTGTAATATCCTTTTGCTCAAAATAGTTGGCCACTCTGACTTTCACAGTGGTCTTAAAGAGATTATTTTCATTAGATTCCTGAAAAATTTTGCAAGTAAAACCACTGAAAAATAGCAGTATTCTAATTACTGCATCATAATTACTTACTATCACTCCGGATTGGCTTGGTAGAGAACAATACTTAAGAAGCCTTTAAGCAGTCCCCACACACCCCCAAAAAAAAAAAGAATCCTCCTTAAATCAGTGTTGTTACACCTCTTGTATGTTTTACATGGATTAAGTTTATTTTGTGTTAGTCTAAACATTTATCTTACTGGGTAAGTTTATTTTACTGGATAAATACTTAATCTTTGGCTTAACGTTCTCCTCCTGGCTTAGGCTGCTGGTTCAACCAGCCTAGTATTTATTTCTTCAGTATCAGTTGTGTCACATAAGGAAGTCAAATGGCTTGCAGTAATCAGTTCTAATGTAAGTTGCAAACAGGCAGAGATTTCTTCCCAGCCCAAGTAAATTAGTGCTGTGTTGATACCTGAGGCTAAGGGGGTTGTAAGTTTATGTTGAAAATTTCAGGTGATATCCTGAGCACTATAAAGTTAACAGTAAAATCCACATGGAAATTATTACCCTGGGAGTCAGTGAATAAATTTAAAAAAATAAAAATAAAATAAAATCTTAGTATCCCAGGTCATTCCAGTTGTCTTTGTTAAGGCATATTTCATATTCTGAACCCTTTTATAGCATCCAGCAGAAAGAGAAGGAAGTTCTTTCCAATATTACATCCAGTGGCAAGGAGTTCCATACATTAATTCTACTTTCAGTGGGAGAAAATATTTTTATCTATTTTTTTTAAACATCTCTCTTTCAGGTTTCATTGGTTTCTGTGTTGTTTTGGTTAATAATAATAATAATAAAGGGCAAAAACATCCTTTTCTTCTTTTCTGTCTCATCTTCATTTGCTTGTAGAGCTTATGACTTACCTGTTTATTCTACAAAATTAACTATTTTACTTTCTTCAATCTATGTAGGGATGTTTCTGTTCTTCTTACTTCTTTCTGAATATCTATTTTTTCCTCTGCATTGAATGTGTCATAACAAAAATGAGCATGGTACTCAACCCGCTGATATCTCCTTTGACCCATTCTGTTTTCATTTTATGTTATTACAAGACTAATATGTAAAGGAAGCATAAAATAATGTGAAAGTGATGTCCATACATTTTTTAAATTATTTTTCTTTATACAGATTTCTTACTCTCTAATTAGCTCAAAGGATTGACTCTTTGATAGAAAGTACTTCTTTAATGTAATAAAATCAAAATAGTGGAAAATATTATAAAGGTATTTCATAAAATCATCTAATATCTTTCTAACCCAGACTGTGAAGTAATCCAAAGACATTTCTTTTTTGATGAATAACTGAAGTTCAAAAGCTTTTTCTTAATTTATAAGATACATTACACAGAAATCTTCCTTGTGCTGCTTCAGTTATCTTTTATCTTGATTATGCTTGACATTTTTAGGGTACAAGGCACTGTAGTTAGGAGGATAATTTTAAATTCTCTATGAGGTGCTGCAGTTTGGCTCTGAATTACACGGGAGACAGTTTGAAGTCAGAGCACTATATTATTTTCCATTGCAGCTACCAGATACCGCATGCAGACTGATTAGTGCAATGAAGCTTTGAAAGACAAAACAGTGAAGACAGGAAACATTTGCAGTGCTTTACAAAGCAAAGGGCAGGAGCAGGTTGTCATTCTACCTTATTTATTTTTCCTGTAGACTCATTTAAAATTTAAGGCAATACAAAATACTGCAAAACCTTCCTTTGCTGGGCAAGAAAAGGTTTGCATCACTTGAATAACTCCACCTGATTGTGTGTGCCTGTTGCAGGAGAGACCCCTAAACACCCACCACGTGTGTAGTTGTTGGACTTAGAGGTTTGGGTTTGCCTTACAATAGCATCCTTGAGGTGCCGTGAGAACTGAGAACAGTTTTCTTGAGTCCCAGTCTGACCAGTTTTCCCTCGCACTTTCACCAGTACATGCCACCAAGGTGTTAGGGACTATCCAGGATGCCTCCCATGGACACTGAAGATGTAAAAACAGGGGAGTACAGAGCCTTGCCTGTGGCAGGAGAAGCTGCAGAGCAGGATGGTGTGATGTGGGCTGTCCAAGCAATGTCCTTGTCCCTGCAGCCATCCTATGCTGCCTGCCCCTCTTCAGCCTCCTAGCTGGACTCCTGCTCTTATTATTGGTGCTGCTGCTACTGATGCTCCTTTGTTTATACTGATTTTTATTTTTGACTATGAAAAGCAACCTAGCATTTTGCTCAAAGTGATTTATTCTGCTCAGTCTTCCTGAATTTTATGTGCATTTAAGTTTCAACAACCCTCCCATGCAGGCTAACTAACACATTAAATTCTTTAGTCAGTGTACCTCATCTGGCTCCTCTGCTTACTAAACATCAAGGTACTAAAGACAATGTAGTATCTTGTACAAAAAACCAAAAATGGTTGCAACTTTTCTTAGTTTAAAAGCCCTAGTAGGCTAGAAGGCAGAAAAGCAAGTTACCCATAGGCAAATTCTCAATAACAGCTGACAAAATTAAATTAAAACCTATACTTTCTTCTGGAATCTTTCCAGCTCATCTTTAGGTGAAACACTTACCGTAATAGGATGTGAAACAGAAGCTGAAAGTAAATATTTTTCCCAATTCTATCCTTTCATGAGGGTAACATGAGAAATTGCATTCTTGTATCATGGTATAGACACCTAACATTTGTTCCAATATATCCAAGGCTATAAATCCCCATGTGTAAACGTCTGCTGAACTCTACTAACAGTTTGTCTTATAGTCTGTATATGTTTCCTGATGCCCTACTCGGTACATGTTTGCAGTCTGAATGGAATTTAAAAATATTTTAAAAATCAGAATAGGATGCAGTTCTCTTTGAGTGGAGGAGAGGAGAAGATCTGTGTATTATGGATGACATTCAAGCATCTAAGCATATGATAAAGACTGATATGATAGACCAATATCTCCTCCTTCCTTCCCTCCCTCCCTCCTTCCCTCCTTCCCTCCTTTTTATGGCTGGCTAAAGTTTTGCTCACTTTGCTTACTCATCAACCCTTAAATACCCAAATGAACTGCCTGATTCCAAAAAATGATCTAGGAAATTTAATAACTCGCACAAAATTAGCTTAAAAAATGGGAGACATTTGGGAGTCTGACGCTAGCCCCCTGACAATCTTGGGTTGAAATTTTATGATTGATAAGAATTTTATATTGATACATTCTTGTTCAATTCTTGTTCAAGCTGGAGTTGCTAAGAGGTTGGACTAGGTGATCTTGAAGGCCTCTTCCAACCCCTACAGTTGTGTGATTCTGTGATCATCCCCAGGAAGAAGAGCTGGGGACTGTGGCTGGGACAGAGGTCCAGGGCATCCCTTTGTGTCCCATGCACCCAGTCCCTAGCCAAAACCCCAATCCCCCCATACTTTTTTCCCCATGTGCTGCAATCCCATAGGCTGTCCCACTCTGGCAGCACATGCTGTTTTGTTGCAGTTCCATTAAAAACTAGACGCAAAAATTATGTAATAGTTTGCTGGTCCTGTTTTAAGGAAACAGGAGCAACTGGAAACAAGAAATAAACAGTTTCCAAATACCAGTTTAGTCACCATGTATCATCAAAATTAACTCTGCAAACTGCTGCTGTGTCCTGGCCCCACTTCTTGAAAATCCAGAGAGATGGTGTTCCTTGTTTCATGCCCTCACTGCACTGTTCAATTTCTGAAATGAAGACAGGAGTAAGAAAAATAAAGCTTATATTGAAGGACCAAGGCTTCAGCTTGTTGTAAATTAGCATCCTTCTATTAGTCGATGGCATTGGAGGCAAGCTGTGGAAATCTTTTTTTGACAAAAGATGCTATAAAATGTGCTATGTGATTTTTATACTGCCAATTATTGTAAAAGCAAAATGCAACATTTTATAACGGAGCCACTGCTTAATGCTGTTCTCTTTTTCTTTTTCCCTTCAAATTAGATATTTATCTTTGAGAATAACATCTATTACTGTGCCCATGTGGGGAAACAAGCCATCCGAGTGGTCTCCACAGGAAAGGAAGGTGTTATTTTCAATGGGCTCAGCGACTGGCTATATGAAGGTAGGACACAACATTTAGGGCAGCAGTTAGTTATGAGCTTAAGTTACACTCTAAATCTACAGAACTGTCTGGAATTGGATGTTCAGCACTACATTTCTGGGGATGGGTGGACCACAAGCTGAAAATTTGCTATTCTAACAGTTGTCTGAAGTGTTGGGCTGGAAATAATGTGAAATGATGTCAGAATTCTGTTTTTCAGGCTGTTTTTCTTTCCTTTAGTCCAAAGGTAATAAATCACAAAGCATTAATGAACAGAGCTGCTTCATTATTTAATGGCACCTGCAATCACTCAGAGACGTGCCAGTTGTCAAATCACAGGAAAGGACAGAAGCGGGGAGGAAGAGTGGTTTTATTTTAAGGGAAAAAACTAGGAAACAATTTTACTTGATTGGTTGTTTGCCACAGCCCTAGGTGGGCTCTGGAAGCTGCCCAGATCTTGACAGCTAAAAATTTTCTTAAAAGAGACAGGTCCTCACAGTAATTGGCTTTCTTCCCTTAAAAATAGGCCCGATGGGGCAGAGGGTCATCACTGGAGCACTACTTTCTTTTGGTCCTTTCAGCTGGCAAATGGTCCTTTAGACGTCTGTCAGCAGCTGCTGCAAAATAATCTTGCCTGCCTACTAGCCTAAGAAAAGATCGCAGCCACCTCTGTTCTTTGGGGGGGCATAATAGCCTTTTAAAATAATGTTCAAGCAGAATTAAAATTAAAATATGTACCAGAACACATACACACAGCACGCTTCCCTCTGTCTTCCTGGCTGATGCTGCCAGCAGTTTCTTTCCCTAAGGATCCTCTTTTGGGGACCTGGCAGTGTGACATGGTTTCTCCCTAAAGTTACAAGTCCCAGAACATCCTCCCTCAGGTCCCAAAATTGCCACTCAGAGAGCCCTGTCTTACCTCAACAGAGAAGCCTATTAACTGAGCCCTGCTGGTTGCTTCCAGTTTCCTTGAGCCCTAATGGAACAGAATAGGTTGCCAAATAGCATTCACCATCAATTGGTTTTTAAAATATGAAGCCCTCCTCAAATTACCCTATATCATAGCTAAGTCAAGGCTGTTGGACTCGAAAATGAGGGAATTAAAATCAACTCTTTCATTTGTCATGCCCAAGAGAAACTGGTCCCATACATCAGCATTCAAACTCATCAAACACATCGGTGGAAATCTCTGATACCTCTGATATATTACTTTTGATATTTAAACGTGTGTTGATGTTGTACCACAGAATATTTGCAAGTTAATGTACTCCTTGAGAAGCACTTTGTAACCAGAAGAGTGGCTAAGAAGTTGCAAAATGCTAATTTTATTTTATTTTTTTTCTATTTCTGAATATGTTGCTGAAGTTGTGGGCTGGCCTATTTGACTCTGTAGGTCAAATGAGCATATTGGTACCCATCTTTTGCTGATAAACATCATTTGGTACATAAGGTCTTATGGAGTCTTGCATGCAGCAGCATACTGACAGGAGAAGTTTGTCACGCTGGTGAACTCCAAGCACACTGGCAAGCCTGTGATGACACTTGTGTTTTGCTGACACGTGTTTTATTCAATTACTGGATTGCTCGGGCAGTTTCTTGGCTGACATTGACTTTCAGGTTTGTCCTTTATAATGAACTTACTTGTTAACTGCATGTTAATGTGCTGGGATAATAAATGAACCAAATACTGTCTGCATATACCAGGCCAGGTTCTGTAACCTCTTTGAGCAGCATGTATGGAATAAGACCACTGAACCTGTCATTCCCTGGGAGTTTTGTGGATATCACGACATAACATCCCTTTGGAAATGTCACTGAGTCTGAGTTCAACATTTCATGTTGAAATGAAAACTTCTCTTACTTCACAAGCAATGTAGAGAGAGACCAATAGGAAATGTGAGAAGTGTGCCCAAGTGGTGGGGTACAGAACCTGAACTCAAATCCAGAGCTGGACCGTGTAGGCTGAGCCCCTTCTCATTCATAGCATCACTTGTGCAGTCCTCACAGGGGTAAAGCTGGGACTGGAGTCAGGACTGAGGATTTGTGGCAGATGCGCGAACAAGCTGTGGGGATGCAGGATCGGATCAGTCCACAGCTTCCATGTGTCAGCAGTCTGAATGCATGCATGGATGGATGGAGAAGGATCCCAGAAGAAATTGGGTATTGCATGCTGGTAGGTGGCAAGGGCCACTGGGAGATGGATGACACCCCTACTGCAGTCTGGGAATTCAGGCATCATGGTCAGCAAGGCTGAAGCCTTGTTCTTCCCACAGCTGGGGTGCTCTGCTGACAAGTGATTACCAGCACCTTTGTTTTTCCAAATTATCTCCATTTCTTGGATCCTTCCTCTTTTGGGAGGAACAAACCAAACCAAAACGTAAGTTCAAACTCACCTGAATGGAATTGTTTAAAATCTGAGCAAGGATCAAAATTTACCATCCTGGGCCTGTCTTTCATCTTCCACCATCCCCACTGATGTTTGGAGATATCTCCTCCCATCTCCTTCACAAAGCTGGGTGGGATGCTCAGCCCCACATTTGCTTGCACCACTGCCATCTTAGTGCACTCTCATGGCGGGTGCCGAGCATATGTGGAAATCTCATTCCGTCTGTGCAGCCACCTCCAGCATCTAGTCCGTGAAGGAGCTGTGAGAAACGCTGAAACGAGATCACAGCAAGTTTGGCACCTTGCTTTCCCCTTGGGTGCTCTTTTTGCTGCTGAAGTTCACCACCACCTGCAGAGCCTCCCCAGAGCGCCTGGTGGCTTGCTGTGATGGTGCACGACCTGCTTCTTGCTTTTCCTAAATGCATTGCCAAAAAAATAAAAAGTGAATAAAGATATTTATGTTTGCTATCTGAGGCAGCCAGTTGTAAACATTTTTAGCCATAGTCTTTAAGAGCACGTCACCACCAGCCCACCCCTGCCTTTCCCCGAGCCGCCTGCCTGCTGCACCACGCGGCTCACAGCCCCAGTGCCGCCTTTCAGGGTAACTCCTGACGGCCCGTATGAATAGTGTGCCCAGGGGGAACACTTCTCTTCATAACGTGATTGCTCTTGTCATGACAGAATAGATGCACTGTACTATTAATCATACGTTTTTGCTAAGTCCAGAAGCAGAGCAGAACTAGAGGAGATTTGACAGGCTTTTTTTTTTTTTTTTTCCTTGCCCTGTAAAAACGCAGGAGTTCATTTCAATTCAAGTTAAGCTCTGCTTTTGTAAATCTGCCAAAGGGGAAAAAAAATTCTTCATGGTATTTATGCTGATCTGTAGACTTTTGATAATGTAGTGAAAAACATTTCAAATCAATCAGAGCTTAATCTACTTACTGCATTTAGCTGGAAGGCTATAGATTGATGCATAGATTACTTAAACATGAAAGCATAGATTAAACATGGCTTTTATTACTAAAATAAGCATTGACAATGTTTTCATATAGTTTGACTTAACGTTTTCAGAGCTCTGCCTGATAGATGCTTATGCTAAAATGTAGTGATATCCTATAAGAGAGCTTTTAAAGTTCTGTGGCTGAAACCAGCTAAACATTTAAACAAATAGCACCACCAAAGAGTGCTTTACGTTTCACTGTTTGCTATATGACCAATGTTGGTTTGAGCACATATTTCAGGAACAAGGAGGCTTAAAGATAACTTTTATACAAGTGGTGGCAAGTACAAAGTACTTTCAAAGTGATTGGATAAAAAGATACTTATATATTCTTTATATATGTACTATTTTATTAAGAATGTTGTACATTTTAACAAGTACAGTGCAGCTAAAGCCCATTTCATTTAAGCACTCTGTTGCAGTACCCTTCGACAGAAATTAATTCTGCTGTGGTGTAATTAAAGGGTCTCCATTTGCTACCAGGCACTGGGGGAGGCTGCTGGATGTTGTGCGATGGGGTGGCGGAGGGGCTGTGCTGCAGGTTGCTTGTGTGATGCTGCTCAGTGACACAGAGAGGATGCGGTGTGCCTGTGCTGCAGTTTGGAAACTCGTCCAGTTCATTTGTGTAGGGGAGGGACTCCGTTTCCCTGACGCTGTATCCCGGGGAATGCTGAATCCTGCCAGAGCCTGTTTCAGGCTCCTTTTACATGGCTTCGCTGAGCAGCACAGGGTCCTTTCCTGGGCTGCACTGCTCTAAAGTCCTGGGGTGACCTCCTTTTAGCAAGCCTGCATTCACAGACATGACTCTGCTGTTATGCTCAGCTGCTTGGAAATCAAAGGGGACCAGGACACAAGGCAGGCTCCATCCCTTCACTGATGGGAAGGGAAGGATGGATTTTTACCTACAGATGGGCTAGTCCTATCCATAGATTGTGAAACTGATTGTTTCCCTTTTGTGTTGCTGTTTGTGCCCTCGGACGTAAAAGTAGTCCCTTACGAGCCATTATGCAACGTGATGATCTGGGCACATTTTGTTTGGGGCTGAGGGACTTGGGTTGCAAAAGGAAAAAATGCACATGATTTACTCATTGCCCCATGTCCTCTCAGAGTGATCAGAAAGGTTTGTACTGCTAGTCTCTAAAGATCATCTCAGAGCAAGCACCCCATTCAGACTTGGCCCTGACCTGGTGGCTGGGACATCTCCTCTGGACCTCTCCTCATCCTCGTGCCAGAGGAGCATGTCTGAGAGGCTCACATGGCATTCATTTAAAACTCCTATGCAATACGAGTTACACGTATCCAACATTTCAAATGGATACTCTGTTCTGTTGAGCTTAATGCACCACAGTGTTGCTCTGCTTTATTTTTGGCTGGGGAGCAAGAGGAGCAGTGAAAAGAGACTCCTTCAGCCGTGACTCGTATGTCTTATTAATCTTCATTCTGCCTGCATCTTGCTTTATCACCAATAGATCCTCTTATATGACTTTGCAGTGACACCTGGTGGGAGAGGCCAGGATGTCATCATCATTAAGACGATGAAACTGCAGAATTTTTGCTGCAAGATGTAGTGAAAGACTCCCAGTTTCCCCTCCCATACATTTCCCTGAAACTCTCCTTGAGCTTGGGGGAACAACATACCCAAAGCTACTGGCTGATTCATGCTAATAGTGTTTCTGTTCCTTTTCTAGGCTGTGCAAAGAGAGGAAAGAGAATGCAGTAATAAAGAAAAATCTTCCATAATTTAATCAGCATCTCAGAAAAATCAGAGAGTATATTTAGAACGTGTATGGCTGGTCTCAGAGGTGCTGTGCCCGGTAACAGCTGCCAAAATAAATAGCATTTCTTTTGAGCAGTATCTTTTATGCTTAAAGTATTTCAAGCAACTGAAGTAGATATATTTCTTAAACTTGCAAGTATTAATCCTGGGAAGCTGTAAATGGTCTTTAATACTGGTTAAGTGCTAGATAAGTTTGCTGAGATAGTGCCCCGCTTAATTTCCTAATTTGTCTGCGTGCCAAGTTTGTCATTGTATAACTCAAGAACTCTGAACTTCTTCTTGGAAACAGGAACTTTGATGATCAAATTGAAAAGGGACATTCATAATTAGACTGAAAGCAAGTAAGTACCCAAATTCCTGTTCAGTGTCACCAGAGGAGATTAGATATCCTTACATCTGGTAATATAAGCCTAGCCTTTCCCAGTAAGCAGCTCCAAGGCTTTGGGGGAGGGAGGAAAGGGGGGGGGGGGGGGGGGGGGGGGGGGAGTATAAAGAACTAGTCTGAGTCATCACTGAATTTTTTAAGATCCTCTGGATAAATTAATCTCTCATCAAAAGGATTCTCAAGCCAGGGCTCCAGACAGACAGAGAGGCCAGTCCTAATGGGACTACTAATGAAGCAGACGACTCCTTTTGGACAAAAGATGTGAAGAGTCGCTAGGGCAGTGAATGGCGAGTCTCGTTTGTTTGTTTTTAAGAACTTTCACATTTTCAGGTAAAAAGAATTTTCCATGGAGCTGGGTGAATGTGCAGTCCTAATTATCTTCCATCAAAGGGTAAAGGAGCAAGGACAACAGAGGGCACTTGGAGATGTCTTCAAATAGTGCCACAAATGCACCCTGAGTCCCAAAAATCATTGGGTTGTCCTCAGGACTATGCTGGTGCTATCTGGGACTTTTGATGAAGCTGCGTGGAATTTTTTCCCCTTATTTCTGTGCTTGTTCAGGCAGGGTAGGAAGCCCAGTGTGGTGTTTCAGTGACATTGTCACTGTATTAGAATAGAAAGCTTTCTTCTGTTTTGCATATTGGGCATCATTCAGCATTGCCCATTAAGTACATGCAGCTGTTGTGTAGCACTTGCAGGCACACAATTCCCAGTTGGCCATTATTTATCTGTCTATTGAAAATGTAGGTGACTTTTTTTTCTTTTTTTTTTGTGCACCTTTATTTTCATGCTGATTTCTACCAAATGTACATAAAATCTGGCCATTTCTTTTGCAACTGCATAAGAATGAGTAGCTCTTAACCTCAGCCATGTGTTTGAAGTGGATGCTTCCACCGTAAATAATTCCGTTCCCAGGAAGATCAACTATATACAGCAATATTTAGCCTTATCCATGTTAAAACAGAAGGAAAATGAAAGCCTTAAACTTCACCTGGTCATGTAATGAAAGGTTTGGTAGAAGTTCCATCATCTTCTAGTTTTGACTGAGGTTCCCTGTCCCGGGGAAGCTTGCAGTACAGCTTGCATCACTGGGGATGGGCTCCTGGCCCTTCTCATTTGGCTAGGGTCAGACAAAATTGAACCATTTACAATGCACATTGTGAACACCTGCCTCGAAATCAGCAAGCTCCTGAAAACTTTAAAATGTGCTGTTATCTGGACTGGCTTCAAAACCCAGCACCACACTGCAGTAAGCCATGCCAGCTCCAGCCCAGGCTTTAACCTTCGCTTTCTGTAGAAGGTTGTTCGGAAGGGGGTTGCCAGCCAAACCCAACACCTGTCATCCTCTAATTTTTGGATTGCCATCATTCAGAATTCAGGATGACTTTTGGAAGGGAAACAGAATATTATTTACTGTGGTCAGCACTCTCCTCGGGGCGGTGGAAGGCAGCCAGATGTCCATCCTGATATCGCTAGTCAGCCAGCAGCTGCCAATACTCTTAAGTCAAGAGGCATTTGGGGAGTGAGGATGTTGGTGTTTGTACCAAAGACGTGCACCCTTTCCTTTCCCAGAAGACCTGCTTAAAAAGTTGTTTCCTCAGGAAGAGCTTTGAGCCTCCAGGCTTCCCTTGGCATCATGTTCATATGTTGGACACTTCACTGGAAGGAATTCAGAGCTCCTTCAAAGCTGTGGCTAAGCTGAATGTGGGCTGTCCCCTCAGTAGCCCCTGTTTGGTGGCAACTGGTGGTGACAGCTTGGAGGTATCTCGTTCTCAAGGTATCATGCTTCTAGATGTCCTGGACACAGTCAGAGAGGAGATTCTAAATAAATCTGATCTGCTCTTGTAGTATTTTAGGGAGCTTCTTCCAGTTCCTTTCAATTCTTCCAGTGTCTTTCAATTAATTATTTCAATTCTTCCAGTGTCATTCAATTCATTCTTTGCTGTTTTTGTGCTGCTGTTGTTAATTTTTTTTGTCTTATCATTGGATGATTTCTATATACGTGCAGTAATAACAAAATAAAACTGTCATATATCACCGTTTCCAGAGTTTTAATCTTCTAAGAAAAGGTAATATTGAATTGCAATTGGTCTGCATGGCTGTATGATTAAAGAGATTATGAAATTAATTGAATCTCTTTCTGAAAATAGATTTGCGGTCAATATAAAAAACATGAGAGCACAAATTGTCTTCAGTTAGAGCAGTTTAAATCCAGACTAAGTCTTCTGATCTCTGCAGATTTAGTTGAGATGTTCAGCTTCCCACAAAATTTAACCCAACTGTTGTGGTAGAATCTCTTCCCTTTCATTGCTATTTTACTGTTGCTGCTTTATCGGGCATACAGTTAGCTCTTATTTACCTTATGTGAAAAAAGAGATACCCAGTTTGCAATCAAATTAAACCTGATTAGTTAGCTATTGTTCTGCTTAAGTATGTGAATAAAAATGAAAAATTGACATGTAAAATATGTAGATCAGTGTAAAAGTATTAAAATAGCACCTGGTAGGTATCGATAAATAAATACTGCATCACTGACCCTAATATTTCTAAAAAATGGTGTATTAAAAGTTGTATAACACAGCTATTAGAGGTTTCTGATTGCATGTGAGTTCTGTTTCTCTGCTCCAAAGTCATTTACAGTAGCCTCGGGTTAAATACTGTATTTCAGATCTGTGTCCCCATTTTCTGATTATGCTGGCATTTTGAGTAACTAATTAGTAAACTAGGAATTTGAATATCACAGAATAGATTTTGAAGGACACCATGCTAATTTGAAGTCTGGAATAACTCTGTGGAAGCTCATAGTGGTGCTCCAGATCTTCATTCATACAGCACAACATGGGTTGTGCTATAATATTCCTGCTGTGTGTCCACTACCAGAGTTGCAAATATCTTAAATTGACGTTATTCCCAGGGAAAAACAAAAACAAACAGACAAACGAACAAAAGAGTGTGAATGTTACACAACACTCACAAATACTCTCGATTTTGAGAGCTTTGTGAGTTTTTGAGTCACTGATATGACTTTTTCCTCCATAAAGTCATATCAGTGGGTTGATATGATAAAACATGGAGAATGCATTTACGTGTTGAGGTTAACTGTGGAGAAATCAAAAATGCATCATTTCTGTATTGGCAGAATTGAGTTTGGTTGCTGAGACAAACATAGCAGTCTTCCAGGCTCTAGAATCCTGTAGAAGATTAAAAGAATTTGGGGTAATTTGCACAAAAACATTTCGCATAAATACTGGGGGGAAATATATCTGTTGGGGCATGTCGCCCAGGGACACTGTAGGAATCTCTGTCCCGGGAGGGTTTAAGAATGCGTTGGACACATTTCTGTCACAGGTTGTTGAGATAAAAGATCGCTATTTCAGTGCTGCGTGGGGATTAGAAGATGTCTTTGGGTTTCTTCCAGACCAACAATTATACAATTTTATGTCTAGTTTTGATGGACCTTTCTGATCTCTTTGCGGTTACACGTGTTGACTCCAAGATTACAGAGTCACTGTAAATGCTTTTGGAACATCCCTTCAGATGGTACAAAATACCTTCATCTATACAAAGTAAGGTAAACACATAACCTCTGCTCGTACGACATCGGTGTAGTGAGTGGAGCTCTTTGTCACAGCACATCTACATTTGTCTCATTATTCCCCTTCTTTCTCTGAGTGTCTCCATGATTTTTCTGTTTAAAAAACGTATCTTAAAGGAAAGAACCAAGCTTAGTATTTTTAAAGTGCTGCAATCACAAAGTGATTAAAGTGACAGAAAGAAGAACAGCCAAAATTGAAAGCTGCTGTAGAAATATTGTTGTTGAATAATTCCATCAATTTGACCTGTAAAGTAAATTTCTGTATCTTTTTCATTGTTGCATTGATTCTTCTGTGGTTCAGCCTTGCTTATCAAAATTCAGGGGCCAGTGGAAAACCTACAGGCTGTTTAAGTAGTTATTCTCTTTGCCTCACTGATCTTTGGCCTGAATAAAGACTGTGTGCCAGAAGAAAAAATAATAATAATAATAATGTATTCTGTCCAAATTAGAGCAAGTGAAAGCTACATGAAACGGATGAAAATTCTGCTGAGAAATGTGAGCCTTACTAGAGGTCTGACCTACCCAGTGTTGTATAAATGTAGCAAAATCAAAAGAATATCAGAAATAATGACAGAAGTCAGCTCATATGTTCATAATTTGCACACATCAGGTTTCCTAATGGGAAAAAAAAAAAATGTAATAAAGTGTGTTGAAAAAACTGCAACTTCAGCTCCTAACATGAGCTGGAAACAGCCAGAGGTGGGAGCAGGTCTATGAGCAGAAGGGCAGAGGAGGCAACGACCCGTGAATACAAAGGGCGAGCTCCTGCTGAGGGCAGTCAGGAGCTGAGGAATGCCCCCGCAGAGCTGAACTCGGCTGTTCCCTCTGGCAGAACAGGCAGGAGGTTAAATCTTTGTATGTGAGAAGCAGCCTCCAGCACTGCTATCTGTGTTCGATGTTACGTGAGGAACGACAACCGAGATGCTAAGGTGCTGGTTCTGGGAAAACAGGATGGTTTTAGACGTGTGTCAAGATGCCAGCTCTCCACCAGGCAGACCTCGGTCACCTTTTGTACATGAGGATATGGGTGCTACAGGTCAAAATACAGTATATTTTTCAGATTGGAGTGAATAAGCTCCACATTGATACCTACCAACACGTGGAGATAACCATACCTGGATTTTTGCTCTGGATCAGGAAAACCAAAGAACAAGGGCAGATCTTTAAAGAGTCAGATTGGCATGCCAGAAGTTGCTGGAAGATAAAGCATCCAGGGGTTATATCACCCTCAACACGCTATTAGTTTATGTCACTATAAGTAACTACCATATGGCCTCACTCCTGCACCAGCTGTTTTCCAGCCTTCAGTGGATACAGGTCTACAGGGCAAACTATGCCATAGAGTAACCATAATTAGAAAAGTGGAGGAAATAGCATATCTTAAAGATCCTCTTAAAATTTAGATGAGTAAGTATCAGAATGCAAGTGGCCAGCATTGGCTGCTGTGTGCCAGGCTGGGGACAGCAGCTGCCTGCAGACACCCTGCAGCTCTTGGTGCTGAACCATCAGACCTTCAGCCAGCTTGTGCTACCATCTTGGCAAGCTATGATTGTATGCCAGATAATTCTGCTTAGACTCCTTCATTTTTTTTTGGGGGGGGGGGGGATGACTGAAAACTTGTGTCCTATTTCCCAGTCATAAGAAGTTTTAAGACCATGAAGTTCTAGCCCATCAATCTATGCCAGAAAATTTTAGTTTACAGTTTAGAGTCACATCAAACAGCACAGCAACACAAAATGCTAAGAGCTCAATATGCTAATTCATTTATAATTATTTAAAATTCTGCTTATTAATAAGTTCCTTGGTTGTGGATTTTTTGAGATTTTAATGAGTGTGGAAGCACTCTGTAGTTCTAAAACTACATCAAGTGATCTGTGTTTTTATTCACAACATTATTTGTGAAGTAGCCAGGACATCTTGATGGTTGTGCCATCAAAGATTGCCATATGGATATAAGCTACACTACAGAAATATCTCCCGTTTTTTTTTTTCCCCTGGTATTGATTACACAGCAAAGGTCAGCCACTGCAGTCTGTTGGGCAGAGTATTTGAACTCCAGCCTATTAAAAGAAAATTATTTCCCTTGATTTATGTAGGGAACAAATATGTCAGAAAAGTGGATGTAAAATTCACACATTACAATCTCATTTAGTATGTATAACACTCTGATGTATATTTTAGATTCCTTTAGATCCTTATCCTTTAAATAAGGAAAATTATATGATTACGCAGAAGTTGATACCTCTAACCAATGCACATGTTCCTTAAACTTCTCAGAATTTTACTCCAAGACTTTGCTTGTTTTTTGGGTTGTTTCAACTGAATTTCATAGCATTATATTTTTGAATATAGACAACTAAGCTTTAAATCTATGATGTTTGGGCTTGGCAACAGAGAATCATACCTTCCTGCTGATACCTGCTAGTAGTTATATTCCAGTCTAAGAAGTATTAAGAATTCTCGAAAATGTAGAATAAAGGTTTACATCATATTTCAAGTCTAGATGCTCTCTGTATAATAATATTAAAATTATAAACAGATAAACATGATAAACAGATATTTTTTATTATTATTATTGTCTCAATAGTACAATCATTTAAAAAGAAGAACTACAGGATTATTTTTCACTGTGATTTACAAAGTTCTTGCCCAGAACATCTGTAAATTTCTCATGCATCTCATTTTCTTATGCATCTGTAATTCCCCTCCAGGCTGAATCTTTTACTGTTTTCTTCCTAACTATATATCCCTATTTTTTCTTTTTCTGGTTTATGCTTGAGGTATTACTTTTATGCTGTTTTTAAAACCTGGTAAAAGCTGGTTTTTGAGTTTTTTTTTTGTTTGTTTATTTGTGGTTTGTGGTGGTTTTTTTTTTTAAATTCTGTGGGGTAACAAAAGCAACAAAGACTGAAGGATAGAGGCTCTGTCTCAGAGGGAAAGAGTTAATACAGAAGGGCATGTGAACATGTGTTGGCAAAAAGAAGTAAGTCCAGTCGTCTTCAAAACTTCATTAGAGATCAGAGAAACAAGCAAGATTGCATTAGCTAAAAGAAAAACCCTTATATAGCAGGGTTTAATCTCTTTGGAAATGTTGCAGAGTTTATTTGAAAAATAAACCTAACAATACTCTATTAAATTTATAGAGGAAATGGAAAGCAGAAACTCGGAGGCCTGTAATTGGCACCTACAAATATAATCATTAGAGTGAGTAAGAAGTAATGAAGGAGGAAATCAGATGCAACTCACCTCCTTAGCCCTTCGCAGGAAGGTGGAAGTTACATTGCCACCGTGTGGTGAGACTACCGAAAGCTAGGAGCAGCTATCCGCGCAGTCAGGAGTGCTGTAAACAGTCACAAATCTGCATGATTTGCTGGAAAAATAAAGTATGCAAATAGCATCCTGATTAGAAAGGAGAAGTGATGTGAGATGAAATCGCATTTTGCTTTTGATTAGTGCGTGCCTTTGGTTCTTTGGTGGTGAGTGGTTTTGTGTTTTTTTTTTTTTAACTTGAATTTTAATTCAAAACTCTAACTGTTGCATAAAAAAAAAAAAAAAAAAAAGATCATTGGAAAAGTGTGAAGAGTGCAGAAATTTAAAAAAAAAAATCTCTTTTAAAATGAGGTCATTTATAAGCCTTTATGAGTACAAAAATCCATCATTATGTTGCATCTCTTCTTGAAATTGTCTCTAAAGTCCCTGCATGCATTTTGATTTTTCTCAATTTTTTATAATAATGCTCAGATACTTCCCGGTGCTATCATGTTTATAAATATGTGCTTTACTGTCTCAAAAAGAACTTTTTAGAACATTCTGTATAGAATTATATTATATATATGTATATATATATATATATAAAGGGAAGTCTTCCAGTTTTCCCTAAATCAGGATTTGGGATTCACAAAAGTGTGTCAGCTTGTTCTTTCCCCCTGCCCAACTTTAGATCATAATTCCTCCTGGCACGACAACTGATTGCTGTAGAAATTATTAGGATTCAAGGGCATGATTTCACAGCCTGAGTCGGATGAGCTTTGCACAATCCCCGCTTAGATCAGATTAGCGCTGGCCCCTGAGCTGGCACGCAGCCGAGGAGATCCGGGGGAGCCTCTCCAGCATCACCCTCCTGGAGCAGGGGCTGCCAGCCACCTCACTCTCTTTCCATCCATAGATGTCTGTCCCCAAAGGTGCTCCATGGCAAGGCTCATTTCTTATATTTCAGTGTCACAAAACACTTTCTCTCATCTCTAATGTGTTTAACATCACTTGCATGTGGTTGTGCAGGTTTAAGCTTCATGTTAACCACAGCGGTCGCCTTTGTAAGAACAGCTCTTTTAGCACCCTCACGCTTGTAGCTAAAATACAAGAGTAAGATAAAATGAGCATCACGGATAATGCTCATCTGTATCTCTTGGTACGTGTCTAATTACGACCTTCACAGAAGCAATTATTCTCTCTTGATCTTAATGCCTTTTACAATCATCAATTAATAAAACTTCCCATTATGTCCTGGTAGAACAAGAGTTATCATCTTTTAGACACAGGCAAACTGAGGCAAAATTATTGACCTGGTTTTAGATGAGCCGAGAGAAATTAGGACACAAAACTGAGGTGAGAGTCTCACCTTGGCCCCCTAGATGCCAAAGAAAAGGCATGGCATAGCACAAAAACCCAGATCTGGCTGTTCTCTGCATGGTCCTGAGCTTGCCGCCAGCCCAGACTCCTAGCAGGTTCAGTGTCAGGACATGAGGGATGCCTGGATGGGAGAAAGATGTGTCTGTGTGTGTCACCACACAGGAAGGTTGCACCAGTCTAAGTGACTTCAACAGGGGTAGGAGCCTTTCCAACCCATGGGGCACCCTATGAGCTGGAGGAAAAATGCCTGGTGTTCAAGATGCCCCAGCTCTGCTGCACTGTTATTTCTGTTTTGCACAGCGGAGGGGCTGACAGGCTCTCACCTGACTTGCAAATCCCCCCAAAAAATAGGAGCAAATCACTTCAGGCCTTCCCTTTCTACTGATATGACTCACAAGCATTTGCCTCCTACATTAGTTTTGCTTTTCCTCCAAGTTGAGTCATTGTCTTGTATTTGATTTAACAACAATAGAAAAAAAAAAAAGAAAGAAAAAAAGAGAGAAAAAAAAAACTATCAGTTGCTACTGCATCAGACTAGATCAAAAGCAATTTTTTACAGGAGGCTTTCAAGATAGGCAGATTAAAGATTTGGGAAAATCGTAAGAAACAGAATGGAAGAAAAACAGCTCCTAAAAGCAAAACATTATGCTTTCATGCTATTGTGCTTTTAAAATTGAAGGCAACGGCCTGAAAACAGACAATGAAATAAATCCTACTTGATGGGAATTATCTGGAGATCGTTGTATTTATTGCATTTGTTTTGATTTTCCAGTCTCTGCCTCAGACTTTGCTCACAGAGATGACTTAAAAGATTCAATACCTCATTGTAAAAATTAAAGTTTGCTTGATTATTGAACTGACCTGTACTACCCTGGAGAATGTTCTGTATTATTCTGGAGTATCACGAGCAGGCTCGAGACCTTGAGAACAGGACAGGAGGGAAAAGCTGTGTCCTGAATTGCTTCAGGTGCTGTAGCTGGGGCTGTGCTGCCTCGCAGAGGCATGGCACGAAGCTGCAGCATGGTTTTGCTGCAGGGTTTTCAGGGGTCTATAAATCCCCATGATTTAGTGCTTCTTGCCCAGACTGTATTATGAACGATGACGCCTTGGAGGAATTATTTTCCAGCCAAATGTAGGTATGTTAGAATCCTTTCCTGTTTCTCTGCTCTTTTATCTACTACTTGGCACACAGAGCAACTGTGGAGATCCCATCATCTATTGAGGAGGATAAAAAAACAGGTGGGATGGGAGGCTCAGGAGGCTCAAGGAGGTGATGGAGTTATTGTCCAGTGGGCAGTGCTCTGGGGAATTTCCCTGGGAATTTAGACAGGTCCAGCAGTGAGGCTGCAGCTCTGGCTCATGGGCACCACAGATAAGCACCAGACCTGGAGCAGCTGTGGGAGAAGTTGTCATCCTTCTGCTTGCACTTCTTGAATGGCAAAGTGTTGAGACAAACAAGGGGTTTACTTCTGCCCAGTCATAGGCTCATGGTTCTTTTAAAAGGCCCTTTCTTGGCAGTGCTGAACTCAGCTAAAACTTTGTGTTATTTGAGTAAGAACTCCACAAGTATGGGATACCTCTTGTTTAAGAGCCTACCTCTGAATTTTAGCCACCTGATTTTGACCTTGTTGATTTGAACTGCATGCTTGCCTGGCAAATAGTGAACCACAGAGGTCTGGAATGTGTCAGAAATGCTTTTCAGTTTCAGTGCTTTTGTGAGCTTTAAAATGACGCAGGAAAGAATAATAATCCCAAAAAGGAGAAAAGATAACTTTCAGGGGGTTGTTCTGGCTCCCTTAGCAGAGAGCCTGTGGTGCCAGATGAGAGGTGGGAGTCGCAAGACAGAAAGGCAGACATAATAACAACTTTCTGCTAGTGTGAGCTGCCATTTGGAAGCGTTGTAGTACAGGATCTATCCATTACAGAGGCCCAAGATTCTCTTTAATGAGGAGATCATGCAGCACAACACTTCAGAATGACACCTCAGCCTGAAGGGAAGTTTCAGGAAGAGTGGAAAGTGAGTGGGATGGAAGAAAACATACCTCCAGTCTCCAACTTGGAGAATGCTTCTGAGCCTGCAGGGCAGCTAGACAAAAGGGGGGAGGTGGTAAGCAACAAACTGTTAGTGACGACTCAAGGAGTACCACCAGGTTGTATTTCAACACTGAGTCTTCAAAAGGGCTGCTGCAGATCCCAGCTGGGCCCCAGCCCTGGCCCAGCTCCTTTCCCTGGCAGAGGACAGTGACAACGTGATGGATGATGCTGCTCAGAGCACAAGTGCTACCCCTTAGGGTTAAAAAGCCAGCCAGCCAGCCAGCCAACCAACCAGCCAACCAACCTTTCTATTTCTGTCCCAAAACTGATGTTCTGAATGAGCTATTTGCTTGGACAGTATAGAAATTACAAACGCAAGTTCACCAAGTGCTTGGTAGTAAACAGCAGATCACAAAGTGTTCAACCTTGGTTCCAGCAAAGTAACATCTGTGGGCATCCAGAGATTGTTCCTGACCACCTCAGTACTTTCTTTGATCTGGACTTCTCCTCTAGAGAAAGTATGCACTTGAAAGCACAACAGAGATACGATTTGTAGGAGAAACTAGCCCTTTGCCTACAACACAGCATCTTAAACAAGAAGATCAAGAGTCACTTCTGTTCAAGTTCACCTCATTTTAAGTTTGTAGTTCACTTAGTGGAATAAGTGTGCTCTTTGCTGACCACTTGAAAATGGAAAGAAAGTACAAAAGAGTTATTTGGCTGCACAATTTTCCTGAGTAAATGTCTATTTTTGGTTTGAAGTGGAAAATAATAAATCATGTAGTGCTTTCACAGGTATAAAGGAAGTGGACTTGGCTCCTTCAAACACATAAATACTTGGTGGAAAAGCATAGCACTGTTACATTTCTTCCTATTACAATGAAAACCAAGAAATGGATCATTAGTATATATTACTGGATACATTATTTACACAACCTATGGACTTAAAATTGCTCTAAGCCAGTTCTCTGAGTACACAAGGCACAGAGAGATAATTTACAGGCAATTAGTCAAGAAGATGGTTGTGTTCATAGTGGTATATCATGGTTCCTTTGCCAGTTGGGGAATGTAGATGTGCAGATCAGAAACCAAACTTCCTGTTAGCATTTGTCAATGAAATGCTTTTCAAATTGAAAAATAATAAAGATCCTTTCCATGAAGTAACCATGCTTCAAGTATTTTCATATACTGGTGGAGTCCTGCTAAGCCTGATGAAGATGAGACCTCACCACTGATGTGCCCAAAACATCACTGAAATTTATGGCCACTGACTGAAGCACATGAAGGGAAGGACAGAGAGAGATCACTCTGAAGATGCCCGAAGAGTACAACACAGCACCCCTCTGTGATGGATGTTCCCCAAAACTGGTCTCTGCCCCCATGGGAGTGGGGCAGGATACTCACCTCGGGGGAAAATGTAGCTGGAAGCCATCGGTGGGAAATGGATGTTCAGCCAGCCCCAAGCTGCTCTGTCTTCCAGGGAAAAATTACTGTGAGAAGATGAAAGACATCCACGGAAGCCTCAGAAAGAAGAGGACAGTATATATTAAAAGTGCCATCTGTGAGGGTAACCCACATCCAAATATGCCAGGAATAACATGATTTAGAAAATAACTTTAGAAGAACAAGGAGTACAATTCAGCAATTCTGGTCCTGTTCAGCAAGGGCAATTATATTTTCTTTGCAGTTTCTTTGCAATTGGATAATGTTTGCCATTCAAACATTTTGAGGCATTTCAGGGTGGGTATTTTATAGGCTGGCAGTGAGAAAGCACCTGCTAAGCTGCTGCCTTCCTGAGGACCCTTAGGACCTCCTATGGCCTTGTTCTGCCTGGCGCTAAGCAAAAACCCCATGAAAACAGCCCCATCCATGAATACGTGCAGGGAGTAATGAGATACCAGTCAGCCATGATCTCAACACAGCAGCACTGCTAACATTGTGGATGGCACAGGAAAAATCATACCAGCAAAGGTGTTGCTATAATGAGGCTTTTCTATGTGGGAATTGTCCTTGATACTAAAACAGCAAGTGTTTAAAGGTAAAGGAGGCTACAAAGGGCCTTGGAAATGAAGATTAGTCTACACTAGATATAATGAGCTTTTAGGTAGATAAAAATGGAGCCATCTACCCTGCCAATAAATGTAGCAGATAAAGAGGGGAAATTGAAAGGTTTTTTTTGGTTTTGTTTTTGTTTTCCAAAGCCACCCTTAATCAGCAAAAAACAGCAGACAAAATTATCTTTGGTAGATGGGGATTTGTGGGGTATGGGTTGCATTTATTATCTGGTAGGTTATAAGCTTTATTATAATTTCCGGTATTTGCCTGCTACATCCAAAGGAACAATATGAGCTGGATCTAATGCATGTCATTTATAACTCTGTGCATGTCATTTATATGGTAATGGGGGAGTTTCCCCTCATCCCAAGTGATTTCTTCAAAATTCTACATGCTGGCTCTCACTGTACTTAGATGACTCCAGTGTAAATTAAAATGCACATTCATGATCTTTGAACAAAGCGGGCAAGGATAATTAGTAATTTGATACTGTTCTGTACAAAGCAGTTCAAAGTAATACTTATAATTTGCAGCTAATTAATCATTTTTTCCTTAAAATTCTTAATTGCCTTTCTATGATATTCGGTTTTAATAATTTTTTTTTCTATCAGTTTTGGATCCAATTATGCAGGCAATTTCTTCATGCTGTTGCTGTTCTTATG
Source organism: Anser cygnoides (assembly GCF_040182565.1). NCBI lineage: Eukaryota > Metazoa > Chordata > Aves > Anseriformes > Anatidae > Anser > Anser cygnoides. The sequence continues at coordinate 8,651,596 of NC_089874.1, forward strand.
CATGACACTGTCTGTGTTTATATGTATATTTCTCTATGCATTTTGATCTATTTTTCTCAGAAATTTTACATGCTAGTTTATGGATGGGCTTAGTCACCTGAAATTAAAAAAGTTAAAATGATGAATTCAGTGTGTAACTATGAGAAGCAAGATACAACAGGGAATAGAAAAATTCAAATCAATACAACAAAATAAAAAATATCTAAACCTCCGGAATTGCATTGCTAGTATAAATAGTTAACCTCATCTGGTATTTAATTCACTATCCAATTAAAATTCTCATTAGGAGACTCTAATTATTGTAGCTTTAAAGGAAAACCAGCAGTCATTAGAGATACAAACTTTGGACTTTTTAAGGAAATTAATTTGTTCATAAATTTAAAAATAAAAATGCTGTTGAATAGTGAAACCTATGTTGGCATAGTGCCTATAAGGGGAAATGTGGCAAAGCTCCTTTAAAAACATCATGAATGTGTTAAACGTTACGCACAAAAAATCAACTGGATTTTGATTCTTTATCTCCACTGGAAAACTGGAAAAAGGTCATTCAGCCTTTGTCATTGACTGTCCAGCCCAGCGATGAGAGGAGCTGGAGATCTCTTCCCATTGGGCTGCCCCATATGCTGGAGTTAATAAAGGGGTCCTATATATTTTTTGGCTAACTTCTACAAAAGTATCTCATAGGCTTGCTGTAAACTTTGTTCAGCTATGCAGCCATGGTGACTGCACAAGATGGGTGGCTCTTGGTCCACAGAGCTCCTACTTGAAGCTGCAATGTGTCAGCCCTTGAAAGCCTTTATAACCTCTGCGCTTGGCAGATGTGAAGGGAAACACAACAACTTTCTTTCCACCTCTTCCACCTCATTAGAAGAGAAGGTGTTTCCCTAACCTGTCTTTCCTCGTCTGGGCATGTGCTCACTGTCTTAATATAAAAAGCTGTCAAGTGGTCACTGCAGGAATGTGCTTTGTTGCAGACTGATTTACGTTCTACCAGAATTTCCCTATCAGGCATTCTGCATACAGAGGACATTGGGTTTTATTTACCATCGACTTACTGAAGTAAGTTTCTGGGCTGAAGATGTTGATGAGAGTGACACAGGCTCAGTGCTCTTTCCCTGGGCTGTACCTGGAGCAGGGTACCATGACACTTTCCCTCTCGTAGTAGAGCAGCTGGGAACATCACCTGTCCCCAAAGCAGCTGTAACCAACTTCTGGGTGTTAGTTGGGCTTAATCTTAGGTCTGCAGCTCCCTGGAGAGAAATGGACTAATTCTGAGAAGTCCAAGGAAGGCCATCATGCAAGCTTTTGTTGATAGGGTTACAATAACTACATGGTAGTCTGCAGCTCAGAAATATTGGGAAAAAAAAAAGTTGTTTTTCCTCATAATAGAGATAAAAGAGGTTTCAATGGGTTGACATTATCATGCAGATACATTTGTCTTTTCTATTTGCTTACCTCAATCGATAGCAGAGGTCTCCTAAGACTTGCATGCAAGAGGAAGAAAACATATAGCAAGAGCATGGAGTGATTTTGTTAACGTTTTTTCCTTAACTAGAAGGGGTTCACACTGTTTCTTACGATGCCTACACCTCCTTCTATTTCCTTTTTCTTTTTCTTCAGCATTTTTACTGCTTGTTACGTGTCCAACACCATCGTGCAGCAGTGCATCCAAATGATTTCTAATTTTCACAGCATCATGAGAGGCCAGATTTGTTGGTGGGACTGGGATGTTCCCAAGAAAGATTTTGGAGATGGGGATTGTATGGGCCTGGAGAGCCCATGCTGTCAGGATTCCCTGCATATGCAGATTGGATTCAGCCAGAAACCAACCAATATTGGCCCTCATAGAGCCAGCATAACCAGATAGTTTCACTGATTTTAGAACTACTCATCTTTTCTGGAGTTCCTATTATATTACTATTGGATGTGACTACACACATTGTTGTTAGCAAGGAAGAATATAAGTAAGCACTTTGTTCATATACAAGTGTGTATCAATTATTTTATATGATTTTGTGACTTGTTTTGATACAATTTGTGCATAGTAACTGGAAAGGGTTTATCAGATCCGGTTCTCACTCTTTCTTGAAGAGTACTTTTTAGTGTTTTCTGCTTGCACATACAAATACCACTACTCAAAAACACAGTCAAACCACACTGATCCATCAGTGGTATAATGTTATTATATGCCATTGCCTTCATTAATAATAAGTTTCTGTTATTTAATAAGAGTATGGTGTTTTGTTTTGTTTTGTTTTCTGAAATATTGCTATAAGCTAATTCTGCTTCTGTTTTTATCCTGCGCTCATTTTGATTATTCCTGGGTAATTCTATTGATCTCAGTAGTTCCTCTAATTATACAGCACTGTAAAATTGGATTCATCCTCTGAGTCATTATTCAGCTAAATCTCCCAGTTAGCCAGACCCTGAATCACTGCTGAGGTTGAAGCCTCTGGGGATTTTTGCCATAGCAGGGCAATATAAACTCTGAGTGGGTTTTTAATGGCCGTTCAACGTCTGTAGCAGTTTACACTGGGTAAGGAGTTTGGAGCTCAACTAAGTTCAGTTAATGTGCTACAGTTCCCATTTTATAATGTAGAACCTTTTTTTGTAATATTAACAGGTTTATTAGCCCTCACGTAGGTGACTAGCAGAGTGAATAAATCATGCGAGGAATTCATGTGAAAGACAGCTTGCACAGGTACTGAAAGAAGTACATGGGGCTGAGGATCAAGTTCTTTAATAGCAATGTCAGGCTGTTCAGTCTTCTTATCTCTCATATTTCTTTATGAAACATTAAAAGAGATTGCTTTGGGGCACTTGTGTTCTTGAACTATTGCAATCCTCTAATGAATTTTTGATAGTCAAATTCAGAGGGTTTTGTGATCACTAACTTTCTTGATACGTCTGTAGCTATTGAAATTGAACCCTTGTGTCAAAGTTGGCTGTCCATCTTCTTGCTGTCATAAAACCCACAGATTAGCTGGGAAGAATCTGTAACTTTTAATTTAAAGGAAAGGTGTGGTGGAAGCTGCTTGAGCAGGTTTGAATAGAGTAATATTCAGCATATAATGAAAGCCTTGATTTGTCTCACTGCATTGCACAGATAAGCAAATTGTATTTCCAGCCATAGCAACCTGTTAAGTGGCAGGAAAAAGAAAAAAAAAAAATGGGGCTTGACTATAAGGAGCCCGACTACGTCCAGTCAATTGGGCAACATGAATTCTGTCTCGTTGAAGTCCTTACCCACTGAGGAGGTAAGAGACCTTGCAACGACCATTTACCCACAGCAACGAGTGCAGTGCAAATTGCTCAAGACTTTTGCCAGCTAAAGTTACTGTAGATTTAGTGCCTCCAGCACTAACAGGCTTCCATGGAGAGCTGACAACAGGCTGTGGGTTTATGCTTACGGCAGGTAATGGAAAAATACATTATTATGCATTAGTGACATACTGCAGTCTGCCACTGCGGACATGTTTTCTAGATGCATTTGCTCTTTGGAGTGAGTGTTAGAAATAGGAATATCTGACTATGTGATCTCTAAGTAATATTTCTACTTTCATAATTCCGTCCCCATTTTCATTATCTTCAGGCATCCTGACAGATTACAGACTTGCCTGTTTTGATGAAATGTCTGCATGCTGGTCTAGCCAGAATGGTTCAAGAGGGTTTTGCTGTGGCTGCGACTGACTCACACCAGGGAAGGAGGAAACATGCTAATTGTTAAGAGCTATTGTAAGCATAAACCTTGGATCCTTTTGAAAGCAAACAGCAAAGGATTGCTAATGATGGTGCACAGGAGAGAAAAAGCCAGAAGCATAAAGAAGGAAAAGTTATGAAAATAAAAGGGGGACATGGAGACAAGTCGGTGTTGTTCTGCTGTGGTGTATATCTCCCTTTATGTCTTGCAGTGCTTGCTGCAAAACTGGCTCCAAAACATTCATGTGCCTTCAGGATGGTATGGTAGTGTGTATGGAGTGTGGTCACCTTGCCTGCCTAGAGGGTCTGGAGTGGGGAGCAGACCTCTCAAGGCACTTGTGTGCATCTATTTTTTGTGTGTGCGTGTGTGTGTTTTTTTTGTTTGTTTGTTTTTTCAGCAAATCTATTTGTATGAATGACATGGACTTCAAATATTCATGATTTCTTAGTTATTACAACCTGACCTTCTGCATGCACTCTGCTGAATGCAAAGAGCTGCAGAGAAGTACCTGAGGTCAGAATCAGGGCTGTAAGAGATGCTGTCAGTGTTTTGAAGCCCCCAGGCTCTCAGCAGCAAAGAAGGTCTGGCAACTACTTATCAATAACCTTGTAAACATCACCCCGGTGCCCTGACTCACACAGGAACTACAGGATCCTTTGGTGAAAGGAACACAACAAATTAGAAGAATCAGCGGACCAGGAAAAACAACAACAACAAAACATTAAACAAGCAGTTTTGATGTGGTTGAGATGCCCTCCTGAAGTGTCCTCAGTGCTGCTCCTTGTCCTAAAGCCTGTCCTCAAAGAAACCATGGTGGGAACTGCAGATAGTTGGGACTGTGGATAAGGAGCCTGGATTTGAGTGGTCAGAAATTGGGCAACATCTGAGCACACGGAGGCAGAAAGCAGAGGATGAGCCCTCGCCCACTGCAGGTGGAGATGAGCTGCTCCTTCTTCCCAAGGGCACAGCTGAAGGCCCTGCATGTCCTCTGGCTTCCTTCCTGCTTGCTCAGACCAGGAAGGACGACACTTGCTGCATGCCCCGTCCACAGCACTGCGAGTCCTTGAGACCAGACGGCATCCCACGTCAGGCTGCATAACTGATTAGTAACATGGCCAGTTTGGGAGCTAAGATGGCAAATAAACCCCTCTTCTGCCTGTCCCTTCTCAACCAGGAGGAGACCAGAGGAAAAGCTAACATCTCACCAGAGCGTTCTGCGAGGAACACAGGGCTGCAAGGCTGCGCGAGCAGAAAACAACATGTGTTCAAGCAATTAAGCTGCATGACTAAGGGGAAATTAATGACACTTGCAGCCCACACCTTCCCCGTGCTTGAGGAGATGCAAATCTGGCTGGGCTCCTTTCCCCGAGATGGGGGGCTGCCATGTTCCCGCTGCTGCTGAACACATGGGAGCACCTCGACTGTGTGATGCTGCTGCCATCGGGTGGTGACATTTTGGGATCAAGGATTTTATGTTAAAATGTGTTCTTTAAAGCATGTCTTCAAATCCCACAGCGGAAATTAATAGTTTATCTTTACATAAGCCCATTGCCTGTCACAGCAGAGGAGGCTGTGTGTTTTGGGAAGGAATAAGGAGTCATTGGGATGAGCACGGCACTCAGTTTTCCTTAAGGATCTCTTTGATGATGACACGAATACCTTAAGAATATTTGTTGCCTGCATACAGGAACCATGAGATTGGGTTGAAACTGGATTTTGGAGTGTTATTTCTTCTCCTTTTTTATTTTTTTATTTTTATTTTTTATTTGTAACCTCCACCTCTTTCCAAAAGGGCATAGAGCTGTTTAGTGATCCTGAAAAATGACTTTTTTTCATCTGACTCGATTACACAACTCTAAAACAGTATTAATCCCACTGAAATCGATAGTGCTGCAGGGCTATTGCTGACATCAGCATAAAATATCGCCAACACAGGAAAATGTAGATTGGATATAAAACAGTAATATAAAAAAGAATAATACAAAACAAGTAATATAAAACAGAATTTTATTCTATTTGAGTACACATAACTACTTTACACCCATTTTATACACATTAAAGTGACTTAATGGAAGACATTGTAGAGCTGCACTACAGCAACTGAGAGAAAATTTGGTTTGCATATGTGCAAAAGATGTCATGGTGGTCTTCTGAAGCTACCCCTGAAGCACAAGTCAGGGAAGGACAGTACAAACTTTCCATAACCAGGTAAAAATACCTGCTGTCAAACTACAAAATAGTAATCGATTTGGACGCATGGTTGGTGGTTTGAGATGATCTAATAATTGATTTTAAAACAAATGGTAGCTGTCAAATAGGCATGTGTATTTATGTGATGTTTCTCTGAGAACCCTTGGGGTTTCGCTATCTCAGAAGTCTTTGTTTCCTCCGTTCCTACACCCCCTTTTGGTTCTCTGATCTCTCTTCCTCTTATCTTCTTTTGATGCTTCCTACTGTTTTCTTTTCTAATGTAAGCCTTGGCCTTTGTGCTAGGCTTTAATTTCATTTTGTTTAAGATTCCTTTTCATTAACAGTTTTAATAAAACAGTAAAATGCCTTCAGCACACCAAATCCTAAATGATCTGAGCATCATCTACTATACATTGCACAAACAAAACTACTGATTCTGCTCCCTGGAATCACTGTGCTTTGCCACATCAGCAATAAATAACATACAAATTGGAAGTTCCCTCTGACAGACTAAATCTTATGTAGTTCTTTATGTAAAAGTTAAAGTACTATGAAATTAATGTATCTATTAGCAGCCAGCTAGATGTGCTTAAATGTGTGTGTATCTGTGTGTACATCTACTCAGAGGAGAATCAAACTGTATTCTGTCTTTGTTGTCTTCTGTGGGCACAACATTAAGAATATTGTTTTGATTTCCTACTGAAGAAAAAGGTTTAATGTCTGGAGCAAGAAAATAATTCTAATTGTATGAAAGTAATTGATTTATTTAATAGTAAAGCCTCTTTGTGTCTCTACGCACTATACCCTTTTTTGACCTTTAGAGATGCAGAAAGCCTCTATTTCCTAGATGCAGTTAAGAAAAGCCTTTCTGCTTAGTCTCCAAGGACACCTCCTCAATGGTTACTTTTCTGAAGTTAATGATACTGCAATTGGTCACTGCAGCTCATCGGTGTAACACAAGGGGCTTTGCCAAAAGTGGACACACCATTCAGACTACGGAGTTCGCTTGTTTGTCTGCAGCACTGATCTATGGGAAAGCCATTTTTCTCTTTGAAGAGAAAAGGTTACTTTCTTTGTATTCACTATAACATTTTTTCCTGGCCATTCTTACTGGTAGACGTGAGCAGCCAAAGACTGAAAAGTGGTGTCTTCAGCTGGTTTTGTCTTGCATGGAAATTGGACTATTGATGCTTGTGATATGCATAGCCTCAGTGGGTGAATTATACAGATAATAAACTCAGACTCTGTTGACTATGACAACAGAAAAAAAAAAAAAAAGAAAAAAAACCACACTTTAGAATTATTCCTTTTTTTTTTTTTCTCCATTTTTTCTCCTGATGCTGCATTTATTCTTTTTTTTTTTTTTTTTTTTTGGAAGTGACAGAAAGGAGTTGCAACAGCAACTGTCAGAGGACTGGGCTAGCCAAGCCCAGTCTCCTTCTGCAAGTCTCTGTTCCATTTAACTCACAGTTGGAAATTGCAAGTCATTCATAATGACTTTGTAAATTGTAAAAAAAAAAAAAAAAAAAAAAAACCTAAGTCGCTGATGGATTTCCCATTTAGCCATTCATGAAGGCTTCATCCTTTCACTGACAGCAAGCAAGAACTTGGCCACCTTCAGCAGAATCACAAGTATGACTCAGGACTGGCAGAGGCTGTGGAAATAGTTAGATTTTTAGAAACTTGTGAAGAAATGCATTTCTTGCCCCTCATGGCCGCAATGCTTCTGTGCACTTATTAACAAGATGGAGCTCAGCTGGTTGAGAACTCTGAATAAGCCTGGGAAGCAGATTTATCACAGAAATGTCTGTAGAGATAGCTCAATGGCAGATTATGTTATACAACATTAAAACCACCTGCACAGATTTCCAAATGTCGTTCACACAACAGGTTTTACCCAGAATCTGGTGATTGCCACTGAGGTTGCAGAAGATAAAGCCCTGATGCTCTTGTCTCCTCTTCTTTAAGAAATTGGTTGCCTAAAGTAACATACAAGTCTCCGATTTCATTGGTCTTGCAAGTACCGCTGGCATAAATTCAAGCTTGAAAGAAGCAGACAGACACTTCCTTTCCTTTTACGTGCATGCTGGGTTAGTTTTGGCTGAGACACCTGCTAGAAATATCCATCCAACTGCTGCGCAGTCCATCCAGGGCTTGCCCATAAGGTACCATTGCTAAGTGCTACATCCGAACCCAATTTCATCACGTCTTGTTACTTGCCAGCCAAGAAGCACAGTGAGGGACTGCTGCTCTCTGCTTTCTGGCGATGAGCAGGGAAGCATCTATCAGGAAATATGTTCTTCTGAGGAGATGGCATTCCTGACACGGGCAGCCCGACCCACTCTAGATGCTCTTCAGGTCCCTGCACCAAAGACTAGCAGCTACGTAATGCAACCTTTAATCCAACTCTAACAAGATTCCTCTCTTCACATCTCTGCTGTTGCCTCCATATTTTTTTTTCATCTTTCTCATCCAGCGATATTAAAGTCTTGAAAAGGGATATATACCCACCTGTCAGTGAATAGACTCTAGCCCGGGACTTCAAATGCTCATCCTGAGGTCTGTTATCTCAGGAAACCCTTTGTTTCACACACCTTTGAAATGGCCATTTGGTTGAGTCTTATTCAGCTGGAATAGGGGTTAAAATACACATCCTGTAATGCTCAGTAAGCATAAGCTATTGCTGGGATCCCATGTGAAGGCCATTTCTAAAGCAGTTTTGATTTCTGCCTGAACCAGTCAGTTAGTGCATGCCTTGCTAGGAGAAAACAAAGGATTGACCTCACCTGTGGCACTTTATTATACAAGGCTTGCCTACTTGGACTGCCACCTTCCTCAGCCGCAGACAGAAATGCCCCACGTCAAGCTGTCCCATCCTGTTCCTGTGTTTCACTGGATTACCAGCTGGCTAATATTTGTCTCCCACCAAGGATTCACAACTTATAACCAAGGTCATCGCGCTGTTTCAGAACGGTTCGATGTTGAATGGGGTAACATAGAATAAGCACTGACTTGCTTCAGGAGCTGTGCTTGAACCTGGACAGGCAAAGAGGTGGAAAAAAAGGAGCAAAGAGCCACCGGCAGCTGGTTGAGGAATCTCCACACCTCAAATCATTCCTACATCATGTAGCACCTAGCGACTGCAAGCTTTAAAGTAGAGAGCAAGAGTTTTGTTCAATATATCCTCTTAGCTAGGAGGTTGTGAGGTATATGTGGAGGGGGATGTTTAATGAGAACCTGGTTTCTTACAGATGTGAAGTGGGATCTGAAGTGACAGAGAAAGACCCTGGGGTCTTTCTGATTTTCTGATTGTGCGGTAAATACAAGCACAAAGAATAAAGTGTCCCCAAAAATAAATTGTCTGCAAATTATGTTCTGCTTTCAGCTGAAACTTTCTGACACAATCGTATTTCAGAAGAATGCTCACTGGTTTGCTAAAGCTAACTGATCTCTCTAATAATGGCAAGGTCCTGGCTTTCTTTCAAAGCAAAGGTTCACACTATTAAATCTCATTAACAGAGGACTACAAAACCTGCGCTAAAACCTTTCTTGGCATGTGACCTTCAGCAGACCTGCTTCATTAAGCCTGAGATCCCTGAGAAAATGTTTGCTGAATAAAGTCATTCTTAATTAATGTTAAAATGTCAAGAATTCATCTGCCACCCATTTTTACCTTTTCCGTTATACTTTTAATTATGACCTTAATCAGGTAGCAACATAAAAGTCAAGAACAGCATCTTTTAAATGTACACACAACAGGCAGGACAATGCAGCAAAAGAAATCTACCAGAGAGATACTTTCCCATGTGGTATTTGCAACTTCCTAGACATCCTTCTGAACCCTCATTTAGATGTTGCCACTAAGTACTGATTAATTAATTAATTAATTGTAGAAAGCATAAGTATTGATGGTGATTTTCCCTTGCACCTTTCCTAGTGTTACCTTGAATGCTATCTCAAACCCAATGTAAGTCTGGAGTAACAAAGATTACTCCATTTGATCTATGACAAATCTCATTGTCTATCTATTCTCCAAGGAGATCCATCCAAGATTTTATATTAAAAATAATAATAAAATAAAATGAAGTAAAATTAAATTAAGTTAAATTCAATTAAATTAAAATGCAATAAAATATCTTTGGTGAATTTCTGCTCTTCAGACCAGATGGGCATTTTGGTTGGACCAAGAAGTTATCATGGAGTGGTATGAAAACACGGTGGGTCCAAACTCTGAAAATCCTCATTCATTTCTCCAATGACCAGTGATGATAACAAAAGTTGGAGCTGCCCGGACCTGTACAGTTGGATGTCAGTGGTGAAAGCTCAGAAACACTCTGCAGCCTCTTTTAATTCTTATTTTCACATTAAAGTAACGGCACCTGTCTTCCTGCCCATCAATCTGTACAGCATATGCAAGCCCTTCTGCTCTGGTTTAAATAGGAATGACTCATATGATATTAAGCCTCTTAATGAAAATGGATTACATTATTGCCTTTTGCAAAATAGGAGGTTTAAAAAGCCAAGTTAGTGTCTTCCAAATGTCAGTAACTGGAGACACTTTGGACAAAGAGTGAATTTTATAGCTTTTCTGAATATCTATAAGCTGGTCATCTTTGCAATGAAGCATATTAAATGATAAGAGAAAGTATTAGAAATTAAAAGTCCTTTGAATTTATATTAAATGAGAATTAGGTTCTGCCAGACTTCAAAATTGCTTCTTATGATTGCAAACTTGTTTTCCACTTACATACTTGAACTCTGACATGTTTGTATTGTCATCTTTCCAAGTACTTTGTCAACACCAACCACACCTCTGACCCTGGCTACTTATGGAATATTGCATTGCAAAAATGATTTTTAAATGAAATAGGGATAAAGTTCAATACGGCAACCAGGCCACAGACTCTAAGGAAAAGTGTTACAAAGTTCCAACATGGCATAATTTATAGAAAATTGGTATTTTTGTTTATTTCCAACTGGCAACTTCAATTTCATCTGAAGCACTTGTACCTATGTATAAAGGCTGGTTGAATCCATTGATATGTGTCTAGTATGACTGTAAAGTATTTATGGAGGAGAATTAAACCTCAGCCACTGCAGTATTTCCACGGGGTATAACAGCCCCAAGGGAGCCTTGCTTTTGCTGTCATCAGCCAGGTAGGAACCCAAAACCTGTATGTTCTTATACCCAAGCACAGGACACATAGTAGGAACAGGAGGGCCCTTTGTTCTTTCATGAATAATTTGATGTTTCTCGAGCAATACAATTATGCTTAATAACCTATATATTCAGAGTAATTGTTATCAGTTGTGTTCATTTGTGCATATGGCGTAATTTAATAAACATTTTAATTGATATTCCTGTGACATCTTCCCTGTGCTGTGATTAGACTGGGATTTTTATATCTACATTATTTTCATTTCTTGATAACTAGTAATTTACATCTAATAGTCTTTTCTTTTCCTCTCCTTTTTTTTTTTTTTTTTTTTTTTTAGAGGAGATCTTGAAGACACATATTGCTCATTGGTGGTCTCCTGATGGCACCAGGTTAGCATATGCAACAATTAATGCCTCCAGAGTCCCCACCATGGAGATCCCAGTATACACTGGCAGCCTTTACCCTACTGTCAAAATGTATCATTATCCAAAGGTAAGGGAAAAATATGGATAACAGTCCTGCTGTTCTAGTTCAGAAAATAAATAAATAAATAAATAAATAAATAAATAAATAAATAAATAAATAAATATTTTTTTCCTTGGTAGGCTCAGAGAGGAGACTGTATAATAGTACATATTCATAAGCAATGAAAATAAACAGATCTAAAAAAAGATCAGCAGTTCATCAGTAAATGATCTTCATTGTTCTTTAGCTGTATTTGTAGAACTGCAGTTTTCTGATTCAAGCGTTAGTCATTCCAAATATAATTAAAATTTTTTTTTTTCAATTCTTGCTTTGTACCTGAACAAAAGCAATTGTGCTTCCATGCTAGATAGGAGTTAACGATGTCTAAGAGTTTGCAAGCAAGCCTTACTACACTTAGGTTCATGACTTATATGCAGGTTTTTTTTGAAAGTAACAGTGACCCAACAGGTCATGTCCTTTCCTACAATACACAAGGAATCCATATTTTACTACGTTTATCATTAACTTGTTAGACAACCTTTTTAACGAACAAATAAAAAAAAATGGAAATGTTTATAGTCACCAGGAAAAGTAGTATCTTTTACCAAGAATAGACAAATGTTAATTAAAATTTCCCCTTTATTCTCCTTAACGAGCTTTGCACACCTCTGTGCTGCACCACTGCCATTGCATCTTCCCTGAGAATGGCCTCATACAAAGGGAGTGCATTTTATGATCCTTCGGCTTGTCATAAATCAAAACCAGTCTGTGTTGTATATTTTGTTTTGTTTTGTTTTGTTTTGTTTTATTTTATTTATTTTATTTTATTTTAATAATATTATCTTATTTTATCTTACTTTATCTTATTTTACCTTATTTTATCTTATTGAAATCCAGGCTGGAATGGAAAACCCAACTATTTCCTTGCATGTGATTGGTCTGAATGGACCTACCCACGACCTGGAAATGACTCCCCCAGATGATCAAAGAATGAGGTAGGTACTTTCTGGTGCTGGGATGCCTGGCACCAATTCTGTCAGGGTTTTATATCAGATGCTTCCTTTTTTTTTGAGATCATTTTACATTCACTTTCTTTGCCACTGCTACAGAGTTTCACCTTGGGTAAATCTGGTTAAAAAATTTCACGTATTTTTTCTTCTTACATGTATTTTTCTTGAACACTGTTAGCTTTTTACTCAAAATTGCTGTGACCCAATCTAACTTCAGAGTAGAGTTATTTCCAGAGTGCTCAGCAAAATGTCCCAAAATCCATAAGAACACTTTCATTTCACATGTAATCACTGGCATTGTAAAGGGATTATGGTCTGCAGCCTGTACAGAAGACCACGAAGCAGAAACAGGGCAGATCTCTAACCCAGAAAACATGAGCTCGTTGCTTTTTGACTTGAGCATTGGAATGAAACCAGAAGGACATTCTGCAAATACTTCCTAGTATTCGTTAAAAATGAATAAATAAGAAAGCTTTTGCTGTTTTTAAGGCAAATATATTTGAGAAGTTTGACTGCAATTCAGCCAACCACTTTGCCACCCATTTTTAAATAAGCAAGCGCTTTGTCCTGTTTGCATTCAGCAAGAGCTGAAAAGTTTGGCTTGGACTTTGGCCCGTGGTCAAAGCTGGAGGTACATTTATGGGTCAGCAAACACTTGTAAGGAGCATCACATTGTTCCAGCCTTCTCTCGGGAGAGAAAAAGCTTTAGTCAAAGCCTGGCAGACCTACCTGCAAAGCTCGTGCATTGGGTCCAAGTCTGGATTTCAGTAACTTTGATTTACACTTGAAATAGGTTTCCAGCACGCTGAGAGAAACCAGACTCTGCTTCTTCATGTAAATTATCCACAGAGGCCCAACCACACAGCATTATAATGCTTTCCATGCACGTCCAACATAGCACTGCAAGGTTTTCATTCCCAGCACATCACTGGTTCACGTGGCAGCATCCAAGCATGCTCACCTTTCCTGACTGCTTGCTAAGTTAGGCTGCTGGATCCCCGATTCCAGTGCCAAGAGAATTACCGGTACAGCACTGAGCTAATGAAACAGGGCAGGGGAAGGTGCTGGGGTGATCTTCCTTAGGCATAATAGGTACATAAGGCCTGTGCCTGATAGCTGTGCACAGGCTGGGTAGTCATCTAATGAGAAGATGCTAAACCAGTGGGATCACTTACTGTGGAAATTACCTTTCTTAGCGTTAAAGCTAATGTCAGCCCCACAACGTAATAATTCTGAAAGGCTCCAATTCAAACCCAATTATGCAACAAATGCTGTCTGCCCCGTGAACAAGCCAAATGGGCAGAACTGCAGTTGTCTTTCAGAAAACCAGCTTCAGGTCTGCATGCGGCAGGCAGTGATGCCAGCTCTTGGTACCCAAACCCCAGGATCAAAACTGCAGCTCCTGGACAATATCATTTTCCTGCTCCTAGCACACTCCATAAACAGAGACTCAGAAATGCTTTAATTAGAGTAATAACTTGAGGCTGCAGGATCCAAGCGTTGCTAATAAATTTGTGCTATGTGGCTATGGGTGGCTGTAATTTCTTCGGTAGCAATCAATACTGTAAAATGATGCAAAATATATCATAATTAATTAGTCTCTTTATATTTCATCAAAAACATGGCAATTTCCATACCTGAGGCATGATATAAGTAGAGCTGCTAGAACAACAGGGGTATTTTCATTATGCATATGTTTTCCAAAATGAGAGGATTAGTGTGATAATGTTTCATTAAATAGACAAGAGAGATGCACCGAACAGCTAGTTACAGAAAGGAGTACCAAAGGTTCAGGGGAAGCTGAAAATAAGGCTCTGCAAGCAGAGTGGTCCTATATGGAGCATTTCAGTGTGCCCCATCTGTTCATGCAGAGGATGTATGGACAGAGCAACCAGATATGTGATATAAGATATATGGACAGAGCTTGGTGCTTATTTTATCTGCAGCAAAGAATTTTAGTACAATTAATAATTGTAAGAATAAAGTGGAAATAAGCCACTTTTTTTTTCTTTTCTTGTAGAATTAAAGAAAGATTTTTTTCCACAAATTTGGGATAATTATATATATATATATTAAAAAAAAATGATGATGGGAAGCAAATTTGGGGATAAAAAGACACCCTTTCAAAATTATTTTCCTTTTTAAAAATCTATCATTATATTCATTTTTGCCAGATTTTCTGCAATGTCATTCTTTGCTGTGAGAAAATGAAAGTGGAGGAAGGGAGAAAAGTTGCAGAAAAAAAAGAACATATTCTGACATGTAATGTCTGAAAGTCATTTTTATCTTGATGAAAAACACCGGACCCATAACAATAAATTGCTACATCAGCAGGTGGTGGGAATTAAACCATGGTCCAATCTATTCCTTAAGTCACATTTGCATCTCGGATGGCAAATGAAGGAAAGATGCCATCTCTCTGAGTGCAGGATTCATCCCTGGTCCTTCCACAGGCCATGGCCATGAGCAATGGAGGAACTCAGACAACGGAGCGCTCTTTGTCACACTTTTATCTTTCTTGCTATTATTATTAAGTATTCATAGTTTACCTTCATACCTCCAAAAAGCAGCCAAGTAGCGTTAGGACACAAACAAGAGCACCGTACAATAGCCATGCTCAGGTGCCTGCAAATCCAACTGGTGACGTCTTTACTGGAATGGGCAAATCCCCTGCAAACCTCAGCACATCTCCTGGCGGTGCCCAGACAGGCAGTTCCTCTCCCTTGAGAAGGTGTAACTGCCTCTGATGAAGACATCTACAAATGAAGCAGTCGGGTATGGTTTACACTTTGCTCTGTGAGAAGAAGTTCTCCTTCAATCAGGTCCTATAAAACCTGGGCTAGGTCAAACAGTTGGTGCTTGGGAAATGCCCCAGCTCCCACTCCCCTCCACTGGCTGCTCAGCCCCTCGGAGCTGCAGATGTTTGCAGTTAGCTGAGATGGATCGCACCGTATTGTCCTGTTTTCCTCTGTAAAATGGGAAGCATAAAACCTAGTTGTCCTACAGAAGAGATGTAAGAAGTAAATTAAAGACTCAGCGCCACTCTGAGGCCAGAATAACAAGTACTGTGCAAGTATCTACAGTTGCCTGCTGGCTGGGGTGTCCCTGGGCTTCACAGCCGAGAGAAGCTCTGAAGATAAATTGCAATTCTGCACGCATCTCCAGGGTGGTAGAGAAGATAATATATAACCTAAAATAATAATTAAAAGTTCCCCAGCAAGAACTGTGGCTCCAGTGTTCAAGCAGTGAGAGGGATGTAAAAATTTAGTACATCTTTCAAACTTGAAATTGGATTTATGGAAAAAAAATGCTCCAAGCCACAAAGTGTACTAAATACACCTTCCTTTTCTGTGGAGACTGAATTTTCTCAGTTCATTGTGAAGATGAAGGTGAGGTGGTTGTACAGTTTAATTTTGCTACATTGTTTTTTTCCTCTTAGGGAAGAAATTGCTAAGCTCTTGCTGATAAAAAGTGAAATTATAATTTTATTTTAAGCACTGCATTTTCAGACTGCTGTTGTCTCACCTGGAAGTATCCTTCCTCCCAGGGCGGTGGATGCAATTGTTGAGGTCTTTTGTTATTTTTCCTCAGCCAAATCCAGGCAAACTACAAAATCAATTTCCAACTTGTTATTTTGCTAGACAAACGAGTCTTTGTTACTTTTGCCCTTTCTCTTCAATATATACAGGAGTGCTTGCCAGAACACGGAGTACTTTCCAGTGACACGGCACATTAATTCCAAGGGGAGCAACAATTCCTTATACATATTTTATAGCAAACAAATGAACTAATAATTTTTTTATAGACTGTATGTTGTGAGGAGTTGTATTATGATTTAAAGGTGTCTTTGGCCCACATAGCCCACTGGTACATTAGACCATCAGTAGCTTTGTCAGCTCAGCAGGAGCTTTACCCTGCAGAAGGGGTGGTGAAGCCCTGAACCGCTGCAGAGTTGGATGTCTGTGAGCGCCTCCTAAGAGGGTGACCATCAGGGTATTTATTTGTGAGCCTGGATTTTCCAGCCCAGCCCAGCCTAAGTGGATGCACTGCTCAATATTGCACATTGCTCAATTTTCCTATGCTTTCTAGGGCAAGATATTGCTTACAGGACTGTGCAGCCCACACTGGCGATTTACTCTGGGTGTTATCACAACCTGAATATGTCCAGCAGCAGAGAACGGCACAGGGAGCGTGGGCTGGCAATTTTGCCCATGCAAACTGTCACGTCTCTGCTGACTTCTTTATGGCAACCAGCTGTGACTGTTTTGCAGACACCCCGTGCCTCTTTAAACTATATCCTTCCTGCTCTTTTCCTTCTGATGCAACACTTAGGGATATTTTGGTGTGTAGCAGGGATATTTAGAGACCATTAACTCTTCATAAGCATAAAGAATCCGACCACTGGCAGCGATGGGTTTGAGTCAGCCAGTTAGTCTGCTCAGAACGAAGACTGTTTGCAATTCCTTTTCCACCTGTGCATAAATTTGTATCTCCAGGCGTTTCAGTCCTTCGTGGAAGACTGAATAGCTTGAAAGGTTCTTTATCTCTACGTGTGGCTTTTCTTTGAAAACGACTTTCAGAAGAGGCAGATAAAACACCTGCATGGCCCTAAAAATGTCATTTTTAGGGGTTGAAATCCACACGTAAGGAAGTCTTAGGAAGGAAGAAACATCAAGACACAGCATTCATAATAATCAGAGGTGTCCCTGAGCAGCCTCTGACTGCTCAGCCAATTCCTTGGGATGTCAGTAGCGTGCTGATTTGTTTCATGTTTTCCTGTGTTTTCAGGGACTATTACATAACCATGGTGAAGTGGGCGACCAGCACCAAGGTGGCAGTGAACTGGCTGAACAGGGCCCAGAACGTCTCCATCCTGACGCTGTGCGACGCCACCACGGGCGTCTGCACGAAGGTAGGGGATGAGCCTGGTGGTCGCTGGTGTCCTATAGAAGGGAAAAGTATTTCAGCCACCTTGCCTGGGGACACATCAGCTGCTGCATATTTGTTTAGGCAGACAGAGAATATAAACACTGCTTGCTATATTTGCTGTGTAAGGGTGTTTAGGGGTTTGGTTTTTTTTTTTCTTTGTATCTTGTGGAAGGGCAAGAGAATTATAGCCATGCACACACTGTGTGTGTATGCACATACGTGTCCAAGACAGTGATTGCTTGTCTTGAAATACCTGCATACAGGCACAAGCAAACACACATCAACAAACCGTAACCTGAAAATGTTTGTGACATTCTACTTTAATGGCATTATGCCCTTGATTCTCTATCCATGATTTAACCTTAGCTAATTAATACCTCCAACAGATATACTAATGTAAATGCATGTGCATTGATATTACCTGTGTAAATATTAGATGATACCATCTTTTAAACTGGCATAGATATTTATGTGGTAGAATAGTGTTCTGATACACCTTTCCCTTGAAAAAAATGATGCAATACTGTGCATAGAGCACAGTGAAGAGTCTTTTCTTAACAACCTTGGTTTCAACCTTTATTTATTTTTTACCAGCCTTTATTTATTTGGGGAATAATATGCCATGTAGATTTTTTTGTCTGTATGAGTAGAATGTTTTCTTGAATGAGTGCACGCTGATCCATCAGAGTTGAAAGACAGGGAAAGCAGTCACTGGATTACACAGTGATCCCAAAGCACAGGCTCAAACAGTTTTGGGTTTTTTTTTGTGCTTCTGCACAATTTTTCAGATTCAGTCCAACTGTTCTCTGCACTGATAAGCAACATGTAATAAATGGAAGGAATGTTATTTAACGATCTTGTTTTGTTTTAGAAACATGAAGATGAAAGTGAAGGTTGGCTGCACAGACAGGTAATAGTGATCTT
This sequence comes from Anser cygnoides, assembly GCF_040182565.1. Classification (NCBI taxonomy): domain Eukaryota; kingdom Metazoa; phylum Chordata; class Aves; order Anseriformes; family Anatidae; genus Anser; species Anser cygnoides. The sequence goes on from NC_089874.1 coordinate 8,669,973, forward strand.
CTCTTTGTGGTCAATATTTTTTTTCCTTTTTTTTTCTACCAAGGAGAAAAACAATTTTCTAAAGCTGAGAAAGGTAAGGGAGTGTGATTTGTGTTACAGAAAAGAGTGATTTAAAGCCCCTAAGAGCTTTTTGATTTATGTGATTTTTCTATTCTTTTATCTTTTCTTTTTCAAAGAAGGGTGGGTTTTTTTCAACATCTGCCTATATTAAACCTGTAGATATCGAGCATGTAAATCTCTGGAAGATCATTTATAACACTTCCCCAGCAGTCAGTTTGTAAAGTGATCTCAGATTTGATTAAGCTGTTCTTTAGAGAGAAGCTGCTGATACCAATTCAGCCACAACACTGAACTCTTTTTCATGGGATATGTGACTGCCAGACAGGGAGGAGCATATCAGATAAAGTACTTGCACTACATTTTCCCAATTCCAGTTTTAAAGTATTTCACATTTTTGTCACAGCTTGCTCAAAGCATCCAAGAACATATAGAAACTGCAATACATCAGTTCACAGCAAGAACAATGATCTCCTCTGTTCCAGTGGCTGTCCTATAGCAATGGGCTATGTCTGATCCAGATAAAAATCGATTCTACAGAGGAAATAGATTTTGTGCTCCAAGCATTTCAAATAATCTTTTACTCTACTTAGGTATAGAGTAAAAATATTCTGCCAAAGTATTCTTTGCATTTACAACACCAGTGTTGGCTTGAAGAGAGAACAAAAGCTTCCAAAACAAGCCAAGTCAAGAAAAAATTAAACTGCCCATATTTCGTGTCTTAAAAAAAAAATAAAAAATAAAAACCTACTTCACAGGGTTATTTTATTTTATAAATCTCCAGATATTTTTAATCTTTTCATTGCTATTTACTGAGACCTCCATTATCCTGAAACCCAGTGCAGTATGTTAGAAGAACATCTGTTTTACAGTGCTATGTCTCTTTAGTCATTTTACCTATTCCATTGGCAAGCATTAAAAGATGGCATTTTATCCTGTACAACTAGTAGGTGATCTGCCAGTTCCTAATGGGCCTCCTTCAGAGAAAACGAGTTTGTTTTAGTGCATCGCCAAACATCATATATTTAGTTTGAGGTTGGAGAAGGATGTTACAAACAAATGGGTCAGACATCTTAGTGCTTACTAAGGTAAGCTAACACTTGGTATGGACTTTGGAGACATTTGATATTACTCTTCCAAAGCATCTGTAAGAGTCTGAAAAATTACAGAGCTCTTTTGCCTATATTTCTGTCAAGAAAAGTACTTAAAATTTTAGTTTTGACTGAATATATGATTACTAGAATAATTACATTTTCTGTATTTACCCTTAATTCTGTGACACATTAATCTAAAAATCTGGAAAGTCATTTTCATGCCATGTGCATCTATCTGCGTATGAGAATGATGTGGAAATATTGAATGTTAGTGCAATTCCTCTAACCTCTTTAAGGAGATGAATCACACATTAGGCGGCCTCTGAAGGAGCACAGGAGTGTGACTCAGCTCCAAAAGAAGATTTCTTGGTTGAGACATTTTAATATAGGTGTATGCATATGAGCCAAGGGCCCAATTCCCCACTGTAGTCAGCTGATGCCGTCAGCAGTGTGGTCAGACAATTAATGGACCTTGAGCATGATTCAGCCCACCCTGCAGAAGACACCAACTGTCTGGTTGGCCACCTTCTGTATGTTCCATTGGCCAGACCTTCCTTTGAGAAGTACCCCAAATATAAATCAGTAGGACTAAAGAATCTGTTTGCCTCAGTCTTTAAAATACTGCTTCAAAGTACTCCAGACTCATGGTTTCACAAGTGTTCAGGAGCTTTACCTTTTTCTTGGGTGTTCATCTGATCTTCCTGGGGTAGGGGCAAACTTCACAGTAGGCTGGGAACAAGAGACAAGGAGAGAAAAACATCAGTGAAATAGCAGAAGATACTCTAAAGGGACATGCCGGAGTCTTCAAGGATGACAGAGTCCATATTTTTCAGCTGTCTGAAATAAAAAATAAAATAAATGAAATAAAAACTCCCAGCTGTCTGGGAGTTTTGAGATATGGCATATGGCCCAGGAATTTGATTTTTTGTTGTTGTTGTTGCAGTGGTTTGGTAACACAGTAAGATTTAATAGTCTGTGTATAGTAAATGATCTTGCATTCCTTTCTGGGCTTCAGTTCATGAGTGAATTTTATTCAAGCCTTGCAACTTTGGAGAGCCTCTCTTCAACACAGGCCAAGAGAAAGACTGGTATCACTGTCTGCATGGCTGAAAAATGGGATTAATTACTCAAAGTGTAATGAGAAATATGCACAATTTGCTAGAAAGTGTCTGTCACTCTGTGTCAGATGATATGGCCAGGATTTTCAAACCTTTAGCACAAATAAGAATTTGCACATGTTCACCAAAGTTGCCGAGGGATTTTGAAAGTTTTTGCTGCTTTTATTTACATACCTTCCTGTGCTCTTCTGAGTATAAAAAACAGACTGACCTTCATTCATACGTTTGCTTAAATGTACAAATTCTCTGAGACAGTGATTTTAACTGTAAACAGATCTGGTTCAGTTTTTGTGAAGCAGCCATTTCCAGATGGTGATGGTGACAGTAGATAGCAATGAAGTCTTTGGTGGCAACATTTTGGTACCCAGTAAGAAACAGGTTGCTGGAAATGGAGTTGCTGCTGCTGTTTGTTACTGCTAGTGATTTGGGTTGGCCAGTCCCACTAATTCATTCTCCAGCCACAGGGTCATCCTTTCTTTAATGATTATTCCTTCAGCTGGAGGATGATGAGGGCTCTCGGTACTCAGCTCCAAGCACTTTTTTCCTTCCTCGTCACCCCTCACAGCAGCAGCTCTGTGTACATCAGCTCCCTGAACAAGACCACTAAAGGCAAATGGGATCAGGGAGCTACACGTGGTTGGGCATAAGCTTCAAATTAAGCTGCTGTGGAATTGCACAGAAATTACTTTTTTTTTTTTTTTTTTTTTTTTTAACCTATAAGTGTGAGTCTGAGAGCTGAGTTATTGCTACGTGTAGCTGATATAAGGACAGCTTAGTCCTCCATCTGCACAAAGCAAAGGGTTTCTGGAAATTGCCCTTGACTATTTGGTTAGAATTCATTAGTCTAAATACAGAGATCTAGCTGAGCAAAAAGACCACAAGAGCCACAAGGACTTAAGAAATGCCCTACTGAGACAGACCACTGCTTCCCCAGCTCCATCATTCTCTCTTTAAGTCACAGCAGCAGAGGATATTTAAGAATTGGTGTGAGCTGGCTGCTTTCTGCAGTCCAATCTTCTCATATTTCACCAGCACCTACAATAAAAATATTACAGATCCTCAAGACTCTATCTGTGCCTATTTCCTTTAGTGTTTGTTGATGAATCATGAATTTATTCAATTGGTTTTTGCACCTTCTGAGACCAGCTGTTTTCAGAAGCTTCTTGTGGCAAAAACTTCCAGAAATTCCCTACCTGCTGCACAGGAAAAGTACTGACTTCTACCAGCATTAAATTGATCTCTCATTATTTTCAAGGACTGCTATTCTGTCCTAGTGTTTTGGGATTCAGTGAGTAATAGTCAGACAAAGGCTCAGTTTGTATTATGCACAGAAGCAGTAAAATAAAAATAAAATAATAAAATAAAATAAAATTAAATTAAATTAAATTAAATTAAATTAAATTAAATTAAATTAAATTAAATAATAAAATAAAATGTACCCCATGTACTGCTTGAGGCATGTATACAAATCCATATAGGTATGTTCATGAGGTTTTGGAGCGATTCCATCACAAAGAGCAGGGTTTTTGTTTGTTTAAATACCAGCATTTTAAACGTTGTTAACCTGTTGATGTTTATCAGCTGAACCACAGCCCAAGCCAAGTTCACTTCCAGATGCCCAGTGTTGCTCCCTACCTTTTAGTTATAAATACCTGTTCCAAAAGCCTGCATGGTGACACCCCACCTTGCCATCCAGAATAAGTGATCATCTCTGTCACAACCTTAAACGAGGTTCTGGTTGCATTAATGCATTGTCTTTCCAACGACAGGAACATGCAAACAGACTATCTCCTAACATTAGGCAAGTGCTGAAGCTCGTGTCTGCCCTTCGTGCCATGCACCTCTTTCCCCTGTAGTGCTGAGCAAACATCAGACTAATCTGCACAAAGCCTGGCAGAGACGTATTGCTGGAATACATAATGCAGGAGGCACAGATATAGAAAAGTAGGGTGAGCTCACTGCTATTTACCTCTGTAAAGGAAAGCTTGTGGAGCAGCAGTTTTGTTCATGTTATCAGAGTTATTTTTCAAGTTCACCTGTCATGAATGACATTTGGAAATAATGTAGAGTTTCATGTTTCGAGTTTCCAAACAATGTCATAAACAAATGAAACCATTATTTCATGCAACTGCAACAACCTGTAAATGGGAATAATTTAAAATATACTGAAAACCTAAGCAAGAAAAAAATAAAAGGAAAAACAAATAGTTTGAACACCTAGCTTAGTGTTGATAAAAAACAATAAACAGTGGGAAAGAATTAATCAGTGAAGAAATGGTAGCAAAGGAAAACACAGTAAGAATAATGTGCTAGTTTATGAGAAATAAAAATGTTTCTCCTTTTGCTGTGTGCATTTGCATTAGCCATAAGTCTCCCTGTGCAGGGAAGTTCTTGCTGATTCAGTGTGGCACCTGAACCTCTGTCAAGCAGAAAGCTGGGGTGTTTGATAAATATTGAACCAGAGGAGGACCCAGAAGAGGTTCAGCAAGTGCCCCTGTTGCCCTCCCTTGGAGAAGAAGGAGACATAAAGCTGGGCCAGGGCAAGCAGGGCTCATCTGGTCCCCAGGAAAGCCTGGTATCACAGGAACCTTCAGCAGAGGTTCACTCGTGTTTTAGTCCCAGCCATTGAACATACAGAGACATTCAGCTACAGTTCCTTTGACACAGACCTACCGTGTCACACCATATGGACCATCCTTCAGCTTCCCCTTGTAAACTACTGTTCAACCATCTCCTGCAGAGGAGACCTCCTATATGCCTTGGGGTTCCTGTACAAAAAGAAAAACAAAGACACTTCCATGTAGTGTTTGCTTGCCATATGTGTTGTTTGATTGCCTTGCACTGAGACCCCTCTATCTCTGGTTGAACATACCAGTAACCAAATAAAAGTCATTCACCTCGTTCACCTGGGAGCTCTGAGTCAAAGATGGTTTTGCAAGATATCCTCCTTCTCCTAAATAATTCAGTGAAATAAACGTTTGCAAGAGGGTAGGAAAAGACAGCGGTGAGACACTGAAGGATGTTGCTAGTTGTGTTTCCTTGAGGACAGGAACAGATCGGTTCTTCCAGTAGAGTACACAGGGTTTGTCATGCTCGTGCCAACAAGCTTCAAATCATTTATAAAGGCTGGATTCCAACTGCCCCAAGCAGTCAGCTGTAGATGTGCACTTTTTGCTTCACAAATGGGAGGTGACCTTATACCAAAGGGACCCACCTTACTGCCTGACTCCCCGACTTCCCTAGATGAAAGGTGTTGGCTTCCCCAGCAGCACAGTAGTTTTTATCAAAACTTTCTCCAGTTTTTAGTTGGCTTTTTGTTTGCCTCAGGTTGCTGTTAAAGGGCACTCTGTACTTCGCTGTAAATTAATTTCACAGGGTTTTGCAGCACAGATCAATTTTACATACTGTAATTTAGTGGGAACACAATCCTTAATTTTGCTGTTTGCAGAACGAAGAGCCGATTTTCTCTAAGGATGGTCGGAAGTTTTTCTTTGTGCGAGCCATTCCTCAGGGAGGACGTGGGAAGTTCTACCACATTGCCATGTCGTCGTCACAGGTAGGGAAGGTGCAAGTGTAGAACATGGATCTTGTGAATAAAGGAAAGCATTCAGTGGTGGTTTACCAGGCATAAGATAACATGAATTTCTGAATCAGATACTTAGAAGGAAAAAGTCTATCAACTATCTCTTTTCAAACAATATTGTTTCATTGTTTGTTGTTTTTGTTGTTGTTGGATTTTTTTTGTTTTGTTTTGTTTTGTTTTAATACCTTCTTAGTTGTACATAAATAAGTAAACCCCTGCACTGCCAGAAAGGATTAATCTGAAGCTTTTGGATACACTGGATTAGAGGAAGGAGTTTGAAGCTGCTCTGTACTGAATTCACCCCATTATCTTCAGTGGAGTTAAGATGATTTTCACTGTGTTATTTCTATACCTGTCTTTTCACAGAAATATGGGAGGGAGGTAGACTGTGGAAATTGCAGGTGCAAGGTTTGTTTTGAACAGGTAATGGAGTTTAGAGCGTTCCCTTTCTCAGAACAGAAACACAAAGAGAAGCTTTGCTCAGATATCTTCTTTTAAGAATAAAGAAATCAAATTCTCTTTTATTTTTGGCAGCCCAACAGCAGCAGTGATAACTTACAGTCTATTACATCTGGTGACTGGGATGTGACAAAGATATTGGCATATGATGAAAAGAGGCATAAAATGTAAGTAAACTTTGGTCTGACAGATCAGTCATCCACTGCTTAGCACTGGGCTATGGGGTTAGTTACAATGATGTCATTTATGCATCTGACATGTATGAGCTCAAGGAGATGTGGATAAGACAGACACCTCTGTTTCTGCCTATGTTTTGGTTTAACCTCCTACACCATTCCATATAGCTTGTCTTCGTTTGATTTTCTATATACAGTTCAAACCTCTCTCTCTGTGACTATAAATGCAGCATACATTTCTATAGCAGAATGCATTCTCCTGCAGTGACTTCAGATGTTAAACTCTGAAGGAAAGATGACTATTTTCATTGACTTCCTAGACTGTCAATTTTATAAAGAATCCTTTATTAACCTTCAAAAATAGCAACGTAATAGAAAAATTAGTTAGAATACAAAAAAGTCACACTCCTCCTTTATGATAGTAAAGTAAAATTCTATACTTTTTTTACTTTTTAAGACAGATTTCATGAAAATACATTAAAATGTTTGGAAGTTTTTCTGGAATCAAACACCACATAGAGTCCTTTGCATGCAAAGACCTATTAGATACAAGACTGAACTCCCAGTTTCTTAAGGTCACTGAAATGTCTAAGTCTCTGGCATATGATAAAGTTTGAATGATCAGAGCATAATGCTCTTTCAGGCTGCTGAGTGCCCTCAACTACCAATAACTTCAATAAGAGCAAAAGGTCATTAGCACTTGGCAGAGCTGAGAAGCAAACTAGCACCAAAGCTCTTGTTTGCATTTTCACTGACCAGTCAAACAGAAAATACCATGCACTATTTGTGCAATCAAAATGTACATCTAGGTAAGCGCGGATTATTGGAAAGAGAACAGCAGGGCTGAATATCCTGTCTGACATGCTATTCACCCCACAGACACTATGTCCACTATGTCTGCTCCTGTGGTCTGTCACTATTCACATGAAATGCATCTGAGACATCATTCTAGACCTTAAGCTTGATCACCTCCAGCAGCATCAGGAGGTTCAAGGTCAAGAAAAACTGCCTCACTGTTACTGCAGAACAGGGCTTTCACTGTTTAGCCAGGAGAACAGATCACCACAGTCTCAGCACAAAACTTGGGCAATGAAGCATTCTTCATTTATGCTGTCTTCCCTGGAAGTTCAACTTCCTTTTTCAAAGGAGACATTTCCATATGTTTCACGTAAGCCCCTGGCTAGCTCAGTGTGCAAAGAATTAAAAATGAAGTAGAAATGGTTCTAGAGAAAAAGAAAAGATGCTAAAAGGTAATTCTGCACCATAGAGCTTGATGTGAAAATGTGAAGGTCGTTATCTTCACCACTTGAACCTTTTTGACCCACTGGTATGCATAGTCCGGGACCCAAACTTTTTCATGTCTGTTTTAATTGCAGCCTACCAAGTACTTGTTTGAGCTGATGCAGTGACATGTTCCTCTGTATGTTTTTCTAATTTCAGTTTAAAATTTCCTTGCTTTTACAAGATCAAGCAAATGGCTATGTGAATTAAGATGTTATTGTATAAGATATTTGTAATATTTTTTTTTTTTCAGTTATTTCCACAGCACAGAAGATTTGCCAAGAAGGAGACATTTGTACAGGTCTGTACTTTACTAATGTCAAATGCAGAATTTCCCTTTTCAATCTTGCATGAATCATTACATTAGAGATTGCAGTAGAAACAATTGCTTACCTGTTTCTTTTAATGACATTGCAACACCTTGTAATGTATCACTGGAATAGACAGATGAACATAACATTAGTGAACAAAATGTAAGAGATTTGGAAATGTTTGAAATTTAGCAATTTTCTCATTTTATTGAAAATTTCAAATTGATCTCAAGATTGATAACCTGTTACAAAACTTTCCAACAAAACTACTTAGTGCTTGAAAGAATTCAGAGTTATGTAAACTAAGAGTATAAACTGTTTCCATACTTCCAGACTGCACTTTTCATGAAAGTTCAATAGCACTTCACCTGCTCAGGAGATTGAAAAGAAAAAGCAATATGTTATGTTTACAAATGTGTTTTCTTTCAGTAATTCTAGGTAACTTTAGTATCCTCAGTAACTGTACAGTGAATAAAAGGTTAGTTTATACTAAGCTATTGGTAGTGTAGCTATCACGAAGTATTGTGGGAACAGATTATAAAAAGGAGGAAAACCAAACTCTGAAATAACCATTTTGGAATCATTATTTTCTTATATTTTTCTTCTCGGTGTTTGTAATGAAGGGCAGGGCTGGTGATAGCATCATTTTATAAGGGACTGTCAGTACATTTTCCTTCTCTAACATGATTTCATACCTTTTTTCCCTCAGTGGGGAGAAAATTAGAGCAAACTATATTATCTACAATTTCATCACGTTTTTCTTTTTAATTATGTTTTCCTGTTTGCTGCATTCCACATTTTTTAAGAGTAGTTCAGGTCAGTGTTTATTTTCTTGAAGAACAGAAAATAGGGAAGAAAAAAATCAAAGCCATATTGACCATTAATTTCTATGAGCAGATGGGAAAAAAGTCACTTTAAAAGCTGAGTCCAGGCACAGTTGCTCAGAAAACCTTGCTAACCTCACCTCCCCACACTGATAACAGGGAAAAAGATGCTCAAAACATGGATGTCCTCAACCTTAAGTTGATTACACAATGACATTGGCCTCATTTGATTTCCTGCATTGGGTAGTCTGAAACATGATCTCAGCCTAAACAAGATCCCAAGAGCTGCTCAGTTGATTCTGTGGTGGCCCTAAATAGGTTGCTCAGCCTCATCTCTTTTTACCTTGAAATGGTAGCAAAACCACTCATCTACTTCACAGCAATACTGGAAAACTATATTAATTAATATTCTTGAAGCACCATGAAGTTGCAACATGCCATAGCACTGCAAAATTTTATTTATTAATATTTGTTAATAAGCAGTAATTCATTCTTCAATCTAGGTTCTTACAAAATGCTTCTGAAAATATGGACAGACCATGCTACCTTCTTCAAAATATCTTTTCTTTCTATTTGGACATTGTAACATCAACTGTTCAAATTCCTGAAAAAACCTTTAGCCTCAGAGACAGCTGTTACCAAACCAAACCAGTGAGGCAACCAGTTAGAAACTTAAAGAAAGCAATTCCAGTCCTTTATTGTCTGCTATAATATAAATTGGTGTAGAAACACTACTCCTTTATTTCATGCTTTCATTTGCTAAATCATAACTTCCTCTTGTGGAATTGCAACGATGATTTAGTTTTAAAAACTGTACCATCCTACATAACCATCTGACCTTGCAAAGAAAGATATCAGTATCTGCTTATATATTGTCCATTCAGGAAAAAAAAAAAAAAAAGCCATTACTGCTGTTTAAACTCAACCAAATGGAAATGCTTTGTCTCTTGCTAATGTTGAACACATTATATTTATGTTCTTGTTCTACAGTACAGTGAGGTTCAAATAATGTTGCTTCCAGATAACATTTGCTCAGTGACCTTCATGGACTTGTATTAACTTTTTCAGCGCAAGCACAAATGGGAACTTCAACAGGCAGTGTCTGTCTTGTGATCTGATTGAAAACTGTACTTATTTCAGCGCATCATTCAGTCACAACCTGGAATACTTCTTACTGACATGTGAAGGTATGTTGGTTTTGTTTATGCGACTGTTGTGTCTAAGGATAGGATTTAAGCATGGATGTCTTCAGATATCCTATGAACCTGTGGGCAGTTTTGAAAGATAGGCCCTAAATATCTGTGTCATTTCACTTTTAAAGCTTTACTCAATTTATTTTTTTCTTTTGTGTGTTATTTTTGGTGGTGGTGGTGGTTGGTTGGTTGGTTGGTTTGGGTTTTTGAACTATAAAATGTGTGCAACCTGCTTCTGTGCACATCTTACTATTGAAGACAGCGGCAAGTTCCTTTAGCCAGTCCAAGCATCCTGAAGTTAAAAGAGGAGATAAACATCAGTAAATTTATGAGAGAAAAAAAACAGCAAGGTGGGATAAACCATGGGTGACTGGAACTAAGTTCCAAATGCATTAACTCTGCTGATTTGATTGTAAGGATTTCCTCACACCAGTACTGTGAACTGGGAGATTTCAAAGTTTATAGGTTGCCATCAAAAGACAGTTTGCCAGTAAAAATAAGTTGGCAGAAAAGTATCTAATGGACAATGTGCTTGGTGGGCGAGTACAGAATATCTGTTGTTTTGCTGCTCATTCATCTTACATTTCCCTTAGCTTGAAATAATCTACAGGCCCAACAGAGGTTTCCTGTGTTGAAAACATCTTACAGGATATTCCTGCAGAAGAGTTGTAAAAGCCAGCTTTCTCCAGCCCTGTTAAGAATCAGTGAAGAACTCCGTAACATTTGATCCTATGTGATTTAATTCTGCTTAGTTATCCTAAATTACCCACACTGTGCATACACACAGAACTGGATTGCAGCTCCCATGCCTGTATGGGTAAGCATTGTTTTTACTGGTTGACCAATGCCATGATTGAAGTATCTCAAATGGCTGTACACCCCTAAAAAAGTCTGGCAAAGCAGCACACCAGCAAGAAAGGCCTGATTTTCAGCAGCTCAGGAAAAAGTAAGTATGTATATAACATAAAGAAGAGTAGCTGTTGTGTATGCTGTTGTAGAGCAGTCAGGTGGTGCATGGACATCACCTTCTTTGAATAGCAAATATTCACTGGTGTCAGCAACTGTGGAGCACACCAATGATAAAGAAGAGGTATATGAGGTGGCAACATGGGAAACAACCAGGATAATCAAGAGAAAGGGCCAGACCCCCTGCTCCTGCGTGGGCTCCTCTCCACGGGCTGCAGCTCCGGCCCGGGGCCTGCTCCTGCGGGGGCTCTCCATGGGCCGCAGCCTCCTCCAGGCCACATCCACCTGCTCCACCGGGGGCTCCTCCACGGGCTGCAGCGTGGAGATCTGCTCCGTGTGGGACCCGTGGGCTGCAGGGGGACAGCCTGCTCCACCAGGGGCCTCTCCACAGGCCGCAGGGGAACTTGTGCTGCGTGCCTGGAGCACCTCCTGCCCTCCTGCTGCACTGACCTTGGGGCTGCAGGGCTGGTGCTCTCACACTTCTCACTCTTCTCTCTCAGCCGCTGTAGCACAGCATTTTTTTTCGCTTAAATCTGCTCTCCCAGAGGCCCAACAAGCATCAGTCATGGCTCGGCTCTGGCCAGATGGAGCTGGCTCTGATCTGACATGGGGCAGCTGCTGGGCTCTCCTCATACCCTGCAGCCCCCCTGCTACCAGAACCTGGCCACATAAACCCAACACATACCAACCAAAATGTCTATACATTTCTTAGAATGTGTTTTGTCCCAAGAATGAAATATAGGCTGTATTTTTGAAGACATTTATAAGTAGCCTAAAAAATACAAGGCAATACAATGTAGTGAAGTAACACTGACAGTACAATGGGTAATTATCTTAATGGACTATCTGCAAATCTATGACTTACGCGGCAGACATATGCAGGGAAGTGTAATTTCCCACTAAATATTCAGTAATGTAGTGAACATTATTATATTTATGACGTTTGTCTCTTGACAAGAAAAGCCCTGTGTATTGTTATTCTTGTATTCATTTCAAGAAAAGCTGTCAAAAGCTTATAGAAACTGTGTCCATCTCCATCGCACCAAGATAATTGCTTTGCCATAATTTGAAGTCTTTGTGAATAACAATATTAAGGTTTCTAAAGGATCTTATTGAACATTGGGGATATGTTTGTATTGTATTATATCTCATTTACAAAAAACCTGAAGTGTTACCTGAAGAGATTAATGAATTTTATTAGCGTGTACATTAATCCAGGTACACAAGATACTCATTTTGCATAACAAACTGTGGGCCAGATCCTCAGCTGCTGCAAACAATACCTCCATTATCAGGTCATTAGTGTTAGATCTGTTTACATCTGCTGAATATATCTTTGTCTGAATTTTAATTATACAGGACTAAATTGTCAAACTCTACTCTCCGTGCAGCGCAAATACATCACAGCTTGAACCTTGGAACTACTGTCAATATCTCCATTCAAATACCTTTGCAAAATGCGTGTGCATGAGAAAATACAGAGATCCTGGCAAGATTTCCATTTTCAATGATTTTATAAAAGTCCATTAAATTTGGTAGATTTTCCTTTCTTACATAAATGAGAGTTGTATTTTTTAAAGTTCTTTACTTTCAAGAAGTTTGCTGGTATGTTTCTTTTTAGAACATTTTGTGCAGGACACATTTAACATCAGGTGTCTGCTGTGTTCACATCTACAGCAGAGTCAACTCCCTTTGGTTCCTGTTATAGCCAAAGTGGGTCTGGAAAGGGGAATCATTGCTTCTGTGTGAAATGCAGACTTCTGGACAAAATAATCATTCCCTCAGACTTTGGTGGCTATGCTGAATATGCAGAGAATGGAGGGTGGATGTCTTAATGTATCATGTGCATCAGGCTCTTGGAGTCGGATGGAGAATTTTGAACACCCTGCCATAGGCTGAATTCATATTTAGATGCTTCCCAGAAAGTTTGGCTTATGTTTATAAGATACAAAAACTTCTTATACAGCTGTTGCAGTTTGATGGAGAATCACTCGCATCCACTAATAGGAGGCTTCCTTCTCCACTGCTTCTCAGGCTGCTCACACCTGGAGTCAGTGTTAATATCCAGACAGTGGCAAACCATACCTAATGCTGTTTGGTGCTTTCTCCTCCATGTAGACGGTAAAAAAGCACCCACAGCATGGATCTTGTTGTATACTCTGTGGCTACACAAATGTGTGTTTGTAGCAGTAACCATGTTCTGACATAGTGTCAGATTTATATGTATCTTTGAACTTAGCTAAACTTAATATTTTTACTTTGACCAACCCTGTAATATTTTGAGAATTCATATTTTCTCAGTTGTCCATAGGACAATTTCATGGCCAAATATTTATATGAAGTTTTCAGTGGCGTGAAAACCATTTCTGTATAGACAGAGACTAACCTCCGCCATAGCTCAGTTTCTCTCTAACCCTTTGAAGAACTCACTTTGCGATCTTCAGTTGCCAACTTCACTGTGTTTAGAGATGCAGACACAACTGTGGCTCAGCTTATCCTCTCTAAAATGGATGGAAAGCTTTGTAAGGTTTGATTAACCAACTGATGCTTATAATGTACTCTGTGATAGTTAAATGAAAGGCACTGGAAAGGGAAAACGTATAGCTGTTCAAAAAAAAAAAAAAGGTCTGGCAAGAAGTCTGGCAGGTAAAAGGTAAAGAGCTGGAAGATTTCTACTCACTACTTCAGTACCTTAGAGGCAGCATATAATTGTCTTTTTTGCTGTCCTTAACAGCAGTGCTACTCAGCACAGGCTGAAATGAGAGAAGTTTGCTATAATAAAAAGTAACCTCTCTTTCAAGAGGACAATGTAATGCTTACTGTCAATAGGCAACATTACAATCACTCAGTCCCAGAAGGCTAGTTACCTTATTTTTCATCTAATTTTATATGCTCATGATTGAATTACTGTAGTAGGATCTAAGGAAGCATGATGCTTTGCAGACTGCTCTTAGATTATCTCGTCGAGACACTGTTGAAAAAGCAATATGTACTGGAGCAAGGTCACTCCTACTGTCACCTTCATCACAAAATATGGGCTTACACTTCTGTCTCCTCTCATAAACCAGCACAGGCTCTGCCACTGATTCCCTTTAAGATAAAGAGAAGGAAAATCTGGATGGAAGGGTTTTGCTACCTTATACTTAAATTTAATTGAGGATGGATTTTTCTCATCTGAAATACCATGTAAAATTCAATTATATAGATAAAAAGGTAAGAAATAACAAGTTTGGGCTGTGGAAAGCAACATTTTCATGTTTATTTAGTGGGATTCAGGTAGATAAAGTGCAGAGCTGAAAAACACTGAGCTAGTAATGCACTAAAGACCATTTTTAGGATTGTTCCTCCTTTGCAAGAATGAAACCTTATCAAGACTATAACTGTTGTCAGTTCTGTAATGTTTTAGCATTTCCATTTTAAATAGGTGCTCCTCATCTTCAGTGACTCCTTCCCTTGCTCCCCAGAGTTACTTACCAACACAATTGAAACCTGAGTGTTAACAAAGTCATTCATGGAGAAAGAAAGGATGCACAACCACTTTTATTGCAGGCTACCTTGTACTCTGAGACTCTGTGTAGCAGGTTTGGTTCCAGTGTCTTCACTCTCATAAAATGTGTTTTTGAAGTCACTGAGATTTGGTTTAAACACGTGGAATCGACAAAGATTTTCCAGATCCTGGAGTTCAAGTCCCTGCTGCTGCAGGCAGCTGCATCATATCTTCCTCTGAATTAGCTGGTCAGTCTTCATCAATGCACCCTAGCCTTAAGCTGATCTTGGCCAGCTCTATGCCTTTGGGGAGCCATGAGTTTCCCCATAAAGGGTTAATGCCTGCTAGCTTTGAGACAAGAGGAATGGTGAGGAAGTCTTCTAGCCCATGCATACATTGCTGCAATTAATGCCATTTAATATGTGATGAAAATGATAGGGGTGCGTGCTGTTCATGGAATGCCTACCAGCCTGCTAATTAAAGTTCTCCATAATCATGCATTATCAGGAAGGGATTAATCATTTTTTTTAAGGATGACACAAAGAAAATTAGTAGTTATGCAGAGGGGAGAGGACTATAATAAGGACTAGGAGGAAACTCTTGCCTCATGCTCAGCATGGTTGCTGGTGATACAGAACTGCCTTTGCCACTGCACTGTGTGTTATCTTTTTGTCTATTGACCAATTTGGAAAAAAAAATCATCTTTCACTTTGAAAAGAGACGACAGTGTACCTTAGAACACGGAATGCTTTTTCTCTCAAGGTCTCAAGTCCTTTCTATTTTTCAAGAAATAGTAAGATTGTTCCGGTTCAAAACAAATTACAATCACTATAGTTTATCCAAGCTCTTTGAAGATTATTTTTTGTTGGATTATTTTTGTTTGTAGTTGACTAGTAGTCTTTGCTGTCAATATGTGCAGGTCAAATTATGTTAAAGCTGTCTCTCTCTTTGGAGAAAGGAAAGTAGGCTCTTCTGACAAAAATGTTGAAGCATTATCACCTGATTTCAAAGTCCTCTCTAGTAATGCAGTTATCAGTAGCTCAGCCTAGATGCTGTAGATCAGTAATCACAGGTAGCAGGAATGAAGTCATTTCTGCCTTTTCTAGGAGTCAGTTTTGTAGCTGTAGAGAAAAATGATATGTTGTAACTGAGCTGTGCTTGATAATATGCCTAAAGAACCAATGGGAAAGGGATTTATCTGGGTATAGGTCTGCTTTTCCCCAGGTATGTCCTCTGAGCCAGCAGCCACAATGCCAATAGCACTGTAAGTACACTCCTGGTCCTGCAGTGCTGAATGATGCCTGTTGGCTAGATTATTCATAAAAAATGAGATTTATAGCTCTTTGGTTCTGCCAGATAACATCCTGGTTCAGTCCCATAAACAGAGCAAGGAGTACAAAAGCAGAGTGTAGGAAAATGTTGTAATTTAAGGATCTCCTTTGAGAGAATGATTCACACTAATAAAGAAGCAATGCAACCAATTTAATGATAATCTGAGTCAAATTCCTCACATTATTGTACATATAACTTGTCCTGTCATTGTAGCTATGAGTTTTTAAGATGAGTGCTGCAAGTTTATTATTTACAGAGCCAGCATGTAACTATAAACTTCTCAGCTCCTTAAAATGTTTCCTGAGAACTGAATTATCTTCTTTCTCCCTCTTGGAGGGATATGGAAACATCATCTGAACATGTGAGAACTTAGTAGCATTACCTGCTACTTCCACCTATTATGTTTATTCTGAACATTAAAATGTGCATTTATTTTTCTTTTGTTTTCCTGAGTTTTTTTGGAGTCAACAAAGACTTTCACTACCAAGTTGCATCAAATCATCTAGCTCTGTTTTGTGGCAGGCTGTCCTCACGTCAGTTTTAATCTCATTTTAACCCTGCAGAATCCAGAGAATGTTTTAGCAAGGCTTGGCCTTCCAGTATGAAGAGGTCTAAAACCATGTTGTGAAACCATTTTACAAATCTCTTTTTCTGTCCTCTCCTGTGGTCACAGCACAAGCTCCTGCCCACGTGGATGGCACAAGTCCAAAATGTTATACTTCTGGACAACACCATGCACACAGAAATCTTTTGTGTAGGTGGGTCTAAGTTAAAAAAGACATTCAGTGAAAGCATTAATTTGCAATGAAGGCTGCTTAAAAAGAATTCATCAGCGTGGTTTTTATGCTTGTCAGGGCTAGGATTTGGAAGGGGGTGCGCATCCTTGATTAGTACAGTCATGCTAAAGCCAGTCAGTGACCACTGTCACCTCTCCTGCATTAATAATGTAGCTTTTTACTAAAACCCAGCACTCCCGTGGAAAACAACTTTTAAAGGAGGATGGAAGTGGCAAGAAAAGTGGGAAAACTGGATAATAGATGCCGCCTCGTGTGCTGCATAGCCGAGGGCTGTGCAGTGTGAGATAAGCTCAGCCAGCAGCCAGCTGGGTGGGAACATCCTCTGAAATGCCAGCACCCAGCACTGTTACCACTTCTATAGTTTAGTCCAAGGATTTAAAAAAATAGGATTTTTTTAAATGTGATTAAACATAAAATTCTGTGTGTTGTTTCTAGTATTGTGCCTATTCTTAGATGCCATCTCTGCATAAACACATTGTCTTTTCTGAGTATATTTATTTTGGAAAATCTTGTAGTATTTTATTTTCTCATGGGATTACCAGCTGATTCAGCCAGGCTTGAGTGTGCCCCAAAGAAAAGCTAATTTAAATCGATAAAGCACTTGGATTTATTGACAAACTTCACTCCAACAAAATATCATTTTATCTTCTACATCTTCTTATCAATTCAGGCAGTTTCATCTGTACTTTTTATAATGTTGAGTTTATAATGCTGAGTTTTGGGAATGTGTTTGCCCTGAAAACTCCATAAAAACCTGGATATATGATTTTTAACCATCAACTATCTTCACAAAAATTTGCTAGTTTTGGCATTTCACTCCTGAGAAATTTCCTTCTGTAATATTCATCTCAAAAACACAGGGACTTCTACTGCTAGTGACTTGCTTTCTGAATAAAAGTGTCTGAATTCTTTTTGCTACAGTAAGGAAGAGCATGACCTTTGTCTTTCATCATGAGTGAATCAAATCTCATTTTGCTTCAGTTTCTCCATTAATATGAGGTGTTGATGGGATCATCACAGGGGCATTATTGACAGCAATTTGTATATCTATGTCATTTTGAACATGAAGAGCTTAATATTTAATGTCTCTGGATAATTCTATATTGAGATTTATCAGGATACAGGGAAGAGGCAATAGAAATTTTATTGTTGGTAAAATAAATACAGTGTTGAGCGTTTAATTTGAGTTATGGAAAAACGCATAAAGCCCTTTGCAACCTTTCCCCAGTAGATCATTTTCATGCTTTTACCAGGTGGGGAGCAGAGGTACAGCGAGAATTAGTGACTTGCCTATGGCCACATCTCAAGCCAAGTATCATGACCCCCATTTCCTTCCTCATATTGCAAGACAGCACTCCAAGGAAAAGCACCGTTGGCTACTGGAACAGACCAGAAGTGGGTCTAGCTCCACAGCCTGTCTCCATCAGTGGAAGCTGCATAATTACCCTCTTCAGGATTTTTGCAATAATATACCCATCAGGGACATATCTGCCCAGCTCTTGCAATAAGAGGTTGGCTCATGCCTTGAGGCAGGAGAATAATGAACCTCTTTCTACATTTTTCTCAGTTCCTTCATTTAATCAGACCTTTTAACCTGTGCTGTGTGGGCCAGACCCACCATCCCTTGAAATCAATGGAAAACCTGGAAATGGGGATTTTTATAGTAGATGTGGACAAGCAGATGACAGGAGAGCCCTAAATCAACATAAGATGTCTACCATTCCACAGAGCAAGTTCAAAAGTTAAAGTTTCATTTACAAAACCTAGTTATATTGCTAATGCATTGCCTTACATATCACACAGAAATCTGGCGTATAATGGTCTCATCAATAATGTTCCTAGAAGCAGATTGATCTTAGTATTCATTATTCTCGTGTAAAGAAAAAAAAATAAAAAAATAATAAAAAAAATCTGCGCAATAATAATCAAAGTACATAGCATAGCTCTTCCTTGGATACTTTTGGCTGTTTATGGACTATAAAACAACTGAATATTTAGACAAATACATCTGCAAATGAAGTAGGTGGATTGCTTTCTTTGTTCCCTAAGAAAACTATCATTTTAATTGTAGAGTACTGTTGGATTCTTTAAGTCCTGTGTTGAATGTAAACACCTATGATTTCTATACTTTGAAAGAGCTTTTTATAATATTTGTTTTAATTTGATGGTCCATATCTATACCTGGAGAGTTCAAAGACGTGTTTGATAACAGTGGTCTGAAAAGTTAAGCTGCAAAATGCTAGTTAGGAGACACAGGTTTGTTCTTCTCTGCCATAAGCTCCTTTCAACTCAAAAAAGTATTGTAATTCAAACTTCCTAGAGATGTTGTGAAAATAAAATCCATTACTAACTGTGGTGCTCAGACGTGCAGTGACAATAAGGGCACAGAGGCTCCTGGAAGGATAAAATACCAGAGTGGTTTTGAAAGATTCAGTGAATCTTCAATCCCTTCACTGCAAAACAACCTTCATAGCAGCAACTCAGCTATTAGCATGCAGGAGAGCACTCCCGTAACAAAAACAGCATGTAAAATGATTAAATCATACCAGAGTGAAGAGCTAACAAGGCATGGTTGCACACAGTTGCTGTTAGCTCACAGCACCGTGCAACATTTCATCTCAATAGCAATTCAATAACCGGTCTGTAATTACATCACAGCCCTTAATAAGCACGGGCCCAATCCTCCCAGGTGCTGAGTGTTCTAAAATCCCACCAGCCACAGTGGGAGCTGGAGAAGCCTGGTGCAGCAGAGGAGCCCCTCGGCACACTGTGGTGTGGGACTCCTGCCAGACCAGGTCCCGTGCCACCACAATGTCACTCATTGCCTCTGGAGACTGGGCTGGCATTCAGTGGTCTCTTGAATTTTGATTTATAGAAGCTGCAAAGTAGTTACGAAAAAAAGTAATAACCCAATATGGGTTTAAAGCGTGGCATTATGTATTATATGTTTGTATAAAGCTCTGAGTGTTAGGAGTTGGAAGACCCAACACAGCCATGAGGAAGGCATGCAGGTGGAAGCAGGAATACCATCCTGTGGCTTTTTTGATGTTGAGGGTCCTTGGGTGTGTATGTGTGTGCAGTTTGCTCCTTGTAGTTGGTATGGAAGGACGGCCAGGAGGGCCAGCTGAACCTTGGGTGGATCAGGAACAGCATGGCTAGCTGGGCGAGGGAAGGGATTGTCCTGCTCTGCTCTGTGCTGGTGCAGCCTCACCTCAAGTACTGCGTGCAGTTTTGGGTGGCACAATATAAGAAGGACATAAAACTATTAGAGAGTGTCCAAAGGAGGGCAACAAAGATGGTGAAGGGTCTAGAGGGGAAGATGTGTGAGGAGCAGCTTAAGTCCCTGGGTTTGTTCAGCCCAGAGCAGAGCAGGCCGAGGGGAGGCCTCATGGCGGCCTGCAGCTCCCTCACGAGGGGAGCGGAGGGGCAGGCACTGAGCTCTGCTCTCTGGGGACAGCGACAGGACCCGAGGGAACGGCATGGAGCTGGGACAGGGGAGGGTCAGGCTGGGGGTTAGGGAAAGGTTCTGCACCCAGAGGTGGTCGGGCACTGGGACAGGCTGCCCAGGGCAGTGGTCATGGCACCGAGCTGCAGGAGTTCAAGGAGCGTGTGGACAACACCCTCAGACACAGGGTCTGCTTGTTTGTTTGTTTGCTTTTGGGTCGTCCTCTGGGGACCCAGATGTTGGACTCGATGATCCTTGGGGGTCCCTTCCAACTCAGACATTCTATGAATCTATAAGTCTATGACTGATCTTTTCGGAAGAATGTGAACAAAGAAAAAGAAATTGCCTGTCAAAAATACAGGGGGAGTGCTTAGTTAATGTTGTTTTATGGTAAAACACCTTGTTCTTTCTTTTGAGAGAAGAGCCAAAGTTCCTATTTAACCTCCCCAGGTAACCAACATTAAATGCACAGAAGGAAAATGCCTATATTTAATGCCCTCTGAAACTAAGTTATGTAGAAAGCCTGCTGCTTGGCAGTATTTGTGAAGCATGTGGGTTGACTGTCAACTAATAGTATCATAAAACTGCCCATCGTGGTAATGACAAAACATCTCTGAAGCACTTCTTGCTGAAATTCAAGTAAAAGCTTTCTAAGTGCAGTTGGTCCTGCTAAGAGGGCCAGCGCTTGGCATTTCAGGTGACCTTTGGCAAGGACTGTAATAAATGATGTCGTTGAGGTAGTCTAAAGAGACTTAATTAGATGCTGAAATAACTACTAGTGCTGAGACAGGAGTTTTATTAACTGAGTCAAAAGCCTATGGACAGAGAAGCACAGTAGGCACGTCCCGGTTTAAGCAGATACGGAAGGTTGATACTCAGATTTTACCAATGGGGTATGCACCAGCTGCCAGCACACTTCAGCACACCCATGCTCTGCAGACCCCAGCCAAGACTGAGAGCCAGTTTTAGATGCTTTCCTTACTGCAGGTGCAATAAGTGAGAGCTGCCAGGCTCTGGGGAAGGTGGTTTCTACCTGCAGTCCCGACCGATCATGCCTGTCTGTGCCCCTGCTTGCCTTGCTGGGAAGCACAATGACCCTTTATAAAGCACCCTGTAGTAATTTTCATCAGGACCATAACACTTTATGTCCACAAAGACTGGAAGACAAAGTCAGTGCTGCTGCTGAAAAAGGCACCCCCATCTTCTGTCCACCTTTGGGGCTTTTCCCACCGATCCACCACCAGTGCCTCAATCCGAGCTGGGTCCAGCATCTGATCTTAATGTAAATTTAATGTTAATTAAATATATGTACCTATGCATATTTTTTCTTCTGGGATCAGTTCTAGAAGCTGTTCTGCTCTTTTGCTGGATGGTTGGACAAGCGTTTATGATCATCCAAGGGAGTGGGATGGGATGCTGGAATGGGACCAAGTATCCAAGGAGGGTGGAAGCAGGCAACATTGGTTTAAATTATTTAGGGAACCACAGAGAAAGGATCTGGGAGTGTTTTGTGGCCATCAGATGAGTGCAGCTTGTTACTGCTGCACCCCAGAGTAGACTGCTATCTGTGGTCTCTATTATTCATGACCAAATTATGGTTTTCATCTGCTGGCCCAGAGTTACATCGTTTTCCAGCACACTAAATGTTGTGATATACATCAACGGAATGGTTTGCTACTTACTGCCTTACCTGCAGCTCACAGAGGGTCAGATTTTCTGGACCATTTGAGATGTCTTTGGCCTGATCTGGGGTGTATGGTAAGGGGTGGAGAGCTGTTGTTAGACACCCTGTGTTATGAAAGGCATGGTGGTGTCTTTCGGGGTAGAGCAGGACAGGCAGCTTCCAGGAGTGCGCTATCCCTGTGCTGCTCCACACCCCAGGCTTCCTGGCCAAAATATCTGAAAACTGGAGGTAAATCTGAAGTGTATCTGACTACCCTACAATGTGACAACAACCTCCAGGAGCTGGGCAGGACCCAGTGGCATGGGTGCGGGTTTCCCACCCCACCAAAGGAGCCCTGCAGCTGCGGCTGCAGCTGATGCTCACATTTTGTGTCATGGGATGACTGTTATCTGCTGTGACCAGGGCGGTTTCCCATACAGGGGTGATTACGATGACGCTTGGCTTTTTGTATACCCAGTAGCGGGAGGCTGTAATTAGTGCTTCGAGGCAAACTGTGACCTCTTGGAACTTTTCCTGAGGGTTATGAAGCTTAAATTAGTTTCTGCTGTTTGAAAGCATGCACAGACTTAATCTGAGGGTCCTATTTATATTATAATTACTATATAATTCACATTTGCATTCACTTGACTTCCTTTCTTACTTAACAGCTAAGGTTGGCTCTCGTATCTCAGTGCCTTTGTGTGTAGTTCAGGGGTCAGAAGTCCCAGGGGTGAAGCACGGCTGGGGATGTTCTCCCTCGCTCGCATGCCTGTACGACTTTCAAACAGCAGGCTGATAAGAAAAATCCCTTTTGCACAAGCAGAAGCTATCACAAGAGCTTTTTCTCCAGGAAAAGATAGGACATTATTAGTAGTCTGGAATTTAAAGAACTTCTTTTCTGTTGGCTGTTAACAACATAGTTATTAAAGGAGTCTGAGATTAATTAAATAAAATGGTGGCTTTTCTGGATGTTCCAGTCACATTGTCTTCCTTTTAGTAGACCATTCATTTATGCTATAAAATATTTTCCCATATTATTATGCATCCTTAATGCTGTGTAAAGTATAGAAATACCCATAAATAGTGACATAGAGTAAGTGAAAAGAAATATGCATGAATATTTAACAAAACAAAAAAAAATAACTAAAAACACCTGTAATTTCCACTGCATGAAAAAAAAAAAAAGGGGGGGATTGTGGAATGAAAGTGAAACTCCTATGACCTTTAAAATTATTTTATTCTGCAAAGCACTACTCGTTCCTCGCTTTTACCTGCTCTGATCCTGTTTAGATTTTGACTCTTGCTTGTAAATATGAGCTGTCTGGCATTGCCCAGAAGCAGGCGATCCATCATCTGCTTCCAGCCAGGGTTCCTGTCATTTGGTCACTCCATATGTACAAAATTTTATTTGAACTCCACTCGTAGGAGATAAATGACCATGACAACAGGCTTCCTCTCAAGCTTCATATAATGAAGCTTCACAAATCAGGCAGTGGCCTCCTGCATGCTGAGACTAGGGTGCATGTGCGTTATTTCCAGCTATATGAGCGACCTTGCTTGAACTCATTATTCTGTAGTGGATAGTACAGATGTTACCATCCCGCAAGATTTAAGGCTTCCTCCAAGGAAAACTGCTTCTTTCACCTTGTTTGCCAGCTGGACCAGCTGTACGGTTTATTGCAGGCTTTTGTTTTCTGTTTGCACGACACTTATTTAGTGCTTTATTAATGCAGTCAGTATATTAAAGATATATTAAAGCCTGAGAACTCATGAGACGAAAACAGCTTAATAACTAGGCAATGAGAAGAAATGTTATTTGTGTTTTCTTTTAAATAGCCAATATCAAGTGTCAATTATTACTTAACTAGCTAGGATATCATTATTTATTTGCAAGAAAATTTTACTTACAGGAAAGAATAAATTAAGGTTATCTAAATCAAATTATAATATATAAAAAATCCACAAATACAAAATCTGCAACGAGGCTTTACTCTGTCAGTGTTCATGGACTGTAAACAGTACTAAGAGAATATTTTTTCTCATGCTGTAATTGCAAGGAGATATGCTATTCCTTTGAATTTGTCAAGAGGTTTATTAGAGGAGCTGGGAGGATCGACAGGGACTGCAAGGTTCTTTCTGCCCTTCCACCACTCCACCATGGATGCAGCTTTGGGTGATCTAGTGAGGACATGGTTGCACAGTCTCTCCACCATGACAGCATTGCCATTTGTAATATTTTTTAATCACAGAACCACAGGATCATAGGAAAATTCAGGTTGGAAGGGACCTTAGGAGGTCTCTAGTCCAACCTCCTGCTCAAAGCAGTGTCAGAAAGGAGGTCAGACCAGGTTGCTCAGGGCTTTACCCAGTCTTGTCTTGGAAGGCTCCAAGGATGTAGAGCGCACAACCTTCCTGAGCATCCTGAGGTTTCCAAGGTAGGCAGGGAATACAGACAATGGTCCTCTACATGTGGTATTTCCTTTAGGATTAGCATATATTAATCCTATAAGAAAGTTAAGTATATTTAAAACACAGGGACAAAGGTTGAATCTTTGCTTTCATGTCTTATCAAAGCTTGGAGAAAGCCTGAATTCAAATTGAATGGAAGGAGGTTAAATTAATGAGGGATTCAATTAGAAAGTGCAGGAGATAGAAAAGAAATTGGAAAAAAAATGAAAAAGAAGAAAGTTCTGTATGGGGATTTCTCTGTTCAGATCCATTCTACCAGCTGAAGATCTGAACCAACATACTGGAACAAAACACCGTTGTCTTTGGGGAAGGCAGTGATCCCCATGTGAGCTGGAACATTTCCCTCCTGGTATTTACATCTTCAGGTACACACTCATACTATCATGTTTAGGAAATCTGCAAACAAATTCTCCTAACATTTTTACAGCTCCTCATTTTTACAGCAAATTCTCCTCTTCTTCATAGCTCATCAAGTTACTACAATGGATGAGTATATTGCAATGTTTCTTGAACTTTGTAGGTTTTCCAGGTTCCTACTTGGAACCATCCACATGTGTTGTTACTTTCTGTCTTTTGAAAAACTTGGCCAGAGCCTCACACAAGGAAGGAAATTCTTTCACTCATCCCCCTGGATGTGATGCCTCCTTGGATGATATTAATTAAGAGGGAGAGGATGAGGATTAGCTTGAGAACAGTAAGGGAAGGTTAAGGATTGGCTAAATGAAAAAAGGCAGTAGATTACGATGAAGAGAAATACAAGGCTAATTGGGGATCAGCAGCAGGGTTCATTAGGAGCTGGTCTTGGGAATGACCTTACTTAGATTTTTCCGTGACAGTCTGGGAACCCAAAGCTGGACTCAGCTAATGAAATTTGTGAAGGCCAGAAAGCTGATAAGCATCATCAGAAGGCAGAGAGAAACACTGGAGAAGCTGGCCATCTTGCAGGCCTAGAATGGGGAAATTAATAGCACAAAGAGCAAGATTAAGCATGCGGTGACCAAGGGCAAGAATTTGTCTTGTATGTTTGAAGCTCTGAAGAGCGGGTGGGTGTCTGGGCATGCAGTGCTCACCACTGGGTGTCTGCAAACCGCCTACCAGCTGTGGCCATGGAGAAGGAAAATGCGCTTTTGGCATGGATCAGGCAAGCAATTTTCTGTAGAACTGGGCAAGTGGCCATTTTGTTGTATAAGGACCAGTTAAGGCACCTTCTACAGCAGGGGATAGAGTCCCGGTCATTTGTGTTTAGGAAGGATGAACTGAGAGTGAAACGCTCTTGCAATAAAGGATAAGAGGAAAAGAGAATTTGTCTTACAAAAGGGAGCTAAAACAATCTCATTTACCTGGCTGGATGAGGGCTTTGGGGCGACGTGACTGTTCTGACCGCAGAGGGAACGCTCATGGTTAGTAGAAAACAGCTTTTTGGCACAAAACTGAAAAGGTGTAAATTGAAGTGATAGCCAGCAGAGTTTGAATTAAGAGGGCAGCTTCTCTTGGAAGAGTGAGGCACCAGTAGCAATTGCCTCGGGGAAAATATATTTAGAGGGCATTTATCAATATTTTTAAAACTCACTATTGCCTGAAGAAGCAAGGGGAAGTTTTCTCAGAGCTGGAGGTCCCGTGTCCTTCTGTCTTCCAATGACCACAGGAGGGACAGTGGGCTGGAGCTGTTTAGTGTCCTTCCAGCTTCCCACACCGCTATTTGCGAGTGCCTCAAAATCCCATGGAACAGACCCCGGTCCTGACCACACTTATTCACTCGAGCAATCTTTTGAAGAACTCATCAGAGCTATTTTGTGCAATGTAATTAACCTCTTGCTCACTTGCCCTCTAGACACAGCTAACTGAAGCCATCTCAGCGCAAGCAGCTTTATTTCTGCTCTATGCAAAGCAAGCATGAAATCTATTACCAGTAAGAGCTGGGGCAGACACGAGCGGTACCATCGAGGTGGCTTGTGCAGTTCTGCGTGTTGCCTGACAACTAGACAGTATTGATTATTTTACAAGACAAGTTACATTTGAGGAAGTAAAGATTAGATTAAAAAATTAAATGCCTTGGGGAGGGCGAATAGCAGCACAAATCTGTTTGATGTTTGTGTCAACAAGGTTGCCAAAGCAAACAGCACGAACATCTGTCTGTAGCGCAGACTGGAAAATATTGTAAATGGGAAAATATTTTAATTATAAGCAGTGGCTCACAGAACTCCCCATGTCTTTATTTATTAGGATGATATTATCACCCCAACATATGAACTTTATGCAGCACGTATAAATAATTCATGGATTAGCAAATAAAGAGATCTGGAATCTGTACACAGAGATGGCTGTTGCCAATTATCTCACTTGTGCAGAGCCAGACCCTCTCAGCTCCCATCGCTCGCAGCTGCTCTTTTAAATCATTCATCAGTGCTTAAGAGATACGCTGGTGGCACTGGCACAGAGTATTTGAATTTTCATTGTTTACACACTGTGAATTTAGCTTCTGGTCTGAAATTATCTGCCACATTGAAGCCTTTGAGAATATGAATGAAGAGAATAAGACAATTCCTCTTTTTTTCCCATTTTTTAACACATATAGTTGTGATTACTTTTTTTTTTTTTTCAGTTTTATATAACATTCTTTTCATAATGACTGCTTTCTTTGTGAAGTTGTAGCTGATGTAATTCCCTGTGTTGTTTAGTCCATGAAAATATCAGAAATATTTTGGGATACTCTCTCACAAGTGTTACAGAAATAATGTCTTGTGAATATTTTCTATATGACCTTCAGTTTTTATTCTGGAAATCTATGCCTTGCTACCTAGATATCTACGGAGCTGCTTATTCCTGATAATGTTTAAGCAGAACCTTCTTGAAAATAATAGTGAAAACTGTTTAAAAATTGATGCTTATCTGTGGGCAATGCTTTTTCTTGTAAAATTACGGAAGCACTGACTGTGTGCACTTTGGGAAAGCAGGTAGTACCTCCTTGATGATACATTTGCCCTTGTCACTACAGTGCTATGGCTTAATTTACTTCAGGCATGGATAATGAGAGTAACGTTTTTAAAGGCAAAGCCTTTATGATAGAGACAAATTTTTAGCTATACTAGTTGAAAACTGAAAATTCCCATGAGGAGACTTTTATGCAGCATTACTAACTCTGCATCTGTCCGGGGAGGTATAGAGTATATCTATACACATGGAAGCTTTCCCATCAACAGTTTTGGTCCTTTCTCTAAGGGTAAGAATAAAGCAGCAGTGCTAAGGTGGCTGTTGAGCTGCTGGAGCAGGTTGATGCAAAGCTGGAGCCAAGGTGGTGGAAACACCAACATGACATGGAGAGGGAGTACGGGGACAAAGCCCCAAGGGCACCGAGAAGCAAGGGGCAAAGAAATCCAAAGTAACCACCAAGTTACCAAGGGTGATAAAGGGGCACAAGTACTCATCAGAAGTAGCAGGATGAGGGAGCAGAAGCAGCAGGATGTGCCAGGGCTCAGGAGTCCCCATCAGGGCAGTTTGGAAGGGCTCAGGAGAGAGGAACGGCAGTGCAGGGGGTGGCCGCACACCACTTCTGTCAGCTCCGAGCCTCCCATCGACCAGACTAGGTTCCACTCTCGGATCTGCAAATGACAGTGGATGGCACTTACCAGATGGCATGTGTAATGGGACTGTCACACCGTTATAGGTTTTAAAAATAAAGTACGGGAGGCAGCTAATGAATATACACTTTCTAATTTCAAGAGTTCTGTTCTTTCCCTGTCAGGCTTTAGGCACTCAACATGCGTGTGTTGTAAGACTTTTGGTGTTTGAGCACCAAAAGGCACAGTATGGCAAGTAACTAGGATGGTTTAGTTTAAAAATTGGCATTGAAATTAGGAGTTTACATCAGTCCAAAAAAATAAAATTCTCAATGACCTTCAACCTGCTCACAAGGCTGAACTGACATAAACCTAATGATTACACTCTACATTTGTCTGTATCATTTTTCCTCATTTGTTGAAAAATAAAATCTCAGCAACTCTAAAGTCTACTTTTTCAAGGATATTTACGTATATTTAAAAATATTTTGATTTGATATTGATATTGTTTCAAAATGAATATCTTTGTGTGGGACCTCACTTTAAAATATTAATCTTAGGAGATGACAGTGAGGTAGTGAGAGACTAACTAAACACAATATACAATACATGAAGTTTTCTAAACTGCACATTGGCTTTTTTCTTTATTATTAGTTTCTCACAGTTTTCCCAGTGTTAACAAGAAAAAAAAAATAGAAAATAAAAGAATTATATCATTATATTTCTCTCTTTATCCCTCTCTTTTTATTAGGCATTTTTGTGTTAATTAAAGGACTGAAGTAGCTCTGATGAAGACATTTGGGAGGTTTCCTTTTATTTTCAGTGATGATTTTATCATGCCCATGATGAATTGTTTATTAAGTTTGTTGCATTTCCAGCAGACTGGTTTCTGGGACTGCAGGGAAAAAAGCAGGGCAGATTTATATATAAATATGGTCAACATATCAATGTATATCAGCAGTAGAATGGTAAATTCAGCTAAATCTTGGTGATTAAAGCACTCACAGTTTTTCTCTTTGATTTATACTGACTTGGCTGCAATTGTAAGAAGGTGATGTAAATACAAGAACCTGAAGAAAATTCTCAATGGCTAGAAACCAAAGTCAGGCCTGCCATGTTAGTCAGCTTAATAATAAATAAAACTTAATCTGCCTCTTTTCTATACAGGCAAAGTCTACATTAAACACTCGTGGCTGTATGCAGTGAGATGTGGTTTCTTGGTAGCCATTGACATAATTATACCGCCCTGAAGACTTCCTTGCTCTTGATAACTGATATCACTTACTGAGTGTGTGATGTGCTTGGCTGACTTTATTGTTGGATTTACACTGGACTGCGGGCACACACTCGGTTACAGCATTGCAGGAGGTTTTGGTCAGCCAGCTGTACCCAGATGCCTGGTGCATCGTGCCTGGTTTGTAGGCTGAAGGACCCAAGGGAGTTGGAATCCCAATGAGTATCAGTCCTCTTTAAACTGTCTTAATTTTGAAGCACAGAAAAGACCTTTTCTTTGTGATATTCAGCCCAGTCCAGCTGCAGGGTTCCCCAGACCACCAGACTGCCGGAGCCCCAAGAAAGTAGGGACCACCATTTGCAACAACCTTTCCTCTAGGAGCCTTTGTACAGCCAGCTCCAGATTCTGCCATCCCTCGTCACAAAGCCAGACTGACCCCAAAATGCAGATAGGAGGTACAAGAGGAGTCCTGCCACGAGGATGCGCAGTGGCAGATGTTCCAGCTGTTGGTGTCTGCTGGGCGTAGGGATGAGTTTCCCACCACGTGCCAGCCAGCCCCATACAGCCTTTGTATCATGTTTTTCGGAGGAAGGGAAGGAAAATCAGATAACCACTGTCTCTGAGGTTATCATCATAACCATTGAGGTGTGCCTTCCACCTTCCTGAGCAGTACAGACCCGTTGGAAACTATGAGCAGGTGTGGTAGTAACCTAACAGTAGTTGTGCAGGGTCAGACCAAAGCTCCTCTTGGCCCAGCATGTTGTCTTTATGAGCAATTGGCAGCTGACTGTTGAAAAAAAAAAAAAAAAAAAAAAAACAAAACCTGAGCAGCTACAAAATTAACCTAATCTCGGCTATCATCCCATTTGTCTAACAGTCAGCCACTTGATGACTTTCTGAACTGGAATTTGAATCCAGGCTACTGTGCTAAAGACTATAGCATCCTACAGCAGTCTGTGCTAAAGACTACAGCATCCTAAAATCTGTCGCATCCCATGACAATGAATTCTGTTGTTCATCCGTGTGCATTGCATAGTAATGATAATCCTCTTTTTATCATACTAACTGATTTCAGTACCCAAATGCTGCATTTTTCAGACAGCATATGTGGTCTTTTTCAGTGTAAGAGCCAAACTGGTGTTTAATTCATTAAAAAAAAAAATGCTTACAAAACGGCAACAGTTATCCGTGGCATATAAAATGTAAATGCTTTGTGCTGTGATGTTTGTGTGTCATTAGAATAATTTAAAAAGCAAGTGATTTAATTGTGTTTGTGCTAATTATAATGTTTACAAATTAGGGAAAGATGCATTTAGTGGTCCGTTGGGAAAGGGCTCTGAAACCTCACGTCTTCAAGTCTACAGCACTGTCATTTATTCATGGAATCTTTCTAATACCTGGGTGATTTGGTTTTTAGATTACTCTTGCATGGAAAGCAAATCTCGGGAGGCTTCAGCTGTGTGGAATTCAAAACCGGGTTCACGTGGGGATGTATGCACGTCAGTAGTTATTTAACTGCGCTGTTTTCTTCTTCTTTTCAAGGTCCCCGGGTTCCGATGGTGACTGTTCACAACACAACTGACACACAGAGTAAGAATGGGCTTGTGCTTTGTATTTTTCAGAGAAAAGTAGTGGGGCAGGACACTGAGGTGTAGCTGCTCTTTGGTAAATTTGCGTCGGGGGGAGCCTGGACTCTGCCTAAATGCAAGTCTTCTGCAAGTCAGAGGCAGCCAGACCCCAGTTTCAAGCTATGGGCTCTCCCAGGCTGCAGTTTAAATTGTCTATTTGGATTCCCGTGGATGTAGTTGTGTGTCTCTGAAATGCTGCTGTAGAAAAAGTTGTTCTTAAAATATTAGAACCACAACATCTTGCTGTTAGGCATACAAAGATGGTGATTTGTAGGTGTCATTTGTTATCAGCTTTCTCAAAAAATGTACAATCCAGGTCTCTCTCTTCTTTTTGTCAGTCTTTCACAATTTTTCTTTCATTTTCTCCTCAAAATTAAGAAATATTTAGTTTAATCTCTGATTTTGAAAAGTCACCCTGATATGAATTACCAGCCTGAGGGAAAGAATGAACAGGAGTGAGCCCCTCAACTTGCAGTACCCCTGACAGGTTTCTTCTCTGATCATGGGTGTTGTGGCACTTATTTGTTTGGAAATGCTTTTTATGCTCGTGATTCTCACCTATACAAGCGTGAAGATGGATTTATTCCAAATACAGGTTTCTACCCCAAAATCTTTGTACAGCCTTTGCCAGACTGTCTTGGACTCCCTGCAAAACCCAGAGAGCCACGAGGGTGCTGGGGTTCCTCCTTCATGCCTGTAGCAATACAAATTAGTCAGAAAGGTTTTTACCTTTTTACCATTTTTACCCAAAATCAGCATAACAGGGACACCCAGATAGACAGGTCTCTCGTGACCTTCAGAGACTTCATAGGAGGAGGTGGGACTGAATCTCACCTGAAACCACCATTTGTCTGCCCCTGTCATTTCAGTAGGAAACTCTTTCCTGTCATTTTAACGTAACATTTAGCCCAGCATTAACCTGCAATTAGGGCTTGCAGGCACTGCTGTAATGGAAATAATAAGCAACAGCTTTATTCTAGCTGCTCAGTACGTAGCCGTATCTGTTTATCAGGTATAAGTTTAGCTTAGCTGGATTTACAGCAACGCCCTGCTGCTGTATCTGCACAGGAGCAGAGCAAGCCAGGGAATTTCACTCCCAAATAAATGTTTTCTGTGAAATGCTGAGCTGATTCATTCCCCACTGAAGGTGGGAAGCATCAAAAAAAGACTCCTGTGACACCAGAACATGTAAGAAGAAAAGCATGAGATCCACCCTGCTTTACACAGTTTCTGTGCATCATGTTAGTGCTTGATTTCTCAATTCCTGTTGGCAACATCCATTTCAAGCCCTTACCCCACCCAGTAAAGTTTGGCTTGTAAACAGGATGTATAGAATCCAATCCCAAATTCTGACTGATTTTTTAAAATCAGTTTTAAAATCAGATTTGCAGCATACATGTATTCTTACTGTTAAAATAGAAATGCTCAGTAGTGTTCCACGTAGTGTCAACAGCATCTGACACAGTTTTGCACATTTAACTTTAATTTGTTCAAATTAAAGTGTTCCTTTGCAGAGAAACACATGCACAAAAATTAGCAGCGTCCTGGAACGAGTCAAGTTAAAGCAGTATGCTGCTGGACTGTCCTGCGGGGGAGGCAACAGGCATCTCTGCTGCTGAAGCAAAGCAGCACAGGACGGTGGCTTAGACTGTCTGCCATCACCTTCTTTCTTAGGTGACTGGGATTGATTTCCTTGTGCCTCAGTTTCCCCTCTGGTCTGCAATTTAAGGGTCAAAGTGCCACAAAAGAGCTGAGTGTGGAGCCAGGTTTGTTTGTGTTATTGCAGCTGGTGGGAGTGGGGCAGGGGACAGCTCAAAGTGCCCCTGTACCCAGAGCCCCCCAGGGGAAAGCACCAGAACAGAGGCAGAGCCAAGTGTGAAGGGATTATTATTATTTTCACAGTTTTAGTCCCTTCTGAAACTACTTCTGCTATAAATAGCATAAATTGGCATGTGCAGTTGTTCTAGTCAACAAAAATACAAAAATTGCTTTTTTAAGTAACACTGAAAGCAAATTGCAAACTCCTAATGTTTTAATCTCTACACGGGTGGCTGCTCATATCTCAGTCTCTGTACAGGGACATAGCAGCAGGATTTCTGAGCTCTGTCTTGCAACCATGCAAGCTCCTTGCTAATGACTGACTCACTACCTCTGACGCAACCTTCGTGCCTTGTGGGCCATTCAGAAGTCATTCATCCAATACTGTTTGGCCATCATTAATTTTTTCTTACATTTTTTTTTTTCTGTCTGCCTGAGGATGCAGACGATTATTTTCAAGATAGGGGGACCTTCCAAGTAAGCTTCTTTATCGTAAAGTAGACTTTCTAGTTTGTTGCTGCTGTACAAACGGCCCCACCAAGATCAGTGGGACTGAAAGGCTGACTAATGCCATAGCCATCATTCCTGAGTCTGGGTTCTTACAGGAGCTGATTTCATCCGTGCAAGTCCAAAACATGCAGTCCCTCCTGCTGCCATGTCTTCCTCCTCTCCACTCATTTTTGTCTTTCTGTTCTTTTCCCCTTAAACACAATAATTTTACAATAGATATGGAGTTGCCTGGCTGTAACAGCACGTAGAAGACAGTGCTCTCATGAACTTTGTCACAGGCTTCTGTATAGCTTTACAAATGGGTGAAAAAAGGGTGGATACTGTAAAAAACAAAAAGAGAATAAAAGCCTGGAAAAGGTAACATAAGGCATACTGAGACTAGTTTTATTTTGACAGATGTGTGGTATTTATTACGTAGAGAGCTCAGTCTAGTCATGCACAGAACGCAACCCCTGCTGAAATTCATGATTTGCTGAATATTATTAGCATTTCTCTTGCTTCCTTTCTTTTTC
Source organism: Anser cygnoides (assembly GCF_040182565.1). Taxonomy (NCBI): domain Eukaryota; kingdom Metazoa; phylum Chordata; class Aves; order Anseriformes; family Anatidae; genus Anser; species Anser cygnoides. Next base: position 8,703,487 of record NC_089874.1, read on the forward strand.
ACCTCATTCTTTTGCTTTTGAATAAAGGGCAACTGACAGTTGCATGTTACTGGATTTGCTTATTTAATGTGAGCCCATTACCCTATACAGGGAGTTTGCCTCTGCATTCTGCAATAATCTGATAATAGTGAGTTGCACTGAATATTATAGTGTGCTTACATTTAATTAAGCAATGACCATTTGTACTCCGCAGACTCAAGCTCCCTGTGGTCCTCAAGCAGAAAAGAAAGTCCTTTAGGAGATACGCCAATCTTTTATTTCCTCCACAGTATTCCTGGCTTTCTGAGGATGCAATTATATGAACAAATAAAACGGCTTGACTAAATTCCCATACGTGGCAGGCCCCTTTCTGCTGATAAAGCTACTTGTGTGTGCCGTAATTAAATGAGAATCTTAATATTTAACTAAACGTAATAGGCTGTTGCTCTGGCACTTTTGTGGGGGTTGTGATTTCAATAGGGATGAGCCAGGCTTTTCAGAAGCAGGGTGAATAGGCAGGGAACCGATTGACTCTTGCTGAAAGACGTGGAAAACGTGCTAATGGGAAGGGCAGGTTTTTGTGGTGTGCCTGCCTTTTCAGCAGAGATGGGCAATGAGAGCATGTTTATCAGGTACCCTGGGTATTATTGGAAGAGTTAGGATTACACATCTATTTGTTGGTATGTTTCTAAGGGGAAGTTATGGTCAATGAAACACATAATTTGGTGTGAAGCCCTCCTTGGGTTCACACTGCAGAAACGATGCTTTGGACCCCCCTGGTTCAAACCCAGCCTGATGCCATGGGGCACAGCCCTGCAAGAGGCTCCCAGGACCATGATCCAAAGCCAGGATCATCCCATGCCTGAATCCCTCTCCATGGGGCCCAGAGCCTCACCTTCACCAGGAGATACTTCCCACCACCTAGGACTTACAGCCTGAAATGTCTCCGCAAGGTGGGCCCTTTCCTTACCAACTGGGAAGGACTTGTTCTGTCTGTTGCTGGAGGTGGCTGCTATAGCTAGAAGATGCTCAGAGGCTGCAGCATGTGGCCAAGGTGTGGGTCGTAATGGTTAAGTCTTGGGAAGAAGGAAGGAACTCTTTACTTCAGTCCCAGAGAGTCCTTGGATAAGAGACACAAGCAAAAAAACAATTGTTGAAACAGCCTGAAAAAAAAGACTGCTCCCAAACCCTACATTGCAGCATTTTATAGTCTCTCTCCCCTCATCTCTGCCTATGGATTTCCTTCCCATGGACTTGCTCATGCATAGCACCACAACCCTGTCCTGAAGCACTCTAAAGTCTCCTCCCTTTCCCTATTTATTGTGTGTATCTTGGCCACAGACTCAAGTACCTCTACCTTTGACCTCTAGATTTACATGGCAGGTAGACGTCTGTCTGTAACCCTGGCTCAACACAGATGGTCACATTCCCATCTGTTGTAAATCCATTTAATGCCACTGATTTCAGGGAATACAGCTCTTTTTCATTCCAGAATCTGGAACAGATTTCAAAGATTTTGCTAAATTAGATGTTTGTGAGGAGGATATAGCTAGAAGGAAATTTTTGATTAGGAAACTTGTGTTACAATTATTAAGGTGGCTATAAAATGCTAACATGCATTCTCACAAACAGTGCCAGAAGTTTTTGTGATCTTGTCCTTCTTCTTTCAGAAATTTTTGAGCTGGAGGTAAATGAAAATGTGCAGCTGACAGTAAATGACAGGCAAATGCCTAAAGTAGAATACATGGAAATCAAGATAGATGATTACAGTAAGTAGCATTTTTCCTCTTTCTTATTTTTTTTCTTTTTCTTTTTAACTACTATTGCTGTGAAATGATACAGTCATCTTGCCCAGACTGGCAGGAGGAAAAATTACTTTGGCTCTCAATAAACTCACACGGTTTGCAAAGCACTCTCTTAGGAGGTGCTACATAAGGAAGTTATTACTGAGACAGGATTTGATGAGAATGCAGCTGAAGAAAGGCAAAATAATAGGGTTGGGTGGGTTTTTTTTTTTTTTCCTTTTCTTTGAAAGTTTTCTTTATAGAGGAAAATCCACTCTGGGAAATGACACGGTGTGGTGCCCCCATTGTTCAGGGCATTCGCCTTAGCTGGACTGGTTTATTATTTAAGATGGGTGTGAAGTGGAATTACTGTATGTGCTTGCTGGCTACAGCTGTGACTGCCTTTCAGTATACAATACTGAACTGCAGTGAATGAACATGACTGCCTGTCGAAGTCATTCAGGAGTCTTTGAGAAAGCTATATCATTTGATAGGGTTGGAAAAAAAAAAAACAGCTTTACAACAAAAGCCAAGAGAGATTTCATCTGGAGTAGAGAAGGCAGAAACCCGGAGCAGTTTATATCAGCAGCTGGTGCATTGTTTGTTCCATTTGTATAACTATTCCCCGTGTATCTGTATGCCAAAGAGGACAGAGGGAAAGAAAACCTAGTGGCAAACAGACAAAGCATAAGCATTTTCTGCCTGTAACTGCACCTAAAACAACCTAAAAATCATCTACTCTTTCTGTAAGCAGATATCCTACATGGAAAATCCACATATTCAAGGTTGTGCAATGGCTCCCCAAAATCTCAGTTTGTGTGGCTGGTGGTAATTCTAAAAACAAACAGCTAAGGAACCCGGGTTCAGATGCCCCATAATATTTCCCACGCCAAAAAGCAGCACACCTCTCAGACAGGGCACAGCGAAAGCAAGGCAGTGAGGCGTGACTGATGGTCACAATATTAATTTCGACCATTACCAGGATAAAAGAGTGGAGCAAAGGCTCAGAAAGGCTGAGTTACCATTTGAAAAAAGATAATAATGGCTCCAAAAATGTTCTACTTGCCACATTGGCATTAGGAACACAAACCCAGTGCATAAAATAACGAGAGCAGACGCGCTTCCAGGCTTTATGGGCAGGAGAAGGAGATGGAGGAGCCTGTTGAAAGGCGATGCCTATCCCATCCGTGAGCCGACTCGTAGTGATAGTGGCAGCTGACTCCGACTGATGTTAAACAAATGACTCCGACTGATGCTAAATTTCTTACCTGCAGGTATCATTGAAGCTGGATTCTGCTCATTTAACCAAATATGCATGCATGTGTAATAAATACCAGCAGGCTGTAGCAGCATGGCTGCTCTTGTGTCCGCCCTGTGTCTTCACAGCCATGGGCTGATCAGCCTTGGGAACGCTGCCTGTGATGCTTATTTATATTTAAAGTCAAGCGATGGCCTTTTTGGCTGTCCCTGGGCCATTGATCCAATTTGCAGCCCATTAGCATTCAGATGGAATAACTAATTAGTCAGAGTGTCAGACAATGATTGCAAAGCAAACCACTTAAACCACACGGCTAATCTGTGTATTAATCTATTGAAAATGCTCCTAATACCTATTTAATTGCTGGGCCTTTGCTAATCTGGATTGTAGTTAACATTTTAAAAATAAATGTGCTCTCATTAATGTGGAAGGCATTCGTAAGGGAGCGTGTTCATCTGTCGATACGAGGCCCTCAAAAGCAGTTAAAGGAAGCTTTGGTGAGTGCCACCATGCCACACGGACCTCGGGCATCTCCCACTAACGTTGGTTGGTTCAGTACCAGCCCAGCTATCCGGGCTCCAGTACCTTTACCTCCTGTTTCATAGCCTAGTTAAGCCTCCTAAAAACTAGGATTAAAATACGTTTCCTTACCTGTCTTCACACAACAACAGAAAATAAAAATAAAATCCTATTCTTTCCCCCACCCACCACACTTAATTGGATCTTAAACTATCATCTTCCTTGCCTATTTTCCCCCTCCTCTGCTGCCCTGAAATATTGATTTCTGGCTGTGTCACTCATCCAGCTGCCAAAAAGGAAAATTATAGCTATTGCCAGATGTTAATTGAATGCTGTAAAAGTGATGCATGACTGAGCAGCACACTCTCTACTCTCGATTTACATTTCTTGTCACCTCGGCTACTATAATATGAGTCTTTTCATTGACAACATCTGTTCTCTGAAGGTGTTATTTACCAGTGCATCTGATGAAATGCTGTTTTGTTCCTGTTCATAAGCAGCCAAAACACCAGAAATATGTATTATCGTTATGTCAGCTTTCCTACACTTAAAGGCATGCTGTCATTTGTTGTTGTTTTTTTGTTTTTGTTTTTTGTTTTTGTTTTTGCCTAGAATTGCCAATGCAGATCCTAAAGCCAGCAACCTTTTCAGACACAGCGCACTATCCCTTGCTTTTGGTTGTGTAAGTTTTTGCTCTTCTTTTGTTTCTGTTCACATTATTAGGGCAGTGTGGAAGCTTCAAACATGACCAGAGCCTTTTAAGATATGTTTTGTACAGTGAGTGTGAGCCTGTTTAGCACCTTAGTCCATCACATTGGTCCCTACCCAACATCTCACATCAGAGATGGGCAAAGTTAGATACAGGATCCTTCTCTCCTGTGTTTGGGCCAAGTGTTTCTGTTCCCTGGAGGGTGCCCTAATAAAATCCTACAGAGCACATTGTAGGATTTCATGCAGCTGTTGCGCATACACTCACAATTCAACTATTTTGGTGTCAGAAATGGGAGGGGGAGGAATAAAAGAATAAAACCATCGACCTTCTGTCCTGGTGCACAGGCACTAAGCTGGTTAGGTGGATGCACCTAGCTCTGTGCTGCTGAGCAGCCAGTTCAGTGCAAGGCTGCAGCACCTTCTTCGAGAAGGGTTGGGAGTGCTCGACCTGGGCCAGCAGGAGATCCAGCACCAGGGATCTGATCCAGGAGCAGCTCTGCCCTGATTCCTTCTCTCCATATTTAACAAAAGGATTTCAGTAAACAGCTCCAGCTTTTCCCCATCCACAGCGGGAGCTAGGTCTCCCAGGACACAAGGAGGAGCATCCTGCTTTCCTCCCTGGTGCCTTTGAAGATCTCCGCGATTTTAGCATTTATATTAGGCAGGTAGGATTTCCTCCTGGTGATTATAGCAGATGGGTACCTCTTTATGCAACATTTAGCAATAATACTATGCAGAACTGAGGTTTTTATGGCAATTTGGAAAGAAACCCCGTGTGGCAATTGACTGACCTTGGAGGAACTTCCCTGGCCCGCTGCATCCCACCGCATCTCTCGCTCCCTGCCAGGGGACACCTGGCAGCAGAGAAGCCCCACGTGGGAGGGAAAACGTCGGATGAACGCCTGAACAGCACCCTGAGCTTCCCTCGATGAAGGACAAAACCACCGCAATAAGCACATCGTTACATCACAGAATTACTGCAGAGAAAATGTACTTCATTATACAAGTGCTTGAGGAAGATTGGTACTCATCAAGCTAACAGCACTTGATTAGGCTGCCTCTGAAGCTGGATGCGCACGGGTCTCGCCTGAATAAATGCAAATTACTGAAGTCACATGCACATTAAAAACCTGCAATGGCTTGTCTGATGTCCCCAAGAACCCCCCAAAAAGGACAAGAAGTGTGTGGGAGCACCAACAGCTCTACAGTAATCGCAGTCCTAAGATATAACTTCTCATCATTGTCATCTCTTTTTTTTTCTGAGCTCTCTGGCTAAAGTGGGGTCGATATCTCTTGAAGCAATTCCCTTGTGCAGGATCAGGCTCTGAGCAGAAGGGTGAGGAGGGAGTCTTGCCCACATATTCCCCTTACCCACCAATCTGGGGGCAACCTGAGCATTTTTTACCACTTGTAGAAGTGCTCTTACCCTCTGCACTTGCCTCCATAAGAGGACAGACATGAGTGACAGCCCCATCTACAGCCACTCTCGAGAAGCCCACAGGAGAGGGAAGGGCTGGGCTAGGTGCATGGGGGTGGTAAATGAAACCCGAACACTTACCAATGAAGGAAAGAATTGATGTCTGCAGGCTTCATCCAACACATTTTGGCAGTGCCCCAAGCCAGGCTGCTCACAGCAAACCCCCCCACCAGAAACACCCCATCATTGGGAATGGTAGAGAAATACCTAAACCAGAGCTGTAAACAGGGAAAACTCCAGAGCATCGCTGCCCTGGATCACTCGCGGGAGTCTTGCCCAGTTAGTGGTGTACTTGTTCGGTGTGTTCGAAGCTCAGAAACCTCCCCCCGCGGCCTCCAGCCCAGCCTCGAGCCTCAGCCCACCCCACCAGCCCCCCGCACCTCGCTGTCGCAGAGGCTGCTCTCCCCTTCCCGAACCCTGCACTGCCCGACCCCGCGAGCCCACGGGAAGAGCTTTTGCTCCTCGGAGCTCTGCCCCTTTGCTTGATGCCTGTCTGTGTTTCAGGGACGGGACGCCTGGCAGCCAGATCGTGACGGAGAGGTTCGAGGTGACGTGGGAGAGCGTGATGGTCAGCTCGCACAACGCCATCGTGCTCAAGTTCGACGGCCGTGGGAGTGGCTTCCAAGGCACTAAGCTCTTGCACGAGGTTAAGAGGAGGCTGGGCCTTTTGGAAGAGAAGGACCAGCTGGAAGCTGTCCGGTGAATGACGCTGCTCTTGAAGAACTTAATTCATAGCTAGCAATTAACCCAAGGCTCCCATTAGTCCTGCTTCCATCGGTGACCAAGCGATGGCACGTGGGAGAGGGAGCCCATGCCAGCAGCACAGACGGGGGAGAACAACCCTTAAAGAGCTAAGTTAGAGCACACCAATCTGCATCACGTGCTCAAAGCCCATTTATTTTTAGCTCTGTACAGTCATAAGTAAGCTGGAATATCAGCTCCTGGATTAATTTTTTTCTGGGCTGCCAGTTGTAAAAAAAATAATCTTTAAACCTTCACATTTTTCATAACATTAAAAAAAAAATACTGCAAAACCCTAAACGGTGAGTCCCGTCATATTTTTAGATATACTCTGAGCATAATCACGCTAAGAACACTACCAGCGTAGTGTAACAGCAGCAGTTTTATTACGGCTTTCAGCAGTAGGGCAGGTTATTTGTTGCCATTGCTTGGTCAACTCCAGCACAACAGGTCATAAGATTAAATCGAACCGAGGCTCACGTGGGAGCAGCGTGCAGCAGCAGGAATTTACACTGTCTGCACCATTTTTTTTCCGAGGCCACCCCAAGTTCAAGCCAATAAAAATCTTTAAATCACTACTTTTGCTGTATCTAAGGGAAAACTGTTTTTAATTCGTAGTTTCTCATCTCTTATATTCTAGGACAATGCTGAAGGAGCATTATATTGACAAAATGCGAGTTGGCGTGTTTGGGAAGGTAACATTTTCCTGTTGTTCCTCTGCGCTCTTTGGGCTGGCTGATGTGGTTAAGCAGCCGAGCTAAATCCTGATTTATTGAACATGTCAGCGGTGACTTTTTGTTATTATTATTTATTTTTGAGATAGACTGCTTCTTGCCCAGAGATGCTGCTGATGAAAGCTGTCATTTTATCAATGTATTCATCAATTTTATTTTTTTTTAATTAACTTCTAAGTGCAGAAAACAACTATTTGCCAGGAAAGCACTGTCAAATAATTAATTATTTTTTTCCCCTTGCAAACTTTCATTTCATTTTCATCTTGTCCCTTAAGGCCTATGGGAGTGTGGGCAGATCTAGCTTGTGTTGTACAAATGTACAACAACAATATTGATTTCTGAGGCTGATTCACACCCCAGAGTGTGCCCGGCTGGGAAACAGCAATTGCAAAGTACACAGGATTTGAAATGAGAGTGGGACCGTGAGTAGAAATTGTTTATTGTGGGAGATACAGGCTTAGAGTGGGTGATGAGAGCTGCACGTACAGCGGCATCTCTGCGGGGAATTGTTAACAGACTGATGGCAGACGCCTAAATTGTGATGTCCATTTTAAATAATGAAAAGCTGAGATGATATTTTGGAGAGGTAATACATCTGAGCAGACCTATGGTCAGAAAGTGGGTTGAAAAGAAGCATGCAGCCCACCTGACTTCAGACTCCTGACTGCTGATGTCCCTGCCCTGTTTGTGTTCCAGGACTACGGCGGCTACCTGAGCGCTTACATGCTTCCAGCTGGGGAAGAGAACCAAGTCTTTGCCTGCGGAGCTGCTCTTTCCCCACTGACAGACTTCAAATTATATGGTAAGCACCATCCCAGAGCCCTTCTCTGACCGCAGATGGTGTGCCCACTCTACCTTGACCAGTTACCTTCTCTTTCTTTCCCAAGATCCTGCCTGGTTATTGCACTGTGTGTCTCCTTAGGACTAGCCGTAAAGCTATAAACCCTTTTAACTCTCCAACCACTGTCACCAACCTCTACCCATGCCTTGAACTCTCTCCTCCTTGCCTCACCCATCCATTTGTGGGAGCTCCTCCTTGCCATCCATGGGAGCTCCCCACCCACCACCCTGTGCTTTCTCTACCCATTAACTCCCCATGCACACAGTGCTCCTTCTCCCAGGGACACCTATTCCTCCTGCACTTTTAGAGCTTTTAGAAATATGTCCTATGTCATTAAATCTATGCCATAAATTAAATGCTTTATTAGCATCTGCAGTGTTTGACTCAGAAGCACCAGTGTCCTGGTGCACCAGTGACTGACAGGTGTTTTCTTTATTTCTTTTCTAGCTTCAGCGTTTTCTGAAAGATACTTGGGCTTGCACGGGATTGATAACAGAGCATATGAGGTAAATGCATGGACAATACATTTCCCTGAGAAAATGTGAACGGGATTTTAACTCTTCCTCCATGTGTTCTGTTCTGTGAAGGGAGCACGGATGCGCAATGGACTCCCTAGTAAAACTCACTTTATTTAAAAGGCAGAGAGGTATCATTAAGCCCCATTGCTGATTTTGTTGTCTTGCTTGTAATAATGGATACAATTTTTTATTGATTAACCTTCATGTCCACCTCTCTCAATTGGGTAAATATAGATATTCCAGTCTTACTGACTGAAAGAACTGAGCCTGAGTAACTCAGATGTGCCCAAGTGGCCACAATGTCACAACCTCCATTCAAGTTCATCCCAATGGTTTTGACAATTTGATTCCTGCTGAAGTGTAATTTTAGACCCATTTCCTTAAGGAGAAGTCACAGAGCCTCCTGTGTCCCTGAAGTGGAGGCTTTTTGCTGGTTATCCAGATCCTGAATTCATTGTCTCACACTTTGCACTGATGATCTCCAGAACATGGTAAATTCTTTTTTGTCCTTCTAGAAATTTGAAGGCAGGTCAGGAGCAGTGAAAACAAGTGAAAACATTCCAGAAATGGGAACTTTGAATTGCCACTTGCTCTTTGTGCATCGAGAAGTTGGCCTTAGCTAATAGTGGTATTTTGGGTTGACTTGAGATTAGCTGCTAGGAACATCACCTGAGTATTTCGCAGAGCAGTGCAGCGCCCCAGACATGGCCCCTAACTGATTCACCTCTTCTGCATGCTGCAATTGGACCATGAATTGCTTAGGGAGCAAGAACTGCTCCTATCCTGTGGGCCTGACATGAACTTTTTGAAGGCCACATAAGTCCAGACCTGATGTAGACTCCAGGAAGCCAGTATTGTCCTGTGGCAGGATACTACCGGGGGAGCAGAAAGCAAGGAGCCATATGAGGGGAGAACAGAGCACAAGATATGGTCATACACAGTCAAAAAACTTAAATATCATGCACAGCAATCAGAGGATGAGAGAACCCATTAATTAAGTCTAAGGGTATCAGGAAGACCAGAGTCTGCCCTTGAAAAATTTGCAAACACTTGCTAAGTCCATACAGAGTGTAGTATTTGCAGTCACTCAGATTTGTATTTCTCCTGTACAATTGAGAGTTGGTTGGGGGCAAAACTGTTCTCAGCAGTGGACACTTGAGTTTAGCGTCAGATCCTTCCTTGGTCTGTCTAAGCTCATCAAGGCTATCTTTCAAACCATACCAAAGTCACTGCAGCTCGCTGACGAACTCTTAGGCACATGCACTTGGGCATCCTTTTTGTCAGTGCTTCGTATTCACTGGAAATTCACTTTGACTCTTTCCACGTGTTCTGCTTTTGGTGAACATTAAAGCTTCAGAACAGATGAGGGTCTCTGACCTCTTCCTGCTGCTGTTGCTGAGCCTGGAAGGAGCAGTGGGGGTCTATTTTACTTCTAGAACGATTCTTCAAGTGGCCGAGATGTGCTGTGCTGGTGCCTGCTTGTTATCCTTGTGATTGAGTATCAAATGGAATTAAGTGCTTCTATTCCTCCCATATAAATTGCTAATTTATTGCAAGAGTTTTAATCTTATTGCAACCTTTACCTTCACAGATCACCAAATTAGCACACAGAGTCTCATTACTGAAGGAACAGACATTTTTGATCATTCACGCTACTGCTGATGGTAAGTTAGCCTATCATTTGCACTCATTATATATTTGGGATGGCTTTGATTTTTCTTAATTAAATTTGCCTCTTTAATGATTCTAATCTGTTTTTACAGAAAAAATCCATTTTCAGCATACTGCGGACCTTATCACACACCTAATTAGGGCAAAGGCTAATTACAGCTTGCAGGTACAGTATATGTTTCCTTTTTTCATATTTGAACAGTTATTTCCCCATCTGAACTCAAACTGCTGTTATGAAGCAAGCTTTGAAAATCCACTTGCAAATACAGACTGCCAGTAGAAATAGATTCAGTATGTAATGTGTTCCGATGGATTCGTGTGCTTACTTGATACAACTGTTTTGGTTTGGACAGTTGTTGAACAGTTATTAAATTAGAGTCAATTAAGTTTTGCAAGACGTATCTCTGAGGAATCGATGCCTGTTAACTTTCAGTGGGAACAACAGGCTGAATTCAGGACGAATTACAGATAAAAAGGGATCTAAATTAAATCAACCAGAAAAAGTTAAGGAGAAATGTCGCTCAAATCTGACATCCCCGAACAACATATACTGGTCTGGAAAGCCTCTCTTTCTGCAGAATTACCGCTCTGATTTGCTGAACTGCCCATGCCATTGAAGGCTCAGCTTCCAAAACAAGCCAATCTACAGATGGTGGGGATGGTCCCTGTCCTCTGCCACCTCCTGAGCCACAGCCAGGAGAGTGCAACCAGCCCGGGCTAGACCATGCCAGGGACCACAGCTCACAGTAGAGTTGGTTGCATTGCAATGCTCAAGCCTACTAAGGCTTGATTTACTGAATACCAGCTCCCTCTGGCTGCACTTCTGCAGAGCTTCATGTATAGGTGTACTCACTCCATCAGGCTCCAAAGGCAGGTAGGATGGAGCATGGACACCAGGGCTCAGGAACAAACACGGCATGGATTTGGTGGGACCTGAGAGGAGCGAGGGGCCCGTGCACATTTCCCAGTGCAGAAGCATTGGTGCTTTGGAACTTGAAGGTACCGATGGGCTAGGCACCCCTTAAGGGCTAGGTGAGGAGTGAATAGAGGGCCAAGACATCTACATCATATATCACAGAATCATAGAACGGCTTGGGTTGGAAGGGACCTTAAAGGTCACCTAGTTCCAACCCCCTGCCATGGGCAGGGATGAAAGGTATCGAGGTACTCGGAGCAGTAGTGAGACACCTCAGTCCTACCGGCAAGGATCCAGCCCAAGAAAAGCATTTTCCTCCATTCAGTATCCTGGTCTAAACAACTAAAGATGACCCTCTTTTGCTTTCCTTCAGCATGTGCAGAAGTTACCTGTTTCATTAGAATAGAAAGTTGTGTTTAAACTATTTCATTTTGAGTTTCCACATTTTTTCTACTTAAACATTTTTCCAGCAAGCTTTATTTCAATTTTTTACTTAATAACATTTCTTTTAAAAACCACCATTTTTGTCAGCAAAGCCCAGCTCCCTGTCTCTCCACAGATTTGCACTGATTTTTTCAAGTCTTCATAAGCACCAGAGCAAGCACTGTTACTTTTATTGTAAGGGTGGTTTGATTCTGCTTACCTTGAACTTGTTCATAATGGAATTAAATGGAAAACCCTCAAAAAAAAAATATTTTGATGCAAGTGTGCACTCAAAGCACTGCAGTGCCTGAATTAACCTGGACCTGGTGCACATCCATAGGAAGACACGTGGTGCCAGAGACGAGCAGCAGGTTTGCAGGCCAAGTTGAGTTGTAGATACAAGTGATCGGTCCCAAGATTTTAAGCCTGTAACAGTGTGCATTTCCTTGTTTCTTTGCAGATTTACCCAGACGAAAGCCATTACTTCAGCAATGAAGCATTACAGCAGCATTTGTACAACTCCATTATCAACTTCTTTGTGGCATGTTTCCAAGTTCAGGACAAACTCCCGATAGCCCCCCTGAAAGAGGAGGAGGACGACGATTAACCCTACGTGTCCGTGCTAAGCACAAGGCAGATCTCTCTAACAATATGCAACTGGATCATTTTCCTGAAGAAAGAGATGTTATGTTGTTAGCATGTATTTAAAGAAAACTGAAAGCAGCTCATCTGCTTTACTTGACAGCAACTCCTTCCTAAATGGAAGAACATTAAGCATGGTGAACTCAGCAGAAACTGCTGTCTGAAATAAATCCATCACAACCAACATCTTCTTTTTCCTTTTTTTTTTTTTCTTCCTTTCTTTTTTCCTGTTTGTTTGCCACAAAGTGACTTCTAGCGTGAAAGTGGCAAGACATTGGACTTGAAGAAACACCCCAAGAAACCGCTTTGAGGACTGGAAGATTTGATGTCCCTTTGCATTCAAGCAATCAAGCAGTAGCAGTGAAATCCATCAGCCACATTAGGTTACTATAGTTAGCATCACACTGTGTCAGAAAAAATAAAATAAAATCTAACCTAATACACGGAAAAATTACAGCACAATTATCTTAAAGGATACTGATTCATGCATACTTGCCTGCTCTTTCCCATGTTCAGAAGGTTTGTCATTGCTACAGGACATACAAATTCAATTGTACAAAGTATCACTATAGTTACGCTGATGTTTACCTTCCTGTAATTATTTCTTAATTTTGTATAGCTTTTACTTCTGTTTTCATTAGGTCTCTTGCTTACCTTATTAGCTTCTCAGATTGTTCTGGATGGGGAAAAAAAAAACATACTCTGAATTAACCAACTCAATTTAGACCTTTGGGTTCTAAAGAGGCAATGAGGGTCAGGGTAACCAGCCACTGAAAAAACTATTAGACTAAAGCAAAGAAAAATCTCACCCTCGTTTTCCCAGCACAGCCTTTGCTTGCAAGATCGAGCATTTTCTTTGTCAGCCTTGAAGAATATGCACATAAATAACCTAAATCAGCTTGACATTGAGACATTTTTACAATACTACAGAAAAGGTAACAGCCTTTTTTTATTTTGGGGGGTTTTGGAAAAATTAGTTGGCAGCCTGTTGGGAAAAGTCTAGATTAGGCTTTGGTAGGAGGAATTTGTACCAGATACTCAGCAGATCATCTCATAAAGCCATTTAAACAGAACCAATATGCACAGATTTATTGTACATGCTGTCTGTGGCTTAGTTTTATTCCAGGTCGGTGATTAGTACATTCCAAACATGTTTGGTTATCTCTTCTGCTCGCATGAGGTTTGCTAAGCATACAAGATTTAAAAAAAAAAAAAAAAATGGAATATTTTCTGTGCAAAGCAAATTTTAAAACTTCTTGTGAGAATATTTCAGCTCTCAGAATGAAACCCAACATTCATTCACTTCCACTTCCCCGCATCATAAGAATTTTGGCTAGTGTCGCTCCTTGTAAAATATTCTGACCAAATGTACAGCCAGTATTAATACTGTATATTTCATTTTGTTGTATATAAAGGAATGTAAGTCAGTTATTTGTCAGGTCCCCAATCCAATATTAGTCTTGTGTTCAGCATGCATGCGATAACACTTCTTTGCTGATCAGGACTCTTTAGAAGTACTAGCTTGGAAATATAACAATTAATGTTATTTCTTTTCTTGTTTTGACAGCTTGAATGTCAATGCCGGTTTCTACTTTTTACATAGTACTGTGGGTAAACTCACATCCTGACAGCAATGATGATGTTTCCATTGTGTTCTTTAGTGTGTCTTTTTTATTACCATTATTTTAAGCTTTGAATGTTGGTTGTACTTTGACCATCATAAAAAAAAATATACTGATAAACCACAAAAATTACCTGGTTTGGTTTTGATTATCTTCTTTAATTTACAGTGCAATGACATTGTGTGAACAAGAACTACAGTATAAATCTGCTTTATCCGGCAAAATGCCAAATAGACAACAAGAATGCTGCGTTTCCAGATTTTGCTACACTAACCAGGCTCAAAAGCCTGAAACGAACTTGACCTGAGAAATGTAAAAATCTGCTCTGTCCACAATCTTTTTGTAGAAAGAACTTTAGGATGTGGCATGGTAGTGTTTGTTCATTCATGGAATAAAACATTATTTTACCACCCTGGTTGCTACTTCTGTTATTTAGCATTAAGTACTTAAGTAAATGTTGAGGTGCTGGACGTGCTGTCCCTGGCTGAACCGAACCCAAACTCCAGGATGTAGATGAGCTTAATGAAAACAAGTCCTTATGAATAAATACTCAGCAAAGTTTACTCTGCCCGTAGCCTGGCCAGTGGTGTCACCATCATGCTTTTAGGAAAACACGTCAATGGGATGAACCACAGCTTTTTTGCATGCCCATTTTTCTCCACTGGCTGCAGGGACAGGAGTGACTATCCTGGAAAGAGCTGGGAGACAAGTAAGGGCCTTCCCTTTCAGCCCTAAAATACTAAATCACGTCGCAAGGTGATGCCCTGAAGTAGCCACTCGGAGGCACAAAGGTGAAAAGGATGCTCTCCACCATGCTGACTTGCTGCATCCCTTCAGTGTCCGGGGTGCTGGCCTGCTAGCTGATACCACCTTGACTGAACCAGATTCACAGGAGGAAAAACATATTGCACAGAAAAGCCAAGAAACAATTGCAGACATTTAATCTTCGTTACCAGAACAAACGGAAAGTAGAAGCTTTAGCAGTGGTACAGGGCAGGCAGCTTGCACTCGTACAAAATAGATTTGCTGCTATTTTGCTTAATTACCTAAATGTAACTAATATTTTTTTTAATTGTCCAAACAAATCAAGCTCGTACCCTCAGCTAACTGGCATTTCTGGATGCCATAATATTCAACTGTAGCATCCCAAAGTGGGAGAGAGCTAATGAGCAGTGCCCTACTAATTCAGGAGAAAACCACAGAGGGAAAAATGAGGCATTGCTGGCAGCTAATTAGCAAAGCCAGGCAGCCAGCCATGTTTGTAATTGTCTGTGGGTTCAGGCATGGAGCAAATAAACCCATCCAAGCTCTCTGCCCATGAGTTCACACCAAGTGAAAGCCTCATCTCTGAAGGTTAGGAAGGAAAAACATGAGTGAGGAGGAAAGGATACATGGGATGCTCACTGGAAGACCACTGGAGGGTGGTTAGCAGTGGGGAGAAATGAGTGCTCAGTGGAGGAGACCGAAGGGACAGTGCTTGCCCTGGGTAAATGCCCACTCCCTTTGGTGTCCTTTCTACCAGGGACTTCTTATCTGTTTTCTATTTGCAAAAGAATAGGAAAAGGGAAAAAAACTAGAGAACATAATGGAAAAAAAGCACAATATCCCAGTTGCTGATTCATTAATCATTGCCTCTTCCTGAGCCAGCTACTTGCCTGTTTGCATTTTGCTCTCCCTACTCAGGCCCCAGATCCGAGGCTCCCAGCAGAGCTCAGGGCACTTGCTAAGACCTGAATCCTCTTCCCACTTCACCTTTCTGTCTTCTCCCCCTTCAGTGTGGTTATGGTCTGAAAGCAAACCCAGCACCCCCTTGGAGACCAGGCAGAGACAAATATAAAGCAGCTTGGTGAGCCCTCCCAATAAGTCACAGCCCAGTCCAATTCTTTATTCTAACGGCGAATACATGCTTGGCCAGCATCCTTTGCTTGGTGCTCAGTCCTTTGCTGGGCGGAGGAAGGACGGGACGCTAACAGACAGGGGACTTGCATCTCTGCTGGTGGAAAAATCCCTCGGTTTTGTGTAGCCCTGAGCAGGACATCACCACTCACCTACAGCAGGGGCCAGGAGCTCACCTCCATGGTGACACAAGACCTGACGTCCACGTGCTGATGGCCCCGGCAGCACCCTGAAGGGAAGAGCTGATGGAGGGTGTCTAGAAACAGGGAAGCAGCTTTGGCCTTCACTGCTTTTTGGCACCTTCCCCTTAATTCTGGTTTGCAGGGCAGGAAAACTGGGTAAGTGATGACTGCTCCCTGGGAGCAGCAGCCAACATCTTTGCAAAGCATTGGCAAGGGGAAAGCTTCGGCCGCCTCAGTGCCATGAGCTCGGGGTGACACTGAGCCTGTCCTTAACGCATCCCAGCGCAGGACTTGATTCTTTATATAAGAATTGTAGTTTTCATTCCCCAAACAAGTCCAAAAATCCAGCTGATGTCTGCAGCTTGTTTCTGCAGTAGTAACAATCTGAGAGCATGACTGGCTTTTCAAGCACAGCTGAAGGAGTGGGGGGCCCAGGGACATGGGTGCTCTGTGGGGGCTCAGGCAGGGGCCAGCTGCCTCCCCATTCCCAGCCACCGCTACACTGATACCCGCTCTTATCAAGCCAGTAACCCTTTAATTACTAGCTGTAATTACAGCAATACAGTCTCCAGGGATAGAAAATAGCCATTCAGCAGCCGGCGCAGTCTTGAGTCCTTTATTTGTCCACAATAATCAATGGCCTTTGTAAACAACAATTTCTGCTTCCGCAGTTGTGTTGCCGACTAAAGTGAAGGGGAAGAGTCAGAAATCCTTTATAAGATTGATTTTTTTCCTTTCTTTTTCTTCTTTTCTTTTTAATTGCTTTGAGACATTCATTAAAATCCAGATATTAAATGAAGCCACGCTCTGCCTCCTCGCTGGGACAATAGCTTTAATCAAAATGTCCATTTCTATGACTAGGAAAGAAGAAAAGAAAAAGGCAAATACAGGTGTAACTGTGCCCCAGGAAAGCACAAAAGCAAACCGTGCTCCAGTATTCCTGTGGAATAGCAGGGTTTCCCTCCAGTTTTATTTTTGTCTTTCCTTCCTTCCTTCCTTCCTTCCTTCCTTCCTTCCTTCCTTCCTTCCTTCCTTCTTTCTTTCTCTTTCTCTCTCTCTCTCTTTCTTTCTTTCTCTCTCTTTCTTTTCTTTTTCTTTCTTTCTTTCTTTCTTTCTTTCTTTCTTTCTTTCTTTCTTTCTTTCTTTCTTTCTTTCTTTCTTTCTTTCTTTCTCTGTCTTTCTTTCTTTCTCTGTCTTTCTTTCTTTCTTTCTTTCTTTCTCTTTCTTTCTTCCTTTCTTCCTTTCTTCCTTTCTTCCTTTCTTCCTTTTTCTTTCTCTTTCTTTCTCTCTCTCTCTCTCTCTCTTTCTCTTTCTCTTTCTCTTTCTCTTTCTCTTTCTCTTTCTCTTTCTCTCTCTTTCTCTTTCTCTTTCTCTTTCTCTTTCTCTTTCTCTTTCTCTTTCTCTTTCTCTTTCTCTTTCTCTTTCTCTTTCTCTTTCTCTTTCTCTTTCTCTTTCTTTCTTCCTTTCCTTTCTTCCTTTCTTCCGTTCTTCCTTTCTTTCTCTCTCTCTTTCTTTCTCTTTCTCTCTCTCTTTTTTTCTTTCTTTCTTTCTTTCTTTCTTTCTTTCTTTCTTTCTTTCTTTCTTTCTTTCTTTCTTTCTTTCTTTCTTTCTTTCTTTCTTTCTTTCTTTCTTTTTCCTTCTTTCCTTCTTCCTTCCCCCCTTCTTCCTTCGTCCCTTCCTCCCTTCCTTCTTCCCTTCATGTAAATGTACCTTTCGGGTCATTTTAAAGGAACAAAGAACTCTTTCAATGAGCTGATGTAAATGCTCTCATCCTCACCTGAAAAGACATCCAGGCCCTTGGAACAGCAGTTGTCAGCATCCTGAAATGTAGCCTGTGCCAAGCATTCCCAGTCATTTGTGCTGACGTGTCATTTGTAGCCACCAGTGGTAACCAGCCTGCACCAGCTCCTGAGTACCTGCTCCTCTTCCGGAGCATCTCATGGTGGGATAAGTCCTTCAGATGGAAAATCAAACCTGGCACACGATGCAAACAGGGCAAATCCTCTGCTTGACCTTCAGCTCTGCAACACAGAGGGAAATGATGGCAGAGGCCCAGAGCAGGGCGGCCCTCTCCAACAGCTCCCTGTGAATTCACCACCCCCCGACATGCAGAACCCCAATAAAGACCAGCATCTCCATCAGGCTGTCCATCTATTGACCCAAACCCAAGATTCTTCATAAGCCTGTAGCCCACCATGCTACATCAGTGAGATCTGTGCTATTTGTGTGACAATATTGTCCACGATGCAAAGCATTGAAGAGGAAGGAGATAAGACAAAGGAGAGCCCAGAGATGAGACCCTCCCCATGATTAGGGCTTTGCCTGGAAAGCCTTTGTTCTTGAAGAGGTATTTTCTAGAAAGTGAGAGTCCTGAAAACATTAAATGAAAGCCTCATTAACTGCATAGGATTTATCTATGATCCAGTAGACTTTTGCTTTTGCTTCTGTGATTCTCATAACTGCATAATGCGCAGGGAAATTGAGATGGGAGAAACTTTTCTCACCCAACCCAGTGGCAGGCTGCAAACAATTCGTCACTCAGCAGAGCAGCAGCGGCCAGAACCTCAACCCAAACTTCTCAAAATAAACTTGTAACCTCTCGTTCAACAAAAAGGGGGAAAAATGGGTGCCACAGGGCCCAGCCTGCTGCGGGTACCTGCTTTGGGACCACCAGGCTCTTGCTTTTAGGGCATGAGGATGAGTGGATGGCACGTGAGCATCTCCTTTCACCCAAGCAGATGGGGAAAGCAAACAAAGAAGCATTACAATTGTCAGTTAATGACTTTTAAGAAATTAACTAACCTCTCAGCTTTCAGCCAAATTCCGTACTGCAGCAGTAAGCAGAGCACGCACACTTGGTAGTCTGTATTTATTACGCTTTTACAGAGCCAGGGAAGCTTTTGAGGGGTAGGATGCCATCTGCTGCTTCGAACTGTTATTTCCTCACTCCCATCCCTTCCCAGCATGCAGCCCATGCTGATGGGGGGAAATTTGTAATACGTCTGGGTTATCTGCAAAGTGAAAACTCTTTCATCCAGGAAGCAAAAATTTGCCTGGATAATAAAAAGCTGAGTGCAGAGTTTAAACTCACAAGTTATGAAGAAATGTTTCTGCACTGAATGAGGCATCCCGGAGAAGACGAATGATATTGACACACAGACCCATTTTCAAGCAAGAATTATTATTATTATTTTTTTTTTAATTCTTTCTTTGCAAATGTACCTTTTGGGTCATTTTAAAGAAAAAAAAATATTTTCTGTGTTATTTCCAGCTTAACTGTTGTTGATAATTGTGCCAGCACCCATCTCCATGTCCAAGGAAACAACCATTGCACATCTGCGAGCCGACGCGATGCCCCGCGACCCTGAAATACAGCCCCAGCGTGTCTTTCTGAAATCTGTGGAGTGAGGAACAAATGAAAACACACCTTCTGCTCTTGGGGACTGGAACTTAAACCCGTGAGCAAGCTCTATTAAGTCCAGTAATAGACACCAGCCGTACCCAGGCACACGATGGGAGTAGCCTGGGATGGATGCCGCACTGCCCGCGCCAGCACTCCAGCAGTAATAAGCATCACGCTGGGCTCACTGCACTGCCTAATCCATAATTTATTGGGCTTCATAAATATCAAAACATACCACAGCTGTTAGCACTTCAGTGCAAAACCCGCAAATATTGCTTCAATTATTCAGGAGCTCATCGCAGGAACCAGTCAACTGCTTCCAAGGTGCAATTGCTGAAGGTATCCATTACTCAGGAGCTGCAGCAGTGCCGGTGCTGGCTGGGCCCCTAAGGCAGGTGGGAGCACCAAAAGCAAGAGGAAAAATTGCCTCTTGTCAAAAATAGCCCCAAAACCTGAGCCCTGGGTGTGGAGGGGTACGGGCAGCTCGGTGGCAGCACGCAGAGGGGCCAAGTGTGGACTCCTGTACCCCTTGGAGGGGGTTTTGCTGCAGCATCTCACTCCCAGGGGCTGCCGCAGCCAAATTTAAACCATCGGTCCCTAAAATTCACACTCTTAAGTTTACCCTCTGTTCAGGATACAAGCCTCACTGGTTGGAATGATGAAGCCCAGCAGTTCGGTTTATCCCTCCAGTGACGAACCACCATCTGAAGCCATCCTGGGCTTTCTCTCCTGGAGATATCTCCATCACCCAAAAGTATTTGGGTGCCTGAGACAGGACCAGCACACGCCGCCACCCGCTGGGTGGGCTGAGGTCAGGGTTACAAATACCTGGTAGCACAGGGGCTAAACCTGATCTACGCACTGCACCCCCTGTTTTTACAGCCAGGTTTCCATGTTGGACTGGTTCTAGTCCTCTATGGCATTGCTAGTCCTGTTTTATGGGCCAATACATTTTTCCACTATGGAAAAAAAATATATATATACACATATCAGTGTAATACTAACCAGTCTCCGCTGCCACCCTCCTGTGAAGGGGACAGAATAATAAGTTGCTTGAAGCAGCAGATGGCATCTCATCAGTTTTACTCCAAAATAAAGAATCTCAGGGATAATGAGGTATCTGAAAGCTTCAGGAAAACAGGCATCCAGCAGGAGACAGTGGTGAGTTTCCCTGTTGAAAGGAACGGCTGAGCTGAACTAACAGCAAAGACACATGGAAAGTTGGATGGCAAAACATAATAGAAAAGGGAAGCAGGTCTCACTTGTTGGGCTCTTTGGGGATTTTTCCTGAGCATGAGATGAAGCATGCGAACCCCAAGTTCAAAGCAGCCTGACCTGACTGTGTCCCCATGGGACAAGGGCCAGGAGAAGGCCGGAGCACCCCAAGGATGGATGTGGCTTTGGAGAGAGACCCTCGGAAATGAGGACAAGGGATAAACATTTCATCTGAAGGCAGGCTCCAGGGGCAAGGGAGGAAATCCAGTCCCAAAAATGTTGAAATAGATAAAAATCAAGGGAATGTTTGACACAGGATGCAGGACTGGTCCCCGTCACCAAAATGATGCAGACAAATATAATTTCTGGTGCAGGGGAACATCTGCTCCTGTTGAAGGAAATTTCTGGGACCACTTTGGATGCTGGCAAGTGCAGGTCCTGCACACCAGGCCGTTCTTCACAGAAGGGTGTGCTTGTGATACATACTCAAATCTGGCGTCCAGGTGGTGGTTGGATTAAAAAAGGATGAGCGGTCTCATGAGGCATCACACTCACGGGGGTTATTGCCATCACAGTTGTGTGATGATATGAAAAAGCCTTCCTCCTCTCCTGAATATCATCTTTTTCCCCAGAAATAACCCCAAATATGATCACAGTGTAGAGATGGCCTGAGCCATTCTCCTGAGTGTCCCTTTGGGAAAGCCCTGCCTCCAGCCGGGGACACCACCATGGGACAATCCCATCAGCCAGACCCCGCAGCAGGTTGCAGAAGAGTTCAGCTCCATGGGAGACATCACTGTGGACAAAAGAGGGGCCAAGAGCCTCTACCCAGGGGGTTTAGAGAAGATCCATATGGTGGGTCACCTCTGGGAAATCCTAGCGAAGGACTGCCTGGCTCTGGCTGGAGATACTGAGAGCCACCTACGTGCTTGTGGTTGGACATCTCAGTGCAGCTGGCCCCTTGGCTTCTCTGCCATCGGAGATGTGCCTCTGTTCAGAAGGTACACTGCACTCACATTTCTGGGGCTGCCAGGGCCTGGGGAGAAGGCCAGTGACTGCAACACCTTGCAGGAAGCAGGCAGGACAACGTCAGATAAAATGCAGACCTTCCGCAAATCCTACCCAAGGATCTGAACAAAACTTTGTAAACTGAACCCAAATTTATTTCCACATCCAGACACTGAAGACTCACTAGCCCATCTTGGTCTACTCCATTGCTCCAGAACTAAAAAGCTGCTTTCCTGTAGGAGGTGTGGTTTTTTTCTATATTTAATGGGCAGAGCAAACTCCTGGTGTTTCAACATGGCCAGGGCCATCTGAAGGCCTCCTAGGTCAACAGAGTCCATCTCCTTGTTTAAATAGATGACAGCTTCCTGGCCCCATGAATTTTGCAGAGCCAAAAAAAGAAAAAGAAAAAAAAAAAAAAAAAAAGACTTTGCATGTCCTATTTCTATTAAAGGGTTTTGCAGCACACGGAAGGGCAGCCCAGCAGGAAAGGGCACCCGCTGCCAGGCAGGGCTCCTGCGAAGGAGCAGCATGAAATTTTCATGCAAATTTCCCACCAGGGCCACTCGAATAAAGCTCCAGGTTTCCCTGCCTTTTTAATGAATAAATTACTCGGCCTCGTTAGCGGAGTCTCCAGCACGAGGGCAGCGAGCATCACCCTTGCTGCTGAGCTGACCGAAGAAATGCCATTACCGGGGACGAATGCTGCCCTTAAACTTGTGCTGGAGAAGACATGAAAAATGCCTTAGCTCCTAATCTCACCCACAGCCACGTAACGGGGGAATAATTGAGATGTAAGTGCTGCTCAGGCACGAAATGCAGAAGGGTGTTTGTTTTTTTTTTTCTCTATTATTAGGCTAACAAACCATTTCTGAACCAGTGGAGCTCTTTAATGTGCCGGGGATTTTGTGCTCAGTAGAAGCGTTCTCCAAGTCTTCGGGGATCAGGCGTTTTCTCCTAGGATGCCACAGGGAGGGGATTTCTGCAAACAAAGGGGCTCCGACAGTGACTTGTTGGTGCAGCTGTGGCAGATCTAACACCACAGGGCTATCCAGGCATGCTGCTTGTTGGCCTTTGGCTCCTCGCCTCCGTTTTGCAGCTCGCCTACCCACAAAGCAGGAGGCCGGAGGAGGCTGCAGCGTGGGAACAAACTCAGTGCTCGCATCTCCAGAGCCAAAACGTTGGTACCGAGGTGCTCAGACCCTTCTGGAGGTTATCCTCCAAGGGAGGATGCACGGCATGTGCAAGAGAAAGGCAGCATTTTGCAAACTTTATCAGCACGTTCCTTTATAAGACTATTTCAATGGCTGTGAGCTCCGCAGCACCCCAGATCAGCCCCGTGGGCTCCCAAAGCCTGCAGCAGTGTATCGCAGCCCTTCCCTCTGAAAAGAAACGAGCAGTCTTTGCTCTTTCTTTTCCCCTTTCTCTAGATCGTGGGGCAGCAAACCCACCCACCACGTGTCTCTCCACTGCTGGCCACTTGCTCGCACACCAAGAAGTCCATCTGGTGGCACCAGCCCCAGGCGCTCTCCTCCACACAGTTCAGACCCCACAGTTTTAAGCCAGGGCTTCTCAGCACTGTCTTCACTACAAAACCTCAACAAATTCAACGCATATGTATCGAGTCTGGCTGCAATCAAGGAAAACATACATATGGAAAGCCTGCTACTAGAAATATAATGTCCTTCCTAAAATACAGACTAGCAGTTCCCAGGCTTTCAGTCAGCACAGGAACATATGGAGGTTGCCTGCTTTTAAATTTCATTAACTTTCTCGCTCTGCAGAGTGCTACAAACTGCAGCTTTTCTGCATGTGCCCCTGGCAGCTTTAACTGCAACTGTATAGAAGGCAGGAGGGAGGGACAGCAAACACCCGCTCTGCCCCCAGCCGAACACCTCCCTGCACACACAACCAGCTGGAGCAGATGAGCACAGCTCTTTTAAAAGCAACACAAAAACATCAGTCAGTGCTGGGTTGTGTCTGGTTAACAGCTGGGTTGTTCGGGGTTATCTGGGGAAGCGTCCCTGCTGCTGGGACGAGCCGCGATCGGCAGCTCCAGTCCCACTGGGCTGCGGCCATTTGCTTTGTTAATGCCCCGTTTGCCAACACAAATGTTTCCTTCAAAATTTGGAGTAAAAGAAAAAAAATTTACACACAGATTCAGGCACAATTTCTGATTTTGGGAAAAAAAAAAAGAAAAAAAAAGAAAAAAAAAGAAAAAAAAGGGGAAGGGAAGGGAAGGGAAGGGAAGGGAAGGGAAGGGAAGGGAAGGGAAGGGAAGGGAAGGGAAGGGAAGGGAAGGGAAGGGAAGGGAAGGGAAGGGAAGGGAAGGGAAGGGAAGGGAAGGGAAGGGAAGGGAAGGGAAGGGAAGGGAAGGGAAGGGAAGGGAAGGGAAGGGAAGGGAAGGGAAGGGAAGGGAAGGGAAGGGAAGGGAAGGGAAGGGAAGGGAAGGGAAGGGAAGGGAAGGGAAGGGAAGGAAGGGAAGGGAAGGGAAGGGAAGGGAAGGGAAGGGAAGGGAAGGGAAGGGAAGGGAAGGGAAGGGAAGGGAAGGGAAGGGAAGGGAAGGGAAGGGAAGGGAAGGGAAGGGAAGGGAAGGGAAGGGAAGGGAAGGGGGAAGGGAAGGGAAGGGAAGGGAAGGGAAGGGATTCAATCTTCTGATTGAATCTGCCTGTCCCTTTCTTTCTGCTCAGCACCAAATCCTGCCCAAATCTCACCACATGGCATTAGATGCTTCCCTTTATCCGGTATATGTTATTTTTTCCTGTTTCCTTTATCCTTTGCTGTTATTGCTACATACAACCACAATCAGTTTTTACGATCACGGCATGCCGCAATCAAATTTAATAATGATGTGACACTTTCTTAGGCACCCACTAGCACCCTCCTTTAAATAGTCAACACAGCTGCGCTGCACAACCGCTCCTAAAAGTAACTTTACCTATTGAAATTAAAATCGTAATTGCATTAAAAAAAAAAAAAAAAAGTGGATGCAATTTTGCCCTTATTGAAGTGGGAGGTTTGTCAGAGACATCAGTCAAGCCACGGCTTCACCCAGAATTTGGAGGAGGGAGCAGAGAAGAGCCAATAATAGAAATCTCAGCAATCTCAGCCCAAACCACAAGGATGGCAGCAGGGCTCAGTCTCCAGCTGCTGTAAGAATTGCCCTCTTATTGTCCTGGCTACGTCTTCTGCAGGTCTGTTCCTGAATGAGGGATGTTTGTGATATGAATGAAAGGAAGACAAAACAAAAAAGCACCACGACACGCATTATCCTGCCTAATGCACTCCTGCAATGAGAGCACCATGAAAGCAGGGAGGAATTAAGCGGCGACACCGATGTTCTGCCTCGCTGAGGGTTTGCAGAGCAGTAATTAAGAGAAGCACTTTGTGCATAAGAGAGCTTCTCCTGCTGCAGAGGAAGAAAAAACATCTCTGCTCATTTTAATAAGGCGTTGATGGATTGCACTAATCGGTTACTATAACATTTCAGCCCCTTCCTCGTGCAGATCTCTCCTAACTGCTGGGTAACCCTGGTGCTTCTGCCTTCAGCCTGGACCAGGGCCTGCTGAGCCACTGGGGAAAGGGGCAGCAACCTGAGCAGTGCTGGATGTGGCCCTTGTTGGGTATTTAAGCTTTTCCAGCATGGCTTTGAAACCCCTGCTGCTTCCCAGATATTAAAACCCAACAGCCCATTCAGATGGACGCAGCCCCTATTCCCCCAGGTGAGGTTCCTCCAAATCACTGGGACAACTTTCAGAGCAAACCACACAAGCGTGACGCATGTCCATGGCACAGATGAACTCTGAGGACCCTTTCTGGAGGGTGCTGCTTCCCCAGGTCGTCCTCACTCACATCGGTGAGCATCCCGGCTTTGGAGAGGCTGCAGATGGTGACAAGGAGCAGCGTGCATCCACACGCAGCACGGTGCCAGAGCACCGTTTGCTCCACCACGGGAAATCAACCCCACGCATGGCTCTCTGTCCCAGAGGCTACCGACCCCAGACCTGGTGGTGTAAATGCCCCTGGCGTGGCATCACCCAAAATATTGTGGATTAGTAAAACCCACCCCAGAGGGAGGGCACAGCCAGGGAGCACGGGCTGGGACCTGGATGATAGAGAGGAGGGCAGGGAGGTGATGTGGTCTCCGTTGGCTGCTATCACTGATTTCTGGGGTTAGCAGGCACCTCTGGAGGCCAGCTGATCCAACCCCACCGTCTTCAAAGCATCTCATGATGGGTTTTCTCCACCCCATGCAGGGAGCAAGAGCAACCCCTGGACATGCTAAGGTAGAGGGGACAAATCTGGGTGTGGGACAGGACACCAGGGAGGACCAGAAGCAGCACCCCTCAAGGCAAGGCAAGGTTTTCAAAAGGGACTCACTATTTTGGAAAGCATTGTCCTTCTCATGGCTCTTCTCCAAACCGCTGTCAGCAGCATGAGAGGAGAAGGATTAAGTGGTTTGTTATCGGGGGGCTCGAGGTGGCCAGGTCATGCTCTGGTGCAGGGGCTGGGGACGTGAGGCCACCCAGCAGTACCCATGGGG
The DNA here is from genome assembly GCF_040182565.1 of Anser cygnoides. Taxonomy (NCBI): domain Eukaryota; kingdom Metazoa; phylum Chordata; class Aves; order Anseriformes; family Anatidae; genus Anser; species Anser cygnoides. The sequence continues at coordinate 8,729,567 of NC_089874.1, forward strand.
ACGCACAGGCGAGACAAGGTGCTAATGGAGCTCAAATACTAAAGCAATACACCTGGGTGTAACTAAAGAGAGAGCAGGCTGACAAAAGGAAGGAGGCATCAGGCCTGAATCTGGACACATCGAACTGCAAAGCTCTTAACATGCAATGAGGATCAGCACCTGGGCACCTGTTCCTCCACGTGCAGCGTCCAGTCGCAAATGCCCAAAGGCTCTGTGACAATTTTGGAAGCAGGAGCCACGGAGCCCACCACAGGTGTCACCCAAACTGGAAGGGGATGGGTGGGCGGCCGCTGGGTTAAAGCTTCCAAGCAGAAATTAAGCAGAGATGCAAGGGTAGGAGGGGAAGAAACAGCCCCAGGGTGTCAAGGGAGCAGGCACTTTCCCCTGACGTGCAGCTGCCCAGCAAAGCTCAGCTGGCTGGAAGGGAAATGGACCACTGGTGCTGAGCGTACCGCTGCACGTGCATCCCTCCCAGCAGCGAGGGACGGGGCAGGAAGAGGGAGCCACATCCACCAGGTTTTTAGTGGTACACGGCAAAGTGCTCCAGTGCTGTAGAGATTACAGCCTTGAAGCATGGGAAGAGCTGAGAATAACCTTCGTGTCTGCGTGTATAAAACATTAAAAAAAATAGAAAAATGAAAACGAACAAGAAAAAAGCAGCAGCAAACATGTCCAAGGTTGCTGGCCAATACATGTGATTTCAAAGGCTGAATTTCTGGCTTGTTTTTGACCAAGGTTGAGTCTCTTTCAGAATTACTGCTTAGATTACAGTCTTGCTCTGAAAGGGAATATATCTACCTCTCCGTGCCAGCGACGACAAATGTTGCTATTCACATCTCATTGGAGGTGCTAGAAGAAAGTAAGCGCTGCCTGTAAATAAGCTGCCTCAATAATTAATTGCCAGAACAGGCAGCACAATAGAAAAGCTCCAGAAATAAGTTACTGCAAACACAATTTCAGGCTAACAGTGCATGAATAGCTTTTGAAAAAGCCTCCAAAAAAACAGACCTTGAGTTTTGGAGAGAGGTAAAACACCGCCAATCAACCTGTCTCTGCTGTTCTCAATGGGAGGCCTCAGCCTAATCGACAGCAGGTGGGGCAGCATGCAGCCCAGAAAGGAGCCCCCATCGGCACCCACAAGGGAAACACAAAGGAAAAAAAATAAATAAATAAAAAAGGCTGAACGTAGCAGGGGTGTGAGCTGGGGCATGGTGAAAGAGGGTGGAGAAGATGGGATGGGGATGGGTGGAAGGAAGGAGGGAAGGAAAGAAGGAAGGAAGGAAGGAAGGAAGGAAGGAAGGAAGGAAGGAAGGAAGGAAGGAAGGAAGGAAGGAAGGAAGGAAGGAAGGAAGGAAGGAAGGAAGGAAGGAAGGAAGGAAGGAAGGAAGGAAGGAAGGAAGGAAGGAAGGAAGGAAGGAAGGAAGGAAGGAAGGAAGAGAGGGAGGGAGGGAGGGAGGGAGGCAGGCAGGCAGGCAGGCAGGCAGGCAGGCAGGCAGGCAAGCAAGCAAGCAAGCAGGAAGGGAGGGAGGGAGGGAAGGAGGGAGGATGTGTTGGATGGATATGGTCCGTGAGCACGGTCAGTGATAAAAACCCAGGTACAGAGCTAGCAGGCGCATGACATCCACAAGAATCCTCTGCTCAAGGAAGCTTCATCCAGCAGCAAATGGGAAGGATGACCAAGGATGGTTAGGTCTCTTCGGCCCCTGCCATGAAGCATGGATGTTGGCTGAACCCTCGCCTGGAAAATGCGAAGTATGGGATGTGTAGAGGTCAACACATTTTAATGGGACTGGGGTGCCACAAGCTTGGCCTTGCCAGAGGGACATCTTGATGGTTAATCCCTCAAACCATGCAACCATGGGTTGTATCGCAAGCTGCTGGGAGAGCAGACAGGCAAGGGCTGAGGGTGCACTTGGCACAGACTTTACCCAGGAAGAGGCACCAGCATGGTTACATACGTGTCTGTGGGCATGCACATGACACAGCAGCCAGACTCTTTAAAAAGAGGTGAAAGAGGGAAGGATCCCTTTCCGGCCAATTCAAAGCTCACTTGAAGATATCGTTAGCAAGTAGGAGAGGGATGTCAGTGGAAGGAAGCAAGGAGGAGAGATTATAAATAGAAAAGGAAGAGAAAAAATACGCATCCATGTGAAATTTATAATTCCCATGTAAATGAAAGAAGTAATGATGCACATCAGGCTAATGAAATTATCCTGCAGACTGACTACTAGCTAATGAAATTGCTTACTTAGCATACAGTAACTGAGCTGCAACTGGCGTTGCACTGCACTCGTGCGAGACAATACTCTTCCCATCGGTAGCGAGAAAAATGTAACTGGGTAGAGCAAGACAGCAAACCCATCACACAGTGCAGCCAGGACATGTCAAGGCACGGGGTCAGCTGCACGGGAGGGCTCGGCTCTGAGCCATCCCTGGTGCGCGCTGGGGGCCGCGTGCTGACAGCTCCGCTCGTGGGCGCTGGAGCACAGAAGTCAAATCCTATTTCTTCTGGTTCGTGGGTGGGTGGCCAGCAGGAATGTGTTGTGGCTGGGGCTTCATTAACTAGCAGTTTTGTGGGGGACACTGGAGCTCTGTCTGGAGACAGCTCTCCACAAGTGTACACCTCCAGGACAACAGACCGACACAGATCTCTGCCAGAGCGCCCTTCTTACCCTTAAAGCATGACGGGCTCCAGACAAGAAGTTAAAATGCTTCAGGTTTTGACCAATTACAACTGCTTTTTCTTTTCTTTTCTCTTTTCTTTTTTCTTTTCTTTTCTTTTCTTTTCTTTTCTTTTCTTTTCTTTTCTTTTCTTTTCTTTTCTTTTCTTTTTTTCTTTTCTTTTCTTTTCTTTTCTTTTCTTTTCTTTTCTTTTCTTTTCTTTTCTTTTCTTTTCTTTTCTTTTCTTTTCTTTTCTTTTCTTTTCTTTTCTTTTCTTTCCTTTCCTTTCCTTTCCTTTCCTTTCCTTTCCTTTCCTTTCCTTTCCTTTCCTTTCCTTTCCTTTCCTTTCCTTTCCTTTCCTTTCCTTTCCTGTTTTTTTCTTTTCTTTTTTTTCTTTTCTTTCTTTTCTTTTCCTCTATTTCTTTTCCTCTATGTCCTTTTCCTTCTTTTTTATTTTTTTTTCCAGGAGACACAGAAATCAGAGCTCTTCATCATCTGCAGGAGACTTCTTGATGTTCTAAGCCTGGAAAGGAGGTGGGTAGAAGTTGGCCATGCTGGAAAGCCCAAGAATGAGGGGAGCAGAGGGACATCCCCAAGGCCTCCAGAGAGCAGCCCTCCAACTGAAATTACCACTTTTAGGAAAGGATTAGAGGTTAATGGCTGAAAAGTGCCCGCACAGGAGCTGGCAGCTGCAGCTATGGCAGGCTGTCCTCCCTCCTTCTGGCTGGCCTCAGCTCATTCTTAAGGAGCTCTGGGGAGCTTGGTGCTGCCACAACATTGAAGTTCAGCCTTAGACACATGCTGAATCACACCAAGTGCTTCACTTGGAAGCAAACCACGCTCTAGATTTAAGAGACAGATGGGATTTGATTACTTTAGATTAAATTTTATTTAAACAATAGACTAGAATAACTAATAGAATAGTTAATAATAATAGTTATTAAAATATGCAATTCTTATCAATACTTAAAGCTTTAAACTGTGCAAGTTTACCACTGATTTTTGGAAATCTTTTTTTTTTCTTTTCCCTATCCTTTGCAGCAAAATTGTACACAACCAGAAAATTTGCCTGAAGAGCTCTTCATCAGACGTTTTATCCCTCTACATTAGGATTCAAGATAAAACACTCAGCAAAGTTCAGCTTGGTCTGCAGCCCAGTGAAAAGACATGAGACAAGTGCAGGCTCTCTGGAAATCCTACCACACACCTCCCCAGAAGAGAGCAGATAACTTGTGGGGGGGGGGGGTCATTGCAGCTGGGTGCAGAGGCTTCACCTGCAGAGCCATGGCCCAAAGGCATGGCATCCCACTTTCCCAGGTAGATCCTTATGTCTGTCCATATGCACTGCCTAAAAAGCCCTTTTCTAACCCCAAAGCAATCACTTCTGTGTCGCGCACTGCAGCAAAACCATCCCCAAATCCATAGGAACCACTAAAGGGCTCTGGGACAAAAGCCACATCGCCAAACTGAAAGGCTTTGCGAAGTGAAGCTCTGCAGAGCCAGGACAACAGCCTCCTCCTCCCCCAGATCGATGTTTCTTCATCCCACCCCTTCAAGGTCAGCTAAAGTTTTTCAAGAGACATTTGCCAAGGGTTGGGCAGTGTTAGCACACCTCGTTTCTCCAGGGCCCAGCACTCTGTAACCTTCAGCCTGCCTTCACGTCGGATCCCCTGCCCTGATCCTATTACTGCTGCTCACTGGGGAGACCGGCTAGGTTTGAAGGAAGCCAAGTCTCCCAGCTTGTCAGATCTGAAATACGTTGCCTGAGGCTGCCCGGGCTCTTGCTATTCCTCTATGTGGGCTCAGGCTGCCTGCAGCTTTCCCTCTCTTTGCTGCGCAGATAAATTTCTTTTTTGACCACTGCCATTTAAAATGCGGGAGCTCTGTGCTCTTGGACACGTGCAGCCTTTAGCCTTACAAAACACAGCCTCGGGGGGACACAGGGAGCATGCCGTGCAGGTCAGAGCCGTGGGTGGTCATTGTGGCTAAATGCAGCTGTGCAGCAAAGCCAGGAATTGGAACGGGCCCGATCCAGGCAATGGTGCCCCAGGGAGCGCTTCTGACCCATGTATCCGGAGCTCTCTGGAGGGATGTGGGTGCTGCACCCACTCCAGCCGAGACACAGGCTCAAGGACAAGTGACTTTTACCCACCAAGTAGTGTTTTCCTACCTTCAGCAGTATTGAGCTGGGTGAAATCAAAACCCCCAGGCTGCAGTGAGAGCTTCTAGCTGGTTGGCAAAAGGCTCCCATGACCATCATGGTGCTGGGAGATCCAGGGGAGGCGCAGGACTTGCCAGAAGTTGCTTCATTCCGGGTTGATGAAGGAAAGCTGCATTTCCCTGCAGCAAAACCAGAGCTTTGCCTTGCATACCCTAGCTGAGAAACACACCTCTTATAGAGAAGTCCTAGGACAAGAGGAATGGCTTTAAGCTCAATGGCTATTTCCCTTGCAGTTGCTTTAAAACCACATCCAAGGGGGATGCACGGCTCCATGCCGACTTTGCGAGTGCTTGGCCACTAGAGCAGAGCCTGAAGAGCCTGGTGACACCTTTGGGAGCACACAGGCTCCTTCTTCTCCTCTGGGGCCAGAGGATGCACGAAGCCAAGCTCCAGCCATGGATGTTCAGGGTACACCGGGAGCATGCTCATAGGAGCTGGCAGAAGCAAAGCAGGAATTGGGGTCTTATGGCCATGTAGCCCTGAAAAGCTTCCCAAGCCCCCTGAACTACCCAGGAGGGCACTTCTGGCCCAACCTGGTGCAAACCATTCCTTGCTTGAGTTCAGGTGAGGATCCGAGCAAAAGTTCTCCCCTTTCCCAGATCATCCAGGGACTGCCTGTTCCCTGCGTCCTCTCCTGGTTTGGAGATGCATTTCCTTACTAAGCTTGGTACTTAATTTGGTAATTCACTTTTTTTTTTTAATATACCTGAAAAACAGAAAAACATAATTAGATCAGAAAGAAATTTTTTAAGCCCATGAGAAGGGGAGGGAAACTGGGATGTGCTTTGACTGCAAGACTTGTGGAGCCATTCTCTGCAAGCGCACCCGGCAGATTTCTTTCTGCCCTCCTCCCTTTCCCAGCCCAGACAAATTCCAGCCGTCTGGGCAGTGTTAGCAGAGAGCTGTCCCAAGGACACCATGGACAAGCTGAAAACAGGCGCTTACACAGACTGGGATCCTTAAACATCCTCATGGACAGACGAAGCCTGCACAGCACACCTGTGAAGTTACACACGGGATAAGCCCCTGGAAAGCAGGTGTGCCTCATTCTGCTCCAGAAACCCTTTCCTTCTGCCAGTGAGCAGAGATGAGATTAGCTTTCACCTGGGTAAGGCCCACCACCCTATAAACCACTGGTGAGGCACTGGTGAGACTGGGCCTTGAGTACTGCATTCAGTTTGGGGTTCAGTTTGGGGTTCAGCTGATGGCGTTCCCTCGAGGAGCCACCGGGAAGGCTGGCAGGGAGGGTGAGAGGTTCCAGCAGGGCGTGCAGCGGGGATGGGGACAGGCTCGGAACCCCAGGACCTTGCTCCGAATGTGCTTGGGTGCCCCCAAGGCTTGGCGGGCACGGCGACTTCTCTGAATGGTGTCTGGGCAAAATCCTAACTGGAAACATCCTCAGTGGGTGGGCGGTGGCATTCGTGTTTTTATTATTATTATTATTTATTAATTATTATTGTCATTAATATTATTTAATTTATATTATTGATACAATTATTTTTAATTTTTGTCTTAAATTGGGCTTGTGGTCTTGTGTTCGCTAGTGGAGGGCGGCAGGTGGCAGCAGAGGCCGTGAGGAGAGGGGCAGCAGCACGGCGGGCTGCTGGCTGTCCCTACAACTGTCCGCACAGCTGTCCCCACAAATGTCCCCACAAATGGCCCCACAAATGGCCCCACAAATGTCCCCACAAATGTCCCCACAGCTGTCCCCTGGGGACACACGTGGCTCCTGGCCTCCACCCCGCACAGAAGGGGTCCCCACGTCGGCACGAAGCCCCCCTCACAGGTTTAACACGAAGCACAGAGCGGTTTGGGTTGGCAGGGGCCTTAAGGACCACCCAGCGCACCCCCTGCCATGGGCAGGGCCCCCTCCCAGCAGCCCAGGCTGCCCCCAGCCCCATCCAGCCTGGCCTTGGGCACTGCCAGGGATGGGGCACCCACAGCTCCTCTGGGCAGCCTGGGACAGGGCCTCACCGCCCTCTGAGTGAAGGATTTCTTCCTCATATCTAATCAAAACCCACCCTCTTCTAGTTTAAAGCCATTCCCCCTTGTCCTATCCCTACACCCCTGACACAGAGTCCCTCCCCAGCTCTCCTGCAGCCCCCTCTAGGCCCTGGCAGGCCGCTGTGAGGTCTCCCTGGAGCCTTCTCCTCTCCAGGCTGAACAACCCCAACTTCCCCAGCCTGGCTCCCCAGCAGAGCTGCTCCTCGCCTCGGTGCAGCCCCGTCTGCCACCTCAGTGCCAGTTTGGGAGGCACCCCATGCTCTCTGCTGCCAAACTCTGTGCAAAGGCCCGCTGGGTTTCAGCGACTTCACATCCCTCAGGGGCAGCCATGGCATCCACAGCGTGCGGAGTGCTGCGGGTAGGGACGTGGTGCTGCGTGCTCTGGGTCCTAAACAAGCAGTGACTCCAGCTAATAAAAAGCACTTCAGGGTGATCGTGAACACTGAAGAGTGCACCTAGTCTACAAATAGGAGTACTAATCTGAGATAAGATACATGGCAGGCAGTGTTTTCCAGTTTGTTTTTCAGGTTGAACTAATACAATGAGCTTTTTTGTTTTCTTCGTGTAGGAAGAAGCCAGACAGGCTTTAGATTTAGATGTCCAGAAGTTTTGAGGAACCCAAACTGGCCCTGAAACACAAATCAAAGCAAACAATGGCAGTGCCCCAGATGTTGCTGAGCCTCAGAGGCATGGCTGGGGGCTCAGTGAGAGATTCCAGGTGTGTAGCAAGGACATACACAAGGAATGAGTGCACAGCTTTTTGAAGACCATGCTAGCCATCCCCAGCCTCCTGGGAAGGGACCCCACTGTCACTTCAAAGGTGCTCATTCTTGTGGAAGTTTATCTGGTTAGAGTAAACCTCGCTTCTGATATAAGCAACACATTGCAACTCCCTTTATATTTCTTTTCTTCTCCATTTCAGTTTGTGGTTGTATTCTGTTAGGGGACTCTTTCCATGTGGATCTCTGCGCCTTCACAGTTACAAAAGAGCTGTTTAAAGTTATGAAAACGTACTTTACAGAAGCCTTAACGTGACCTGCAGAACACAAGGCAAGGCCTTCCCAAAAGACAGGGAGCGATCCATTCTGCACTGCAATGTTATGTTTGAATGGGCAAAATTGCATAAGAATATGTTTTTTATTTTTTTTATCACAGCTGCATCACACTTGTAATTTGTAGGGTATGAACTGCATGACAAGACATAATTAGGAGCACTGCTCATTTTAATTAAGGTATCTTATTAGATATGGTATTCCCGATCCCCAGAGGTGCAGGGATATCTCTCTGAAGGAATGTGTGCAATGCATCCTCCTGCTTCACGTGCTGCATCGCCTGCACCAGGTGCTCCCTCAGAGGAAAACAACCCCCTACAAGCGCTTAGGAAGTACTGCTGTGCTGTGAACAGGAGAATTGGAATTTCAAGGGGGAACCATGCTCAGGGAGTGGATATGTGAGTGAGGAGCATCTCAGCTTCTGATATCCGTATGGGTGGTGAGCAAGATGTGCCAGCCATGGTCTTGGGGATGGCTCTTGCTGGATGCAGCTGGCCCTGCCCAGAAAAGTGGATGGAGGAAAAGCTTCGCACCCCAAACCTATCCAGACACCTCCGTCTGTGTTTCCACCCACTGCCACCCTAGGGTGCACGGCACAGCCCTGAGATGCCTGCTGCTGCCCAGGCTGCTCTCTCAGCTCCTGGGTTGAAGGAGTTGCCAAGGAGCTGGAGCTCACCGCCCTGGCCCATGCCCGCGATCAACAACCATGGAGACACCAACTGGGATGGCAAGAGTTCTCCTGGAATGCCCTACGACTTTTTAATATTTTTTTTTCATGGTATTTCAGAACAGCTTGTCTCTGTAAGCCACTTCAGGAACATTTTAGTAATTAATCACTACCTTCTCCATGAGCGGAAAAAAAAAAAAAAAATTACAAGATCTATCTCCAGAGAAAGTTTCCATCTCTGAAGACCAGAAAAACTGATTCCTGCCTTTTTGCAAGCAAGATCAGAAGGAGAAAAATGATGAATTTTAATACACTCTTCTGTATATACTATTAAGTGCAGGCAAGAAGATGGCAGCAGTGCCTGACACCTTTCTCAACAACCTCCATGGCACAACTGGGCACTGCCAAGAGCTAGAACAGGTTGTTGGTGATAGATTACATTCACTTTGGTGGGAGAGGAGAGGTCAGACAAAGACAGCAGCAAAATCAGGGTATGTCCTTGATGGTCCCCCCCTTGCTCACGGTGCAAACACCGCTGGGTTAGGGCAGCGATGTGCAGCGCCGGAGCCTGGCCATGCAGCTTGGATTCGAGGTTGGTTCCTTGCTGTTACCCCAAGGGGAATCCCACAGCTCCATGGCTGGGTCCCCTACAGCCCTTGGGGTGACACAACAGCATTCCCCACCTCCGTCTCTCCCTCTAATGGGGGGATTCACATCAGTCTTATTGAAAGAGGAAAGTGGATTTGGTGCAGTCCGTATTAGCGGGCTGCTTGTTAAACAGAGGAAAGCCTTCTTCACAGAAACCTACGCAGACACACACATCTGCAATTATCTTTTTAAATTCTAAATCAAAGCAAATTAGCAGCCTAGCACTGAGCAGCAAACATGATTTGATTAGGCATTTCATACCCGGGATACAAGAGTGTTTTTTTTGAAGACCTCATTTACGGCTGTGAATTGTGCTTTCTCTGTGCTGTGAGGAGCTCACAGCCCAACAGTGGCAGCTCCACACACAAGATCTCATTCCCAAATTCTTTTGCCCTGGCACCAGATACAACGAACACAAGGGCTGGGGGCTTAGCAGCACTCGGATCCTCACCTAAAGCACCTGCCCTCCATGCTGCTGGAATTACACAAACTTCTTTAGTTCCATTCTTAGATGCATGTTTCTAATCCTGTGGCTGATGAGAAAATCTTGAAAATTTGCTTATTAAAGTTTTTATAAAAAGCCCTATCAGATGGCCAATTAATATTTTAAATGTTGTAAACCATCCCAAGCCCTTTGGGATGGCAATACCTAGTGTCGGTGTTCGTGCCACGCAGCTGAACCACGTTGTTTCAGCTGGTCCCTGCACGCACGACCCCTCTGCACCATTTTTTTGGTCCCTGGGAGCTTCACCGGGACTCTGTCCATCACTAAGGGCAGGGCTGCGTGCTCCAGAGCTGCAGCACGGGATCCCAGATCGGCTGAGGCTGGGAAGAGGGCATCAGCCCCTTGCAGAAGCAGGGCCACCAAGAGCCCGTGCCCAGGTCCTCCAGATGGCTGGTGAGCACCAACACCAGAGACAAGGACGTGTTTTTGGGACACTCAGCGTCTGAATTAAATTGGCAGCTCGTTAAATGTACAGCACTCTATCAATATTTAATGCTTGCTAGCTTTAAATACGGATAGCTTTTTAGCATTAAGTGTGGATAAATGCATTCTTACAGGAGGGACCATGGTGTCCAACAAACATCAGACACCTCAAGCTGTTGGGACGGGGGACATGTAGACACCAAATCTCGGTGAACGAGCCCGTTTGCAGCCGGCCTGCCTCTCACCAGCTTTCGATTCCCTCTGAGCACGGAGCAGGAGGCGAGCACCGGGAGCACGGCGTCCTGCCAGGCTGCAGAGCCCAACAGCACCAACAAACCAAACAAAGCCACGTGAGCAGGCTCTATACAGCCAACTAAAGCTGTCCTAAAGGAAAACTCTCCACTATCCAATGCTGCCTTTAAAGTTGAGTGTCGTGGCTCTGCAGGAGCACTGGGTCACGTAGAAAGAGCGGAGCTCAGAGGTGACCATGCCGTGTTCCTTCTCTACCTCCCTGGGAGCATCCCTGCCCTTATGTCCCTGCCCTGCATGGCCACAGAGCACAAAAGTGATGCTCCCCTCCCTGTGTTGAGGCCCAGGATCCTAAAACTGCAGCTGCTGTCACTGAAAAAGCAACAAGCCAGTGTGTGCAACCTACTCCGTGATGCTCCCGTGCCTCTTCCTGCTGCCACCTCCTGCTTCTGCAAGGGCCTGGCAGCAGCTGTTTGTGTAGGAGGAACAGCACATCGAGGAGCTGCAAGCAGTAATTGCCACAAAACCCCTCGGCATGTCGGTTACCCGGTAATTTGTCACTCAGAGAGGCTGACGTGGAGGGTGCGGGGTGGCGACATCCGCGGTGCAGAGCTTTCCGGGCACCAGGAGGACGGCTGGGCCTGCAAGAGGACAGGCAGCAGGCCTGTATCAGCAGGAAAAGGCACCCAGATCACCCCGTAAGGGCTGGCAGTTCCTTCTTCTGCACAGCCACAGCCACTGTCACACATATTCACTGTCTCATCAAAGCATGTCGCGTTTCCCCTACGTTTTACAGGGGGAAGAAGAGAGGCAGGGGTTATTGTTCTTTGGTAACACTGCTGGGTTGTTGCTGAGAGTTTCCATCCGTGCCAAGACTGATTCACTGCAAGCTGGCACGGCAAAAACCTGCGAGGGACAGGCGAGGAAGAAAGCTAGAGCCTGTCTGCGTCGTCGTGGCCACTACCAAAAAATGCGTACTTTGGAAGAAAATTTCCATCGTGTGCAACACAAATGGGGAAGAGTGAGCGGTGTTTGCTCAGGAGGGTGGGACCAGATGCTCATGGCTCTGTCTGTGTTGCTCTCAGGTACGCTGTCCGTCTACTGCATGATTACTGCCAGCCTCAAGGCTTGCAATGTTGGGTTAAGTTTGGTGCTAATTGCACGAGAGGCCAGCACGACTTCCTCATGCCTTGTGTCAACCTTGAGCTGCTCTTCCCCAGGGACTGAGGTTACCTGGGCTTTCTTCACTGGGTTCAGCAGCTAAAGGGCAAATCCCAGGGAAAGCAAATCAGTCTTAGATGCTACTGACGTATTCAATTCTTTTTTAATGACACAAAGCTTTGTTAAACATCCAGGGAGCCATATTCAGCACGAAAAGGCAAAGCAAACCATCTGCAGGGAGAGACAAAGCAAAGCAACACGGAGTGCAGCCGCTCCTGAAACCTCTGGTTTATTGCTTCCAAATCTGATAGCAGCCCAGCCTGGGAGCCGTGGTTTTGCACCGAGAAACACGAGACAGTGCAAGCTGGGTTTTGGTAAGGGTCGTTTTTGGCAAAGAAAGACAGTGAAATCCTTTGGAAGCAGAAGAAGTCTGGTTTCTGCCTTTGCAGGTATAAATACTTCATTATTTGGTAGGTTAATCATTCATTTTGCCTTTCTACTCAAAAAGCCCCAAACTAGTTTCAACCAAACTGAAAGTTTCTTGCTTTTTGCTTCAATGTAAATGGAACAATTTACTAATTTTCAGCTCTCAGAGGCTCATAACCTCACAAAATCCCCATGCACATTTCTGGGGGAGAGGGTACACCTTCCTTCACCGCCCAGGGGCACGAGCATGAGGTTTCTGCTCTTGCTCAGCATTATCCCTGCTGACCTTTGGGGTCAGCATGGGAAAAAGCACGGCAGTCTTGTGCCTGTGCCAGCATCTCTGCTGCTCCAGGGGCTGGAATTAGGTATTTTAAGGTCCCTCGTAACCCAAACCTTTCTGTCTCAGTCCTTCGCAGCCACCCAGCACTGGTAGATCTGCTGTGTTCACTCGTCCTCATCTGACCCAGCTATTGAGCTCGGTATTTCTTCCAGCCCTAACCCATTTCTGGGTTCTCAGGAAGTCCCTGTGTCCTTCATCCATGTGAAAAGAGGCTTTATAATGGCTCTGGAGGCGTGAAGCTTGGCTAAATAGCTTACCAAGTGAAATGACTGCAGAAAGAAGCAGCTCCCTCTCCTCCAGCCTGCAGCAGGTTTATGTTCTCTTGCTGTCATGTGCCTGATGCTCCGGGTGTTCAAACAGCCCAGGAAGGTGAGCAGGCTTGTTGGGAGGAACGACGTTTTTCACTAAGCCAACTGGTGCCACTGGATAAAAGAGGAGCTTTCATTCACCAAGACCTTTCTCCAGATACACGTGCGTCCTGTAGCTTGGCCACCACCCGTCTCAGCTACCCTAGGAAGATCCTTGCTCTCCTTGCAAAGCTTTCCCTTGCACTTCTGGGTCATCACAGTTCTAATGGGGCTCCCAAGGGTTGTTCGTATTGGTATTTCACCACAAATCGAAAGGAATGGCTATTTGCAAAACAAGACAGAGCTTGCAGTTCATGGGTTTGCATTTCAGGTATTTTTCCACCTTAGAGCAAAACCAACCAGAGCAGTTAACAACAGTTACACTGCTTTCTTCTACTTATCTTCTGCCTCCAAGATTGAGAGAGATACTTTTTTTTAATAACTGGACTTTATTATATCGTCTGTTGCAGGGAAGCGGAGATGGAGTTTGCAATAAAATCCTCTTGGCACGGCAGGCCAGGAAATGAAGCCGTGCCGGTCTCTGCTGACCGAGGCAGAGGAGCCGTGAACAAGAGGCACGGGGGGACGTTCATGGCGAGGTGCCTCTCCAGCCTGCACACACACTCGGGGGGGCCTTGCTTCGGGCCAAACCGCTTAATTTCCTTCCCAAAACCATGCCGTGCCCCCACGCTCACGTCAGGTCAGGAGGAAGAGCGCAGGCAGAAATGAGAGCTGCTCTTCGCGTTGCAAGCAGCCTCCTGCAGGTATTAGGGACTGATCAGAGGCAGCAGACCAAATACATTACTTCTAATGCCTTCAGTGGCATTTTCAATATCCCAAACAGTTTATGTACTGTGCTGGGCTCTCCATCAGTAGGATGGTGCCATCTGGGAGACCACCCGAAGTGGTCTTCAGCCCTGCAAGCGCTAGTGAGCCTGGAAAATGAAATCCATTGCTTGTAAACATCTGCCCTGGCCTCCCAGCAGAGGTGCCAGCAAGAACCCAGCCCAGCCACCACTATTCTTTAACCCCACCTGACTCCCTGCAATGCAGGTCTTGCTCCAGGCTGGAAGCCACCATCCTCGTGTGAAAATCCAACTCTTCTCTCACCATTTCTTCTTCTCCTTTTTTTTTTTTTTTTTTCTGAAAGTACTTTTTTTTTTTTATTTTTTTGCTTTCAATGGCATTTACCTCTCAAGCAGAACACAGACAGTTCTGAGTAGGTTGGAAATGCTCGCGCATGTTTCCTCAGAGAGCTCCCCTGGGCAGGCTAACTGCCCTCGCCTGCTCTCCTGGCTGGCATCACTCTGAGCTCCTCGTCCTTCTGCTGCTCCATGCTGGAAGGCTGCCGGCTTCACCGAGCTGAAATGCAGAGCTTTGCCGACGACGCCATTTCTCTATCTTCCCTCTCAAAGTCTCTTCGCATGGCTGACAAGGATCGTAGGTCATAGCTATTGGCCATAAAAGGCTGTGAGTTCATCAAATTTAAATGATAATTAAACCAATTCGTAAAGCCAGGACAAGGTTCTGGGACTCTGTTGTGTATTTGCCCCTTGTTTGGATGCTGTGCTCCTCGGGAAGAGGGTGACCACCTTGGCCAGGGGACACAAGGCACTGGGTGCTCCCAAAGAGACAGGAGCAGGCAGTAAAGCCCAGGCTCGGTGCTGGGAAGAGCCCTCCTGCCCGCCAGAGAGGACTCTGCAATTTCCTACAGCCCCAGAGCCCTGAGCTGAACGAAACTAAGTGAAGATCGGTCCTTTAAAGACAGAGCAGGGAGGGAAATCTCTGTTTTATCTCCCTCCTCTTTGATGGAGCTGCCTCATTTAGTTGACACGCTTATAAAATTTGGCCTTTTAACCTTAAAAGATTTTTTTTTTTTTTTCATTTTGAGGTAGCTCTCTATGAGGAAATGTCCTAGGCAGACACATTCAAAGTCATGTCTGATCAGGGATGTCCCCAGACCACGGTGGGTTCTCGCTGGTAGACACAGCTGGGCACCCTTCTGAGAAAACGCTGCTTGAGGACCTCACTGATAAGGGTGGGAGCATTTTTCCAAGCTTCACTCACTCTCCACAACTGTCTGGCCACGTACTCTGTTGGTTAAAATTCCCTTGGCAGAGCTCCGAACATCTCCTGAGGGCTCAGACGGCCTCTCTCCACTTGGCTTCCTCCAGGGAAAGCGCCTCTATCCCGCTGAGGAGCTCCTCAAGCGTGCCCTTCCCTTGAGAGGAGCCTGCTGCGTTTCAGAGAACGCTTTTTCCAAAAGTCCTGGCGAGGCAGCCAGGTAACGATGTTGGCATGGGAGGTAGCGTCATGTCGGGGAGAGCCTCGCTCGGTCTCACAGCCCTGCAGGTAGAGACAAACACCTGCAAAGTCCTTACTAACGTCGTTACATTCAGTACCACTACTCCATAGCAATTTTAGGAAAACATACTCCTGTTAAACCCTTGAGTAATTTATACACGTTGGTGCTCTGTGCAGTCAGCCTCTTTTCCTTGTGTCTTTCCCCTGTTTCTTCTGTAGCCGTGCCTCGGCTCTGCTGCTTGGCTATTTCTTTCCTTTCCCCTTCCTGCAGGCAGCACAGAAAGGCGGACGGAAGGAGAAAGGCAATGAGTTTTGACTGACTGTCAAGACATGAACTTTGAATTTAGCTAACCTGTACTTCATCCTCTCTCACTGCTCCCAATGCTAACTTCTCTCTGAACCTCAATTCCCCTCCATAAAGAGGGTAACTCCTACATGTATCAGCCCGACCTCCTGTTAAGTCAACGTGATTTTCGAACATAAAATATATAAGCATCAACAGAGCTGTCTTCTTGTCTTCTTGCCCCGAGGTGGGATAAACTAACTAAACTGTGCTTAGAAAATGTCTGATGAATTTTTTAACAGTACAGCTGCGTAAAGAGTAAAGTTCCACAACCTTCCCAAGCACATCCGTTGCGGTGCTCATCTGCTCCGCTCGTCTGTTTTACACGTCTTGAGCTGTGCAGTTAATTTTTTATTCGGGAGTAGCTCAGCCTGAGTTGAAACCAGTAGGAGATGTGAAGGGCAGCATGAAAGGCTTCTGTAAAAGCATCAGTGGTAAAAGGGAAAGGAGGAAGAAGAAAGTCTGCTGTTTGACGTGGCAAGGTGATGAAAAGACATGAAAAAGACCGAGGTTCCCAGTACCTCTTTACTCTTTTCATGGATTATGAGCTCACCTGAGACCTCCTGGGCTCTTGGGACTTCCAGCAGAGCACATGGGGACATGGCACTACCCACAGAAGAAGCCAACTTAAGCTAGTTGGACCTACAAGGGTTTACAGGACACGTCCAAAGGTGCCAACTGCTGTCTCTGCAAGGCCCCTTTTGATGATCTTTGACAGATCACAGTGACTGGGGTAGGATTTGGTGGCCTTCTACAACGGGGTTACAGCAGTGGTGGATAGGGGAAGAGCAACCGACATCATCTACCTGGACTTGTGCAAAGCTTTTGACACTTTCCCCCATGATATCCTTGTCTCTAAATGGGAGCGACGTGGATGTGATGGATGGAGCACTCGGTGGGTAAGGAACTGAACAGATGGTGGCACTCAGAGAGTTGTGGTCAATGGCTCAATGTCCAGGTGGAGATCAGTACCGAGTGGTGCTCCTCTGGGGTCAGCACTGGGACCGGTGCTGTTTTAACATCTTTGTCAGTGACATGGACAGTGAAACTGAGTGCAACTCGGCAGGTTTGCTGATGACACCAAGTAGCGTGGTGTGGTCAACACGCTGGAGGGAAGAGATGGATGCAGAGGGACCTGGACAGGCCTGAGGTGGGCCTGGGCGAACCTCATGAGGTTCAACAATGCCAAGGGCAAGGTCCTGCACCTCAGCTGGGGCAATCCCAAGCACAAATACAGGCTGGGTGGGGAATGGGTTGAGAGCAGCCTGGAGGAGAAGGACCTGGGGGTGCTGGTGGATGAGCAGCTCGACATGAGCCAGCAATACGTGCCTGCAGCCTAGAAAACCAACCGTGTCCTGGGCTGCACCAACAGCAGCGTGGGCAGCAGGGCAGGGAGGGGATTGTCCCCCTCTGCTCTGCTCTCGTGAGACCCCACCTGGAGCCTGCGCTCAGCTCTGGGCCCCCAGCACCAGAAGGACAGGGACCTGTTGGAGTGAGTCCAGAGGAGGCCACGAGGATGCTCAGAGGCTGGAGCAGCTCTGCTGTGGAGCCAGGCTGAGGGAGTTGGGGTTGTTCAGCCTGGAGAGGAGAAGGCTCCGGGGAGACCTCACAGCGGCCTGCCAGGGCCTAAAGGGGGCTGCACGAGAGCTGGGGAGGACTCTTGGTCAGGGTTATAGCGTGATAGGGCAAGGGGAAATGGCTTTAAACTAAAAGAGAGTAGGTTTAGATTAGAGATTAGGAAGAAATTCTTCACTGTGACTGTGGTGAGGCCTGTCCCAGGCTGCCCAGAGGAGCTGTGGCTGCCCCATCCCTGGCAGTGCCCAAGGCCAGGCTGGATGGGGCTGGGGGCAGCCTGGGCTGCTGGGAGGGGTCTGCTCAGCCTTAAAGAACAGACTAGCTTACTGCTGTCTACAAGTAGAGGGTGGAAAAAGACAGACAGGCTCTTCGAGGTGCACAGGCATGGAATGAAAGGGACTCATGGAACACTGGGCGTTTGGATCAGTTATGAGGATGGTTTTATTTATTACCATGGCAGTGGCAAAATACAGAAATAGGATGTCCACAGAGGTTGTGGAATCTCCATACTTTGAGATACTAAAACATTTACTGGGCCTCCATAGGTCTCTTCCAGTCTGACCTCTGTGATTCTGTTCCACAATTCCACTTCATGACAGACAGCAAGGAAAGCTGCAGGATCGTGAGTGGAGACCAAGTCTTCCTAATGTCCATCTAAACTGGTGGAATGCCTCTGCTATCAAAACCATGTTTCACATTTATTTACATTTAAATAACTGATATATCAACACAGGTTTTTTACAAAAAAAAAAAAAAAAAACCTGAAAAAAAGCTCGTATTGTAGACCTAATGTTTTGGCAAGCAAGTAAAGGTTTTTTGTTGATTTTTTTTTTGTTGGTCTTGTTGTTATGGTTTTTTTTGTTTGTTTGTTTTGTTTTTTCCTCCAAGATGTAAAGGAGACAGGATCAAGGACACTTAAGCATTATAATCTTTCTCTAAAGGAAAAGCAAGTTCATAACAGCAACCTAGTATCAGAACACTTCATCAAACCCTTCCTCTATCAACTAATCACAGGCACAGTAACATCTGTGCAAGCCAGTTGGCTCTGGACAGCTCCTGTGGTTCTTGAAAGACTTTTTCTTGGCAGGTTCTGTTTTTTACTCTAATTGAAAGGTTAATCAAATCAGTCATACTTGTATGTTGGCTAAATAAACACACTGTCTCCACTGATGATGAAACAGATGCGTTACCACTTATGTTTCCCACAGGGTTCATTTGTTCCATGATTGCATTTGCTTTTCTCCAGGCTTCTTTATGCAGTATCTGACAGCATTTTGGATAGTTCTCATAAAAAGGAAATTTACCTTTCAGATGCTATTGCATTCACACGTCTCTTAACTGTAGTAGGCTTTGGCAAAGGTGCTATGTATCCTGCACACTCCTTGATTGTGGAAAACGTGCAAGTTAATCCCCAAAAAGGTGAGAACCATTACTGAGGGGTAAGTGCCTAATCGAGTCTAGCAGCTTATGTTGCCCAGGCAGAAACTTCTAACACATTCAAATCTGGTTTCTCTCTGCCTTTCTTCCCCTCAGTGAAATGTTTCATTCTGCCAAGAGCTGTTGTAGCAGGTCTTGTTAGCTTCTAGAGCTCAGTGGTGCAAATTCGTATGCCTTGTGATCGATCCTATGCGCAGTTAAACAGCGCTGCTACCTCATTATATGCATCATATTCAACTCTTCCTCGAAACCAGCATTTACATTTGATACGGCAATCCATGGTTTGCAAGATACACAGAAAATATGCTGAATGCTTGACAAGTAAAAAGTATTTATTCAAGGTTAAGAAGTTTTGTGTATCACATTTTCAAAGTTCAAAAGCTACAGCAGCCGATACCTGTTTTTAAAGGAAAAGGCACCAAAAACTTTCTGCACGCTGGTAACTAGTATAAGGAAGTCTCAAGCCATACAGAGATTAACACAGCTTTACGTTAATTCAGTATTACACATTCTGAAATGTATTTGAAGACAAGAAAGTGTACCTTTTTCTCCAATAAAATATAGTATGTATGCACTGCATTGCTGAAATTCTTTAGGGTATTATTTTTTTTTTCACCTATTTTCAATATTCTTTAAAAGGTGTGGATAACCAAGCTAACTTGCTGAACTGTTAAGAGAAGTGATCTCTGCAGAGGTCTTTAATTAAATTGGGTTTTAGAGGTATGCTCCCCCTCAATTGACAGTGAAGAGAGGGCATAATAGCCAGATCTGTGTTTGAACATTTTAAGTTATTTACACCACTCATCAGCCAACAGAACTCCCACTGCATTCCATCCTTTTTTTTTTTTTAAAGAAGTGTAAAAACATTATCAGCTTCCATCCTCAGGTCTCCACATTTGAGACTTTTCCTTAATCTCATGATGAAAAGGAAGCAGTATTATGGATAGCTGAACATCACACTGAGAAAAACACATAGCTCTGCAGTTACAAATAAATGGCATTTGGGAAAAAGTACCGTTTTCTCCTACCCTGTACCATACCTTTTTAACCTCTGATGCATCTAAAAACATCTTAAGCCAAAGTATGCAAACCTCATTTACAAATTTTGTCACCTTACCAAAGGTCACAGTAATGGAAATTGCTGTTATCATGTAGCCCCTTCTTACTGCTTACAATAGAAATGGCAAATGCAGGAGTAAATCAGGATAGCTGAGGAAGCCAGAGCCAGCACTAACAGGCAACAGGCACAGTACTGACCTCTGCGGGACTTCACTCCTCTTGAAATTTACACTCACTGTGTTCCTACAGCTTGAATCTGTCATTTGCTTAAGCACCTTGTTGAACTGAGGCATGGGGAAAAAAGGCAACAGAAACAGTGATCAAATATCAGGTGGATTTACATTTTAAGCCATAGCACAAATGAGATTTGAAATTAATAACTTCTCTGTAGAAAGCTTTGCATAAGCTAAAAATAGCCGCTTATCTCAGTTTAATGCGACTGAAACATCTTCCCTGTAAAATAGTTTTGCATAGAAATACAAAATGCTAGAAAAAGGTGTGATAAGCTATTGTTTAAAGTGGTTTTTATCCGTCATTTTGAATCGTTCTTTGAATGGTTCACAAGGTGGTATGATACACTTGATACTATGCAGACAAGTGAATATCTGCACACCCCCACCAGAGTTTAATGGCTTGCTGATCCAAGAAGAAATGTTTTTAGTATGATTTTTCAACTGCTAGAATCTAAACTGGTAGAAATGTAAAGTCAGATTATGAGAACTGTGTGTGTGTGTTAGGAAAAACAACTGAATATAGATGGGGGAAAACTGATATTTTAATATTTATTTAGTAAAACTCACTATACAAACAGAACTTATCACAATAGCATAATATGTGAGCTTATAGTTTCTCCTTCCTTCAAGCTATTCCTTTGTTTCAGTAAAAACACATTTATACACTTACAACAACTTCCCCTTTAAAGCACTGGGATTTTTATATATTAAAACATACCTGGTAAAATAAGCTTAAAATAATTTTACATTGCTTGGAAAAAGATTTGAGTAATTTACTCTTACCAGAGTGCCATTGTTGCACATTATTCAAAAAGAATGAACCACCACTAAAATATAGAGTAAAACATTTAAAAGTACATTTATTTAAAATGTGGGCAAAATATCAATATAAAAGAAAATAGAGTATAAGAAATAAAAATAAAGTACAAAACATTTTCATCTTCAACATCCATAATTTAATAGACAGCAAGCCCTTTTATTTTTACATCCAAATTACACTTTTGGCTGAAGTACCATCATTTATGCTAAAATGTTTAAAAACTGGCTAATCATGATACCTAAAGTGGGCTCTTTTAAAATGGTAGTATCATACAAAACATAGTAAATTATGTTTCCTCATAATAAAATTACACATCCTAAAAAAGATGCAGTTGATTTTTGCTTTCCTGCTTTAAACTGCTCTTCATCCTTAGGTAAACAGCTGGAAAACAGCATCCACAGGAAGTTTTAGTTACTTTGTACAATGGCTGAACAGCTAGATTCAATGCTCCAAGGACTCCGAAGCAGTAAGGCATTTTACTATCCATCAAGTAAATTTATATGTATGCTTGTTAAGGAAGAACAACGTTAAGAAACTTTTATAAAACATACCCATAAAGACATAGAACCCTTACTGGTCCTACACTGCGTTTATCAAACAGAGTTTATAATCTTCAGTAAAAAGCTATTTTTGTCATCTGCAAGTCACATGTGACAAACATTTTCCTTAGTGACAATTTTTTTTTTTTGCTTAATATGCTGCTCCTGGTACTTTCTGATAACCCTGAATCCCACCTCCACTGAGGTATTATTTTTTGTGTTTAAATCAAGAAGTAATTCTACTTTGAATTTAAACTAGGTTTCTGGGTGTTCAGCTACCTTCTTATCAAGTGAACATTATATATCCCAAAAAATAGTAAGTAGTTAGTTCCTAATTCAGAAAGCTTGGAGTAAATCACACTTCCTTAGGCAGCTGATAGCCTTTACACAAAAAGGATATGATTCATAATCCAGTGTTTGAGTAAGTACTCCGGTCAGGACAAACTCAGCGTTGTGGACATCTGGAAATATTGAAAACACACATAGTTTACACCATACAAAGACATTCTTCCTTCTGCAGATGCATTAAGAGGTGCCATTCAGTACCTTTCTGCTCTTCGTGGAAAAGACATAAGGGAATATGGTCCTACCACTACCAGCGCCCTGCAGTTAGCCATCCCACACTTCATGCCACATACACCAGGCTTCCCAGTGTACCCTTTTGTTAGTAAACACAGTATGTTTGTGGGTTCTACACTGAAGCAAAAACAGTTGAAGTGGAAAAAAAATAAAAAAAACAGATCTTTAACTAAGTTGACTAATAATGAGAATGAATCTTGCACCATGCAGCACCAAAACCCCAAGCTCAAGCCCACCACCAGAGATTTGTGCTGACCTGGCTAGAAAATACCCGTATTACGAACACCTAGGAAAATGCTGCCTCAGATTTCTCCATGCAGGATCGACCACATACCCCTCTAACTAGTACCTGAAATATTCAACAGGCATCTGTACTTGTAAAATAATAGAAAAATAATCAATACTGTACAAATTACATCAATCGCTTATACATACCTATGCCTCTAGCAAAATATTCTCGACATAAGTGAAGGTCATTTTCACAGGAAATCAAGATTATCTCTGGCAAACTCTAAATGAGAGAAAGCAATTGTAAGCTCTGAGTAATATAGTAAGATACTACCAGTAAGTTTTAGAAAGCAACACTGTACGTACTTTATTCTGCTTATGCTCCATGAGTTTTCGAAAAGAAGGCTGTTTGGATAACACTTTTCCTCCCGCGCATTCCACAATAGCTTTCATGGTGGAAAGACTAGGACAAATTCCAGGTGTAATGTAGAAGAATTTTCCCTAAAAAGAGAAACAAAAGAATAAGAAAGCCTTATTTTGTTAACTGATTTCAGCAGTACATTTAATTTTCGTGTGACTCATGCAATCATGGGCGAGGCTGTAAACAATTTATAGTGGCCTATAGCAACAATTCCAACAGTTGATGAGCTGTCTGTAATTACCACTGATCTGCTTTCCCTGAAGGGACAAATCTGCAGTTTTGATAAATTTGAGTAATTTGGGTATGCCTATTTCATAACCCTTAAAATAACCACGAAACCATCAAATGACCACTGGTCAAACTACGATTAAAATATATAATACACACACATATATATTAACTGCAACTTGGTAAG
The DNA here is from genome assembly GCF_040182565.1 of Anser cygnoides. Classification (NCBI taxonomy): domain Eukaryota; kingdom Metazoa; phylum Chordata; class Aves; order Anseriformes; family Anatidae; genus Anser; species Anser cygnoides. The sequence continues at coordinate 8,752,224 of NC_089874.1, forward strand.
ATGTGCAAGAACTACAAAGCTCCTTCAAGCATAGGGATGCCTAAAGGGTTGCAAAAAAGCTTTTATTCTTTAATTAAAGCTTTCATTTTTAAAATTAACATCATAATACATTAATTACATATATTACCTCATGACAAAAAAAAACAACTGCTACTTGATTGAGACTGATATAGGTGAACAGATCACAAAGAAGATTATCTGTATGTTTAGCAGCTAGGTATAAAAAGAAGTTCTTCCTAAACTGCAAGACTTGCTAGACTGCAAAACTGAGTGAAACGTAACACTTAGATATAATAAAACACAAAGATGCCTATTCATTAGAGGCTGTGAAAATACATTTTTTAGGTGGTTTGCCTCAAGAAAGACTCCAATTCAATCAGGCTGAAAAATCTCTAGCAACTTATATTTTCACTTACCTCCTCTGCAAAGCAGCATAAATTTAATCGGAGGCATGAAAACCACCTTGCACCATCCTAGCAAACTGCCTAGTGCTAAGTCCACTATGCAAGGGAAATCAGAGTTAAACTTCCTGAGGCTGAAATGCACACTCTCAACTGCCATTTTTCAAAATGTAAGTTATTTGTAAAAGAACAAATACTGTTTTTATACACTGAGAATATTTTGTTCCCATGTACAGGATCCAGTCACTCAGACGCATCCCAAAAATGCTTAGGCAGGAAATATACATTAAGTCAATACCAGATTTTGTAACAAATAATGTGTGTTATATGCTAGACTGTTTTATTGCCCTGAGCTATACAAAGCTGCTGTTGTCCCGATACTGAAAAAAAATAGGTTGAAAAGCTTCAAGCATTTAAATGCTCTTCTTAAACTGCATACCTTGAACAGCGGAGCCACTTGTGCTCTCTTTAGGGACTCCTCTAAACTAAAGCAGAAAAGCACCTCAGCTTCAGCATCCCTCAGCACGAAATTCTGCTCGTCTGAAAAAGACAAAAAATGTTAACACAGGAAACAAAAACAGCAGCATAATGTAGGAGCTAACCTGATTAGAAAACACCAGTGGCAGATTGGCTCTAAATGGTAAACAGGAATTTAACATGATGATAGTACCCCTTCTACTAGACTCCTTGTGAGGATGACCCACCACTACCTGGAGAATAAAGCTGTGTTTTACACTTGTACATCCAGCAACAACCACTGTCCCATAAAGTCTCCTTTTCTAACTTATTGGTGCAACATACCCAGAAACTGTCTTCAAGCCCCCATGCAGCCTTAACAGAGCAAACTTTCAACCTATTTCCCTTTTTCCTATTATTCAGCTGATTTCATTTTTATTTTTAATTCAGGATGGGATTTTGGCCCTAGCTTCACTCTTCCACAAAAAGGCAGGTTAAAAATATTTCCAAATTAGATTTAGCTCAAAACATCTAAGTTCAAGGAGAAAAAAAAAATTATGGAGAACTGGTCTTCCTAAAGACAATTTTGACAACTTGCAAGAGATGGTATTTGTACTCTTCCATAAAAAATAGATCATCAGTGGGACGATTTTTCCAAACTAGTGCTGTTTTCCATCATTGAACCACATACAAAAGTAAAGGCAGCCTATTAGCTACAAGTCTACTGAATTTTGGTAGACAAGTATTTCAAGTACTAGATCAGAACAGTTGTCCTTATAAATCGCCAGACTTTATTTATCAACTAATAGCTTCCAAATAGATTGATTTTTCAGTTCACTGATGCTGAACCAAGCACGTTGCTTTCTCCAGATTAATAAAAATGTTTGCTAATTTATTGGTTAATTATCCACTGATTTAAATCTTTGTGATGGTTAGGCAGCAATTTAGTTTGCTCCCTTCAATCAAATTACATAAAAAGCATAAAAAATCATAAAACAAGTAATCAGCCTTTAAAAAGATTTTCTTCAGACCCAGCCTGTCAAATCAACCTGAACCATCTATTTTGTTATTTTCAGCTGTCAACAGTAAAGTGCAAAAATAAAGTTGATATATTCCAACACAGTTGCAGAACTAAATTAATTTGTTTTATTATTTAAATGAATTCCTGTATGCATTTCCAACAGTGACTTAGTTCTTTACAATTTATATTTTAGAAGAATTACTGAAAGCAAAAACATTTGGGGCTTAACAAGTAATCATAGTTAAGATCTATAAATGGCTACATCAGAGAGACAGACAATGCTTAACAACATCCAACTATTTATTAACCACTCTAAAGCAATATCTAAATACTTTTTTTTTTTTTTTACTTCACTTAACGGAAAGAAACTGGATTAAATCGAATGAAAATTATGTGCAACATAATGTTATATAGGAACAAGAACCTAGTGAAAAAGTATACATCATTTCTTCTAGTGATAACTTTATTTAACCATACCAAGGTAGCCTTCTACCTCAAATGAAATACAAACTAGCTGCTAGTGTAATTGTTTAAACTTTATAACCGGTGGAGAATTATGTATAAACTATAGAGGTCAGACTTGCTGCTGACTTTAAAATCTGTGTTTCACAAAACCGAATTCTTTAGAAAACTGGCAAGAGACATGAAAATTGAAGTCAAAGCAATACTCAGGCTATGTTCAAACACCTAAATCAACCAGCCTGAAGTTTATTATAGGTACCAGTTCAACTTACCAACGAACTTCTGGCATTTGAAGCACTCTTCTAACCACTCTGGAGTGACTATGTGCTTGACTACAGAAATTGCTGTCAGGAACTTGACAGTGCGGGTCACTTTACTGGCAATGAGGTGGGTGCATTTCTGGGCTGATTCTGCTACTTCGCCTCCCAGGATATAGAGTTTCTGAAAGTTGTGCAAAATACAGATCAGAATGAAACAGTCCTTTATAAATTGTAAGGGGAAAAAAAAAAGTGGAATGATAACAGTTTAAAATTAAGCTCCTAATGAAATAGTAAACATAGGAGAGTTTCATATTACAGTAATTCCTTTATTAAAACTGATTAAAGGACAGAATTTACAGCCATGAAAAACCCAGGTATTTCCAGACACATCTCACCTGGCTAGAGTGAGAGCTACCTTCTGAGTCTGCAGCTTTATTTTTTTAAGCAATAAAATAACCCTAAGGTACAAATCATATTATTTTTTTTTTTTTGGAACTGAAACATGCTATTAAGCCTAAATAAGCAGAAAATTTAATAATTTTGCTCTTTTCCTCTACGGAAGGTATAATATACACTGTAGCTATGGTGAACTTAATTTTGCTACTCTTTTCCTCAAAGCAAAAGTATTCTCATGAAAAACATATATTCTTTAAATACATCAGTTCCCCATGCATTTAGATGGTATTGAGTAACTATCATTTTTTCCTAGGTTTAAACTACCCTACCCAAACTATCTCATCACAGCTGGCAGCTTGTCAACTAAGATACAAATCATTATCTGACTAGATTAGTAACAAAGCTAACCAAGTGGTAAAGTGTATCACATTATAAAAGGAGTTAGACTGCTTTCTCTGATAAAAAATTTAACAATGAAAACATCCAAAAGCATTTGGACAGCTTCACTATCTATGCGCTACAGATTTCTGATTTTTGTAAGTATTTTGTACGAATAAGTTAAAAAACAAAAAGAACTATTTTAAAGCATAAATATTTAACACACTATGGTGTTTTCAGTACAGCAGTCATCTGGAGTCACCAAAGCAAGAGGCCTACTGCGCGTATTAGAAGCCCAGAAAGAGCTCTGCCTTCCCTCTGTACACCACTGCTCTGAGAACAACAAACAAGCAGGATACACAGGGACAATGTTTTCAGTTCTTTCTTACTGCGCTGGCTAAGTGCTGGTTTGCATCACGGTGATACACAAAAGCACTATTCCGTGACAGTGAACCTCTTCACTCATTATCTCCTGAAGGGTATGCATAAACACATTGTGAATACTAAACTTGTACACCTACAAAAGGCAAAAGCTGTTATTTTCATCCTTAATACACGTCCACCTCAAACACTGTATTGCTATGAGCGCAGATCTTGTAAGATTTGTACTCTAATGCTTAAGCAGCCCTTTGGGTATACAGAAGAGACTACCCCTCCAGCTCAAGAAGATGGGAGGTATCCAGCCTCAGGCAGGTATTCAAACTCTGAAAAATCTTAACGGTATCATCACGGCTAAGTTTGGCTTCAAATCCACAGGACTTGAGGCTGAAATTTATTTATATGCTCATGAGCCATAGCTGTAACAAAATCAGATTCTGTGACTCTTTGTATAATAAACCTGGTACCAACGTGACAAAATGAGGAGCTGTCACTGGAACTTATACTGAGATTTACAGAAAAATCATTTACGTTTCAAAATATTCAAAAATCAAGCTTCAAATGCAAACATTTTAAGGGAAAAAGACTACGGATTCCAACTATTTTGAAAACAACCCTAGGTATAATAAAGAAATTAGGTTATTTGGAGAATGCCTAAGTGATGCATGTTTCTAAGAATCATAGTAGACCCAAACTAGTCCTCCTTTACTTTTGATTAACCTGAGTAGGCACAAGTGGCAGGATCTTTCATGCCGTACTGAAGTCAGCAATTAAAACAAACAAACAAACAAAACAAAACAAAAAAACAGTAACGCTGTGCCACAAACCTCAGCCAATATGTGACAAATAAATGAAAATTTCTTCTTTTTGACCAAATATTTAGCACTTATTAAGGTTCAAGGAATGACTAGATTTTTATATCATTAAAAGAATGTTATAAATTATTTAGAGGTAAGTTCTGGGAGAGATTTATTAGGGAACAGAACAAAATCTCCCTTGGAACACATTATCTCATGCCTGCCATAAGCTTTGTCATCAACTTCCTTCAAAACATTTGGCATCACAGATAACAACAGATAATAAATAACACTTGAAGCAGCTTGAGTCCTACCCAGCACAACAATCACTACTTTCCTCACCTAAATTTGGCCATGAAGTTTGCTTATTTAAAAAAAAAAAATGTGTAAGGGGCCTCTTTGCCTTTTAAAAACATCTTACGGAACAAAGAACAGTAGCAGAGAAGCAGGAAGTACACTACAGCAGAACAGTTATCAAATAAAACTCAGTCCACATAAATGACTGATCTCAGCCCCAGTAAGCACAGGTTTTTATCCATCCCATTAGATACAGGCTAATCAAGTCTTACTTTGTAAGAACTCAATGTCCGTGAAAAAATAAAAAAAATTAAAAAAAAATCCATGTAGTTCACATGAGGTTAAGTGAAAAAAAAAAGTCACCTTGATGTACTGTTGAACTTGCATAGGCTCAAATCCTGTGAAGAGTACCATCGGTGTCAATTCTGGGGTGAGCTTTTTAGTAGGTGGCGGTAGGTCTTCAATCCTACAAGACGTGAAATACAGCAGAATGTGAAGTTCGGGCCACAAGTCGTTTTTTTAAAAGCAGATAAACACACTCTCTGCAACTTTTAGCAATGAAAACGCTCAGACGAATGAGAATTAGGCAGGATCAGTCTTCTGGATGAAAAACTGTTATGCTCAGAACAGAACATTCTCTCCCAATTCTGTTCTCTCCCCGTTCTCTTATTACTCCACTCTCGTTATTCTTCTATTCCTGCCACTTGAGTAGCTGGCAATATGCAAAAAATCCTGCTAGTTACTGCAATTAGCAGGGTACAGGATGGAACTGGGCGGATGGGCAGCTGACAGTTCTGTGGAAAGGTAAATTAAGGACAAATTGGTAAAACAAAAAAAGGTAAATTAAGGTAAATGGTTCTTACCGTGCTCTTTTGGAAGATGGCTGAAGACTGGGTTCATTTTGCTTTGGTTTCAAAGGCAACCTCACACCCTGAAATTAGAGCATCTACATGTTTACATCTGAATTGAGCACAGAACCCTATTTTTGTTTTAAAGCAGGACAACTGTACGCCAATGTTCTAAGACTATACTTAAAGAATTAATATACACGAGAAAGATGTGCTGCCAAATGCATACTGGTGCAATGACTGCTTACACAGCTGACTCAAGAGCAAAGCTGAGCGCTAACCAAAGCTTCTCCACGAAGTTAGGCAACGATTTAACTGAATGCCAAATACAAACTTTTTTTCCCCTTTCAGTAAAGCTGATAACCATTATTTGAAAACCCAAAGAATTAAATGAGACTGAAAACCCTGTCCATTTATGAGACACATGAAGACCACAGTAGTCTTCCAGGAACTTAAATATTAACAGAAAATAGCAGCGCCTGTATTTTAAAATCTCAAGTTCCCTATTTACAGGAACAGAAGCTCCAGGGGATGCCTGGGTACTTGCTGCATAGACACTCCTGCCTCCTCTGTACTAGCTCAGTCCCCCACAGGGGTTTGCTCCCCACTCTCAGAAACCTGTAGTCTTACGCGAGAAAATCACTAGTATGAGCAGCTGGAAAGAAAAGCTCAAGCGCTTTCTTCTTGACAGGTGTTCCAACTACACTACGGAAATGCAAAAAGTAAATTGCATCAACACCACGTGACAGACAGCTGTCCTCACATAAGGACCCCAGACTTTAAATCCCAAGATGGAAAGAACTGCCTGCTGTAGAAGGCAGTGAAGTACCTCGGCTGACCCTTCACATGCCCGGTGTTTTCTATGACCAAATCACATTGTTTGTATGTAGGTGTCCCAAAGGGAGCTGGACAATATTAACTTCAGAGGTCTCTTCCAATCTAAATTACAAGATTCTTACTACACATGGAAAAGAAAGGTCCCTATATAGTAAATATTGAAAGGGAGGTACTTAAATTAAGCTTTCTGACCCCTTAGTTCTCTGTGTTTGCTGTGTAAGCAAAAAAAAAAAAAAAAAAAAAACAGACCACCACTGTTCCAACTGGACCACACTAAAAATGCAGATGCCAATTTTAAGATGAGCTCAAACACTATGTAGGTGCAAGGGCTGGTGGTAACAAACCCAAAAATGAGCTTGTGAAAAAGCCACCTTAAATACTACTAGTAATAGTACCTACAAAATCTCAAGTATTTATTTTTGGGCCACTAATAGAATGCATCCTTCAAGGAAATATGACAATTTTTTTGTTGTTGTTCTGTTTCAAAAAAGCTACTTAAGAGGCTATGACACCATTTCACAGAGGTCTATAAAAAGATCGTTTTGAACTTCAGGTCATGGTAACAGATGGCTACTTCTGAAGTTCCAACATATTAAACAATTAAATTGTACTAATATTTTAAATGGGATCTGGGCATTAATTAAGTTATGACAGTTATTAAGCTGTTTTCTGAAGAGTATACAAATGGATAGAGGTAGGTGATCCAGAACACAAAAGCTTACACAAAAATATTTTTGTGTAATGTAAAATGTTCTCTCTCAGTCACTTGTACAAATGAACCGAAAGCTCCTTAGCTCAAACTGGGAATTACCTATCTCAAGACAGACACTGTGAAAACGGTTCTCATTTATAAATCTGGAATGGAAAGAGAAATTACCACACAAAATCTTTCAGTCTAAAACTGAAACAGTATCTTCCAAGCTCAGAACAACAAGGAAACAGCTCAGAAAAAGTTGCTGTTCCCACCTTAGCTCTTATACCCATCTCACATTTTACGTTTCACAGCTTTTATTGCAGGGTGTATTCTAGACGTTTCAAATCCTGTTCCTGCCAGATTCTTAGTTTCCTTATGGTTGCTGATTTACACTGCTGTTATTACCAGACTTATCAGCATCACTTAAAAAAAAAAGCATTTTTAAATTACAAAATATTTGGTACATATGCACATGGCTTTAGTTCTTACAATATTTTAAAGACAGGATACAAAGTACTTGCAACCCATAATTTATGTCATCGATTCTATTTTAAAATATAGTCAAGATTCTAACAAAGTTATTACTGATTTTGGGTGCTTTACACCTCAAAAACCTTGCTTGGCCTGTTTCTGTAAAATCAAAGAGTGATGCACTAGTCCAAGATCTCTCAAAAGAAACTTGATTTTATATAATACAATGCAGTTTATTAGTTCCGTAAAAGATCATTTCTCAGATTTATAGAATACTAACCTGAAGCACATCAATGGTCTGTGTGGGTCCCTCTGGCACGTTGCGCACACCATATGGCTCATGTGCTCAAACATTAGAAACACTAAGCAGTAATCTGACAAAAACAGCGATATAAAACTCAACATACCATTAGAAGTTCTGGTGATACCTTTAGTGGAACTCTCCAAGAATCTAGAAAGTGAAGAATACAACAGAAGTGAAACCACTGCAAAATTATTTACAGCAGAACACACATGCTTCTATTGATTAAACAGGTACATAAGTAAGTGCTACAGAACACAGGATTTGGGGGACTGGAATTCTTACCCAGAAGGTTGAGAACTAGATGTTGACTAGGAGAAAGCGGATCTTGAAGACTGAATACTGTATAGCGGCTGTGCTGTATCTGCCGTAAAGCTTCAAAGTTTCCTAGCAGTATGTCACAGAGCCATTGTGCATTTACACAGGGTATTCTCCACTCTTTGGCTTTCTCATACTTCAAGCCACTGGGTCTTATTATTCAGAGATGAGGAAAAAAATATTTGATAAAATAGGTAAAATAGCATTTATACCAATAAACTTTAAATACCAGCATTTCTGTGTTGGTCTATCTGTTGTAACTGTGATAGAGAAATAAAATACATATATTCTGAAAATACTTTTGTTCTATGTACTGGAACAAGCAAAGTCAACTCAGGGAGAATTTCTGTCTCAAATTGAATCAGATTAGACCTAGATTTAATTCAATTTTCCCTCCCCCAGCATATTAAAACAATTATTCCTTCCCCCCCAATAGATTTTACTTATAGATGATGCAGCAGTCAGCATCACTTACAAAATAACCTTAAAATAGTGAAACAAGCAATGGCTTTTCTTTCTCCTGTCTTCAGCAGGTCAAATTTAAGATGTAAGTGCGCAGTAATTTAGCTCAATAAACAACATCATAAAGTTTAATGCTATCAAATCGCAAAAATGATTAAACATTCTTAATGAGATGTAACGAGCACTCCACATCGAGAAACACACTAAGTGGCAACAGGCAGCTGAGAACGTGAGCACCGTGGAGATAAACCACTTACTCTTTGCAGATGAGAACTGTGTTGCTGCGGCACAGGTAGCCCGTGTATTTGGCACCTGCTAGGTAGGCCATTAGTTTGAGGTCATCTCTGTCACTATCAACGAACCCTGTCACAGAGATTATCTACAGAAAGAAAGACACAGATATAACTGAAAGTAGATAGCATTTACAAAGTGATCCTGTTGAAAACAATTTTCTCTTACTAACTTTTTTACATTACTATGAAACATAGAGCATCTTAGCTACGGCACACAGGCACTGTAGGATACGTAACATGGCTTATAGGATATGTAAACTACAATCAAAGGCTGTTTGTTTATACATAAAATTACAGGTTTCTGGCACTGATTCTTCCCAAGTCAGAATTATTTTCATTCCGCTGGTCAACTTTTTGCTATTTACTAAGTCTCACTATGAAAAAGCTCCCATTTAGTTTTCTTCCCATACATCTTTCACTTCTTTCTTCTGCTGCTGTTTATATTCTTGCAAATTTTTACACTTACTTCCCCTACTCTCCTTTTAAAAATTCCTAAATGCTCTGCTCTAACCTGCCATGAAGCTGAATAAACTGCACCAGCTGATCACAGGTAGCAAAAGGTAATTCTTTATCTTCATTTCTTACCCTCGGTCTCACAAAGTTTTCATTTTTGCTGTTCTTTCCTTTTATTTAAAAAGTGACAACTGTGATTTTGTTGTTAATAATAAACTATGTTAACCACTGTGTTCACATGCACATTGTTATAGTCTATTTTCACCAGACCTGTTTCTTTTTATGTATTTAAGAAAAGGCTAGTACTAAGGCTGTCATCTTTCATGGCTGCATTCAGGACAAAGATCCAATGCCAAGACATATTTTGGCATCTTGTTTTATGTTGCTGTGTATTTCAATCAAGACATGCCTCATTCAACTTCAAGTTTATTTTTTGACCCCACAAATTTCCACTTCCCCAGTACTCCTCATTACACGCCAAAACACAGAGACTACCGGAACTGTGACCTCCTCCTTTCTGACTAACAGAACAAGCTTCCTTCTCCAGTATTTCATAGAATCATTTAGGTTGGAAATGACCTTTAAGATCATCTGGTCACACCTCTGGTAGGTATTGACTGAGAAAAATAAAAAACACTCAAAAAAATCAAAATACTATGTTAGCATAAAGGAAGTATAAAATATTAGATATGCTGTTAAGTTGAAAAATAAAAGGCTTGGACTCCTGTCATCTTGTTATGGATAACTCATGTCATCTTTGTACCTTGGTTTCTCTAAGAGAATAATAATCAAACACAGGTTTTAATATTTAGCTCTCGGAATTCAGCAAGACTTGCAAAGCACTCTGAATCACCTGATAGCATGCCCCTGATAGCATAGTCAACATAGGAGTTTAAGATTAAGAGAAGCTTTTCATCAGCTGACAAAAAAAAACATGCATTTTGCTTTGGGTAAGTACTTTCCAGCTATGTTTTAATATTGCTCGTGTAATGAAACAAGCATTCTTTACAAGTAAGCTTTTTCCTCTTACATGTTGAGAGCATGGCTTTCCTCCTGGTGGAAATGCCACTGGGAAGTGAAGGGCTCGATGAGGCGGTACCATTTTCTTCTTCTTCAAGATTGAGTTCAGCCAATGTGCCGTAATGCATCTCTTCCTTTCTCTTAAAGCCTATGAAGACATGCACAAACAGCTTTTAAAAACTGAAGCACATCTTTATGTTAGATTTTTTCTAAAACACAAAGCTTCTATTGTAATGACTGTTTGTTTCTCCTCAACATTTTCATGATCCTGTTTCTCACAGCATCTTCCTCGGTGTTCTCTGGAATAAATCTACTATGAGCATTATGAAAGTCTGTTGTACTATAAACTACAAATGATTTTAAAAAAGCATACAGTGAGAAAAAATATTTTATAATCAAAGCACGGATTATTATACTGAAAACCCCTTACCTTTACAGTAAGGAAATGAAAACATGCATAAATACATTACTAGCTTGCTTACCTGAGCATACATGTTACTGACTTGGCTTTCACAGAGAAGATGCGTGCATCTGCTTGTAAGTGTAGGGTCCACTGTCCCACCATGTGCTTGAATGATCTGGTAAGAGAACCAAATTAAAGCTTCTAATATATGTAACAATTATAAAATTACCCTAAGAAACAAACAATCTGAAATGAACGTCTACTGTTTAGGAGACTGTACCATTTCACTGAAGAGTTACCCCCCCCCTCCCCCCCAAAAAAAAAAGTTTGTCATGTAGCTTAAGAATTTTTGGGGAAAAAAAAATGAAGAAAACAAAATTAAATATGCACCTTTTCATTGAAGTACAAAAAGTGGAACTTTTTAAGATGCAAGGAAAAAAAACAAATAAAGATATATAAACAAAAATAACCTTGTTTTTTATTTTTGCAGTATAACTATTAAACAATTTCTCATAAACCATTCAATTCTATCTCAGCAATAAACACAAGTGCTGTTAAAAATGTCAACAGCTTACTTGATTATGCAAAATTGTTGGGAAAATTCAACTATAAAATCCATCAGAAGTTTCTGAAGAACATCAAAGTCCTCTCATTTAGGAAAGGATACAATCAGATTTTTCTGAAAAATAGAAGTTGGCAAAAAAATAGAAATGCTCTATTCCTCCATCTTATTCACTCAGGTGGATACCTCACAGCCTACTAAATGCCAGAATTCTATGCAAAAAACAGTCTTTTAATGCAATTAAGTTAAAGATAGAAAGCAATGCTATATTACATTTGCTGTACTACAGTTGCCTGATCGAAAGCATAAATAGTTGGGAAACAGTTAATGTTATAGCTTTTTTAGTTAATGTTCTGGCTAAAGACCGAATTCAACCTGGCTGCACATCTGAAGCATTTACTACTTTTTCTAGTCAGCCTCAGTTGAATAATGTTTTTTTTCCTAGTCACAACACAAACATTAAATAAAATGATACCTAAAGAAAAGTGAACAGTGCCAAAATATTTCCAATTGTTCCTTTTAGGATTTAGTTACTGTGAGAGTAAGGTTATCATTGGTTTTTTTTTGGAAATACAGTAGAATCTTACCCGTTTCCAGGTCGCTAACAGCTGTTTATCAGACATCTGTTCTGGGTAATCAGCAATTGCAAAGACACAGCCCAGCAGGAAATATTCTTCTGGAACTGGAATAGTTTGGCACATAAAGGAACAGAAAATTAAAAACTTAAAGCTCTGAAGGGTTCATTTCAAAACATATTCACTCCACTCATCTTTCCTATTACCAAGTTATAAACTACATTTAATTTTGAAGCTAGCTTTTTCTTGGAGAAAACAGGATCCAAAATCTCAAAGCTGACAGCGATGTCTAAAGGCACAGTTTGGCCCACTATTTGTGGGGGAACTGGGGTCTTTTTTTTGTTTGCTTTGTTTTGCTGGAGGAAGAGCTGGGTAAAGGGGTAGGAGAAAGGGACACCAAAGGAAAACATAGGACACATCCTCCTTTACATAGATCACCTAGGAAGAGTCAAAACAATCAACAAGCTTTCAGTTCTACTAGAATGAGCAGAATTCAAAGTCATGCTGAACCCTCCTCATTAATTTACTACTATTTCCAAAACTTAACCTATCTTTCCAGTTGTTATCCCCTTTTTAAGCCTCCCCTTTCCCTTCTTTCAAAGGAAAAAAACCTATGCCATGCAGACACTAATGTTGTTCCCATAGCATAATTTATACGCTAGTGGGATAAAGCACACATTTGAACAGAAAAAGTTTTCAGTGCTCTCATGCTTTTCAGATTTCTGGACATCCTTATTTATAGCTTATACCTGTTAGCATAAAAAATAGTAGAACAGGTCCTGAGCTATAAATGGAGTTTTTAAGTCTTACAATGCCATACTGTAAATACAACACTATTTTTTGACATTCTAACCCAAATCCTGTCATGTCATTAGAGGTTTTCTCCAGGATCAGAGGCAGTATTACTAACTTTCTACTGCAGGATCATGCCCAAAAAGCGGCTGCTGTTGCAGTTGTGTCTGTTGCTGCTGGTGGTGTTGCTGCTGCTGGGTCGCGACCTGATGCTGTAGTGCTTGAGATGTCTGAGTTAAGTGCTGTGCTGCCTGGTTCTGCATCTGCTGCTGCTGATGCTGTTGGTGTAACCTCTGCAGGTGCTGCTGCTGTAATTGCTGCTGCTGAATCTGCTGCTGCTGATGCTGCAGCTGCTGTTGCTGGAGGTTCTGTTGCTGGAGGTGCTGCAACTGTTGCTGCTGGAGCTGCTGCTGCTGGAGCTGATGAAGCTGCTGTTGCAAAGCATGCTGCTGTTGGAACTGGAGCTGCTGCTGAGGACGGTGGAGCTGCTGTTGGGCGTGCAACTGCTGCTGTGGAAACTGAAGCTGCTGCTGTGCGAACTGGTGCTGCTGATGAACCTGCTGCTGCTGTTGTGGAAACTGGTGAGTCTGTTGCTGCTGGAAAGGCTGCTGGGAGATCTGGGGCTGTTGCTGCTGCTGCTGTTGTAGCTGCATAAGTTGTTGAGGTTGAAGATGTAAAAGAGGATGGTGCTGTTGCTGCTGTGCTTGATGTGTCTGCTGTAACAAATGTGTCTCTGGTGTTAGTTTCACTTGGCTAAACAGCACCGCGTTTGGATGTCCCTGTTGGCTATGATTTACTTGTTGTTCTAAACTTTTTGTAGGTGCTGAAAGTGATTGTAAGATCTAGAAAACAAAGATTAGTTTTGTAACCTTTTTGTTGTCATTCAGTTTTTAAAATATTTAAAGAACTACTGGGAAAATATCTCTCTTAAAAGAAAAGAACCTTATGCTTAAACACATGCTAAGATCAATGCAAATCCTCAAGTGCTAATAACTTTCTCAAAGTGAAAAGACAGGACTTGCACATAGAAAAGTGGAGCTACACACGACTCTTAATTAAATGCAATACACATTTTAAAAAATTTAAGACTGAAACCCATCCCTGTATTCTTGGTAATATGTTCAAATAGCACCAGGACTGTTAACACTGCATCAGTAATTGTATCGATCAACTCAATCAACTGCAATACTCATTTTACATCCCTGCTGGCACACTAACTTCAAAGTTTAGTTCCACAGTCTTGTTTTCTTTCACTTAAATATTGCTAATAATGCCTCCATTAATGAGTACTGTTCGAAACACGGAAGTTTAATTCAAGTTTTCATTCTCTTGACCCAATCCAGGGATATTCAGCCCTATTTTAAAAACTGAATCCCAAAATACAGCTCAGCGCTATGTTTTTGAGAATAATAAATTTTGTTTATGCTCGGTGCTGAAGTAACCTGGAATTTCATTTCATTTTTTGCTGTCTAATTCGCAAAGTGGACACTAAGACCCAAAGCTAACTAACTGTATCCTCTCCACATCAGATGTCCATCAGCTCTTCATCGCAGGTGACTCAAGGTCTTACAATGCACTTCCAAACATCTCAGGTTGCATATATGCAACTCTGATGTTGTTGGTATAGCGTATATTACAACCACGATTACCAATGCATCACCCATCACTGATCTCAAGTATAAACAGAGTATAAACATGTAATAACTAAAAATTAACAGACATAAAGAATGTCTCTGTGGCTCAGTATTCGGACAGATGATGTTGCTCAGTATTAGGAGGGACTACTTGTTGTTGCGAGTCCCAAAAGTCAAAATTACAGAAGCTGCAGGACAGATACTTCAAAACAAAGGGATACAACTTTCAGAAGTATCCTAGGGCTATATTCACATAGTGACTCTCAGCTGCAGACGCCTTATTACTGCAGACCTCACCATTCACTAGAGATCTCTGGTTCAACTTTCAAAGACGGCACCAAGACACGGAACCCACCCAGATCCGGTACCCAAAGCAGGATCCAAAATGCAGCTTAACCCAGCCAGGGGGAAGTTACAAGAAATACTGTGGCAGTGGTATTTCTCCCTCTAGGAGGCAGATCCACAGCTGTGAGAGCCAAAGCCTTTCTCCAAATGCTGGAGCTAGCACTGCAACTTATACAGCAGCCAGACAGGGTACTTGAAAGCAGTCCTTGTACACCATGGTCAGTCCCTTCTCTAAGAGATGCCTGGAGAACCAAGCCTAACCAAAGCACCACACCATCAACTGCCTTGTATCTCTATAAATACTTATGCAAAAATACTTCCATACGAGGCTACTAAAGAGTATTTCACAGCACAACGACTGCGTTGTGGGTGATGTGATGTTTAGGCGTGAAAGCACTGGCCAACCAACCAGGGTTTTGGCCATTCTGCTCATTCCTTACCCAAAAGTTTCAGTCTTTCAACAGTTCAAGGCACTGAGAAGAGGAACCTAAGACTCAGTTTCAAAATGAAGCCGGCATTTCCTTTTGATATAGGAAACAACCAACAATCCAACTGACTCTACTTTTTGCGTTTCTTTAGAGTACTTGCTGTAAGCTTGTACTCAGGCACCTTTGAAGGTTTTACCTTCAGATGAACATCCAAATAAATGCCCCAGTGTAATTATCTAAGTAAAAGTTGTGTCTAACATTTACCGGCACCTACTTCTCTCACATTGCCTTCCCGTAAACCTCTTAGGATTTTAATGCTGCACATAATGTTGGTGTGTGCTCGCTCGACTTTTAGTCTCTGCTAAAAATAAATTCAATACAAAAGCTACAATTATTTCAACTATGACTGACATAAAAAGTTGTAAGTTAGGACTTGTGCATCACAATCCTGGCTATGCTGTACCACAACTTAATGATGCCCAGCAGAACAGAACAGGATAGAACTGACCCTACTGGGAGCACAATCCATTTTACAGTTCGGTGTGTTTGTACCACTAATAATTCCTTGCGCTGAGTAAAAACCTTGAAGGCTACGAAATCAGGTTCTCTAAACTAACTAAATTACTTTAATCATTTTTTCCCCTTCTTATAAAGAAATCAATACTGAAACACCATGAAACTCTAAACCAAGCCACAGTGGAACATGGCTTTACTCTTTAACGTTTTTTCCACGCACATTCTTACTTCTATGAACCTGCTAGGAAAGAAGTTACTTATTATTATGAGGTTACCAATTTGGCTACATCTTCTAAGTAATGCAGAGAACTTTTACTCCTTTGCACATTCAGAGGACAGTAAAAGGAAACTTAAATTCTCGGACACATTAGCTCCTAATAAAAAGTCCAATATCTTATAAATGAAAAATCCAACACTTACATGTGCTACATTTGACGGTCTATTAATCTGCTGAATATCAGCACTATTAGTAATATTCCTTAACGTCCGCACTGCCGGGCTCCACGCAGCCATCATTTCTTGTCGATCAGAACTTTGGGCACCTTGGACCGAAGCCATCAAATTGCCTCTCATATCCGGAGGCAAGATATTCCCTGGCACTGGCGGGACATTGGCACACAAATTAATTAACCCGGAGTCCTTCCCTTGAGGCAACCTACGCTTTGCTGTGGATGCCTGGGGAACTTCAGCTGGCGTCCAATTCAAATTCCTCTCTTGCTTTTCCGGAGAAGAATCTGAAGAATCATCAAACATCAGTTCCCCTTTTGCCTTATCAGCAGTAGTAGATTTTGGCGAGAAAACTTGATCACCCAAAGGTGACCCTTCTCGAGAAGATGCTGGGCTTGATAATTTCTCATCAGTACTGGCTTCATTTTGAGAATCTTGCTCTTCATTTTCTGCTTCTTCCTCCTCTTCCTCCTCCTCCTCTTCCTCTTCCTCGTATATAATTAAGCGAGGATGATAAGGAGTCTCTTCTTTTCGAGACTTATCAGCTACAGAATCCAGTACCCAGTCTGGTGTCACAATTTTAATGACGTCATGTTTACAAGCACATTCGTATTTCTCCTACGAAAAAAGATAAAAACGATCAATTTAAAGACAAAAACAAAGAACAAACAAAAAACACGGCACCCTAGCTTTTGGAGGGGCTCAGCTAGAGCATGGACAAGCAGATTGCAAGAGATTGTTGTTCAATGACGAACTGCTCTCTTCCAGAACCAACAGGACAGACCACGCTACTGGTGCCACAGGTTCAAACTGATTTAAACAAGATCCACATTTACCATATGATGGACTCAGGAGGCACAAATGCAGAAGACAAAGTCTTCACTTGCAAAACACCATTACCCAAATTCTTCTAAAACTTAAGGATTCAGAAAGATATTTGGTCCTGAGAAAGTTTTTCAGAACACCAGCAGGAATGTCATAGTAAATACTCAGACGCAGCTGCTCTCAAGGTGGACATAAAGGTGAGCCTCGATACATTCCGGCTTGCTCCACTGAAGTATAAAGCATCATGAAAAAGCATTCAGGGAAAATGAGAATTTCACAATAAAGCAAAGATGAATATTCAAGAGCTGATCGCTGAAAGAATGAATTTCAGCAGGAATATACATCAGGAAACAGTAGGGTACTTCCCATACACCTGCCCAGAAGTTGCAAACCCTAATGTTGCCCTCAACTTGGAAGTTACATTTCTGTCCTCATATTAGCTAAATCCATTTTACTAAAAGGTTACTAAGAGGTTATGATATTGACAAGGTAGAAAATGTTATCCCTCCCATCCTCCTTACCATTTCACCATTTGATGATGTACAGAAATATGGGAACTTCTCTACTTCCTTTCCTAACTGAGCAGAAGTACACACAGGTTGAGCGTTCCATTTATTCAAATGTCTTCTTTGATACAAACTCCTCACAAATATTAAAATAGTGAAAAAACTTTCAGCATAAGATTTGAAACTAATTTCAGGATCTAATATTTGAGAGCGATTGAGCTGGGATTTTCTTTGTATGTCAGACAATATAAATTAAAAACCAGAGCATTCAGAGGAAATTAATTTCATTTAATGATTCTCTGGAGTTATTTCCTACAATGAAACTGTCATTCATACACAATAAAGAGATTACAGACGAAACCAAGTTTATTTGCAGATATGAATTTTCATTCTTTTTTTGTGGCGAGAATTATTAAGAATCTTGTTTTATCATCTTGTGTTTAGTCAAAGCAATCATTTAAGTTTTCGCTAGTGTCAAAACTCTTCTCATTACAAACTGCTGCAGGTT
The DNA here is from genome assembly GCF_040182565.1 of Anser cygnoides. Taxonomy (NCBI): domain Eukaryota; kingdom Metazoa; phylum Chordata; class Aves; order Anseriformes; family Anatidae; genus Anser; species Anser cygnoides. The sequence continues at coordinate 8,770,308 of NC_089874.1, forward strand.
CCTTTGTAGTATTATGTCAGAACAGCAGGCACAGATGTATTTTAAGTAATCATCCTATAAATCTGTCCCCGTTCAATGATTATGGAAATTAAACAAGATATTTATTTCGTTCTAAAGATATGAAATGCTACTGTGTTTTCCTCCATTCAAGTGGCAAACTTAAGAAAGTATCCTTTGTTCTTAAAAGCTTATACATTTAAGAAGTGTTGCCTTAAATCATACCATCGCCTATTAAAACTGTATCTTACTTAGCAAAGCTCTTCAATCAAGCATTACATTTTGTTGTGGCAGAGACAACAACTAGAATGGTGTTCAATACATACTTTTAGCTTCCACCGAAGAAAAATCTTGTCTTTAAGCAAAAATAAATAAATAAAAAGTTCTTATTTAAAGTTTTACATGAAACAAGGAAGAAAAAGCAAGCATTTCCCATGCCTGCACTGTCCAAGCAACCTTCTCTTCTCCCAGTAATTTCCTCTTCTTCAGCACATTTCTGTTTTTTAGAATAAATCTATTCCAAAGCACTTTCCTACGTATTCCACACACGAGTTTAATGACATCCCACTACCCATATGTTTTTCTCCATCTTAATATTAGATGGTTTACATTAGCTTAGAAATACTAAAAGGGTTGTTGGCGAAACAGAAACACATTAAATTTGTATGAAATAATATTGGAAACTTGACAAAATTTTACATATTAATCTAAGGAGGTATTATATAGATGTTAGAGCTACTCAGTCAAATAATTGAAAATGCTCTCGCGTTATTAAAGGACAAAAAAGAAAACAAAAAACCGAAAACTCGCTCCATCCACTGCATTGACCAGAAAAATCCAAGCAAATTTTTGTTAAGTGAGCTTCAATTTAAGTATTTTTAGTGAAACCAGACTAAATCAATTGCAAATGTATTTCTTCTTCATGAGATGACTACCTGAACACACCAGGAAGTTTCAGTAGTATTATAACCAATCACTACAGTACCGAAGCCTGTTCTTATGGGCTCGGTGCTGCCTTCAGCCAGCTACCTAAGCTTTCTGATTCAGTTTCTCTATTTGTAGAAAGTCAGCAACATTTGATTTCCTAAAAGGGAGTGTTTTGAAGCATGACTACTTTATCAATCAGAACTTGTGCAGGAATGCTGTGCACTGTTTATCCTACCATCTCTCTTTAAGAGGAAAGAGTTGAGGGACTTGAGAGTTATCTTTAATTCCTTTCCCCATGTAACATCTAAGGCATTTTACTCGATTTTTCAATTCTGTAGCTTTCATTTTTCTTCCTTGATTCTAGCTACAGATAAACAAACCACAATCATTCATGATTATGATATGTCAAATTAGTTTAGGACAAACAGAATAAAGAATACACTTTATTCAACCAGACATACAGATAACAACATGAAATTGGACATATTTTGAATTAATGAGGCTTAAAGCCATGCAAAAAATAAACACCAACTGATTAACTGCAACGCGTAATTGTGGTGAATTTAACTGTTCAAGTCTAACAAACAAGCTTAAGGATCTTAACTTCATGGAGAAGGAACATTTTGGATTATCCAAAAGCAAATGGTGGCTACACCAAGAAGAATTGTACACATAATAAACTCTTACCCCCTTCGGCTCAGGCACAATCAAATGAGTACACTTCTTATTTAGGCTCAGCTGGCAATTCCCTCCATAAAAAGTAATCAAAGCCCACAGCGTGCTTCGGTCTTCAGATGAAACCTAAGAGGAAGGTAAATAGGTCTCTTACGTCTGTGAACAAGCTGCCTCCACTCAAAGAATTTTAGTACAATTCCTGACATAGCACTTTCAAATCTGGCTAATACATTACCCATCACTTTCAAGTACCAAATTAACGTGGAAGTTACAAGGAAAAAAGGGTGACAAAGACAACAAAAAGACATTAAGCAATCATTTTAACCTGTACAGAGAAGCAAATGTCCTTCACTTCTGTAAAAACTCAACACTAGGACATCACCTTTCACAAGAAGTAGAAGTTAGTGATCAAGCAAACACGATTTATTCGTTACCTTAGGCGACCTGTTTAGATTCATTCAACAGAATTTGACAAGCAGACCAAATTACTAGCCTACGTAAACACATCAAGTGTTTATTTCTAACAACTCGTGTTCAGCCCTGCCAAGAAAGCCATGTGTGTTTAAGCCATTAACATTCAGATTTAATGACTGCATTACAGAATGATTTGTTAAGAGGTCTACAGCACACATGCACACCACTAGCACCTGGCTCCTGATCCTGTTCATCCACACACACACAAAGATCATCAGACTACTCACAGATCTACAGAGCTGTGAACGAACACAAGCCACTGAAGCCATTTCCACTTATTTTACTCACTGACAACCCTGTTAAGGTTTCAGCATGTAAGCAGGTACAGCATGTTCACTGAATATTGTTAAGGAGCAAAGATTTCATACTCCACTGTGCTCTTCATTTTAGAATCACCATGCTGCTGGTGATAAATAAATTCAAGATACATTGCTGATTCAAATTTCAGTTCAGTTTCAAATGCTTGAGTCTTCATTTTCAGTGAAAAACTATTTTCCAGTGAACAGTTGTTTTAGGTGATAACTCGCCTAACACACAAGGAAAAAAGTCACATTACAACAGAAAAACTGATCCCTGTCCTCAGAAAAACAAAGCATCACACAGTTTGTACGCTGAGGTAGACTGAAACATGGTTCACTTCTTACCTGAGAGAGACAGGCAGTGACTCCAAAAAAGACCTGACATGATTCCGGAGAGAAGCCATTTACGCTGAAAAGCAGGTGTCAAGGATGCAAAATAAGCTAAACAGAAGTTTCCTGGGGGATACTGGAAGAAAATCAACTATTGTGCATAGTACCTCTCTGGTATTATCAAGTATTTTTAAAAGCACATGTATTATTTACGATTCAAGTTGTACATACCAGAAAAAAAAAGTATAAAGTGGATCAGGACACCTGAGCCATTATGACCAATTTTGGTTAACATTACAAACTTTTCTCTTCCTAGAACATCTTCACCTATCCCAGGATGCTTACCACAGGAAGTAGGCTGGGGAGGTTTAGGTGGGATATTAGGAAAAATTTCTTCACCGAAAGGGTTTTGAAGTATTTTAACAGGCTGCCTAGGGAAGTGGTTGAGTCACCATCCCTGGAGGGCATCAAAAAATGTGTAAATGTAGAGCTTAGGGACATGGTTTAATGGTGGACTTGGCAGTACTAGGTTAAAGGTTGGACCAGATGATCTTAGAGGTCTTTTCTAACCTGAATTCTCTGATTCTAAGTAAAGCTTACAGGAGTCAATCCATTAGCAAGAGCTTCCTTCCATTATCAGTCAGTGCTTATCTTCCATACCTAGAAGCACAGGAGAATCCAGGGAAGAAAGTTTCGTTACAGTCAGCAACGGACAAAACAGAATGAACATGGCGCACAAGAAAAATTTACCATTGTTTTCTGGAATTAAAGTTGAACACCTGTGAAGTTTTAGAGAGATTATCTAAGAACAGCAGCAGGCAGGTCACTCGCTATAAGAAAGTACCAAATATACCCCCATCTAATTTTTCTCCTACCAAGGTATAACACTGGAAATAAAGTTGGCCAGGCAACAGATTCAGATGGAAAAAAAAAAACTAGGTGCTACTGTGAATCACAAACTGAAAAAAAAAACATCACACTGGGATGTAAAAACAGAAACACAGCCTGAAAGTAACGTGCAGTTTTCCACCATACTTTCAACACTCAACAAGATCTCTGACAGCAATGCATATTTGTTTTCAGATGCTTGAAAGAGATGTATAAATGAAGCAGTATGTGAAAAGAGCAATGAGGTATTTTTTTTTTTTTTCTACAGACCTAGTAAACATGACTTATGAGAGGGAACTGAAAGAACCAGAATCGATGGGCTTAAGTAGTTAACATCTTCAAGTCCATAAAAGGCTGCCGAATGAAAAGAGAATTCTCTGTTCGGTGTCTCAAATAAAGCAAAACGGGGTTAGACAGCAGCATGGTATTGAGCTTAAACTCTAGCAATACAACAGTGAGGCACTGTAAGATGAATGGGGAAGAATAAGAAATAAGTTTCCATTATGGGAGACTGATGAAATAGAAGAGTGGTCTGACAGAAGCGACATGACAGACAGACCAGCCGACTTCTGTGACCTTTTTGCCTCTTCTACACTTTCACATGGTTTTGTGTTTAAGATACACGCATAATTCCTTGGAAAAAATGACTACAGAAACAGTTGTGCATCGTGTTACTGTGCAGCTGCATACTGAGACTTTAGTCAAACAAAATTACCCTCCCTATGCTGCTGACAGGAGCACCAGCAATAGTTAAACTTTGAGATCCACACAGAAAGCTGACAACAAAGCCCAGGACACGTTAAAACTTCAGAACAGATTACTGCCATTATCCAGAGTGCTCCAAATCCAAAGAATGCCTTGAAACTCACTGCATGTCTTAGTATTTCATCTCAGGCAGTTTCAGCACTGCATCTTTCAGCAGCGCACGGTTGCCCACCCCTTGCCTTATCACCTGCTGCTAGCACTTAGAGCAGCAACAACTCAGTACCTAACTTGCAAGAGGTCCATTAAAAGCAGGAATTATATAGGCCATCTTAGAACAGTCAGAAGCAGCAAAACAGTGTTCCGAGTGGATCTGGAAAACAAAACAGAGTGAACGCAACAAAGCTCACTTCTTTTTTCCTCAGTAACAGACAGAAATGCTCTGATCGCCCCTCTCCTTTCATCTGTACAAGACCAGGGAAGAATAAACCTGCCTCACTTGTGCTTTTGCTGCCCTCTTTATGATATTATAACTGAAGTTTTCACACACAAGACTGCGATTTCTTCTCCTCCAAGATTCGTTTTTCTGTTACTTCCCTTCAACAGCAGTTTAGTCAGATTTTGCTGACAGCACCTCGCAGTGAACAGAGCACTCTGCTTTCTCAAGTCCCCCCGGTGAAAATAACTTTTAGAGTGGAAAGTTAAAATGTATTTATAAGGAACAGACAAAATTATTGGGCTTTTATCCTGTATTAACTTTTTCTACATAGACAAATGCCAAGGAAGTAAGTACTGAAACTGGTATGCAAACAAAGTCTTTGCTCTTGCTGCATCCATGTATTTAATTGACTAAAGATATTTCTAGGACTTGCTTCTTCAGTAAATTCAGTATTTTGAGTATTACTCCAAATTAAAACATAAACAGAAGACTAAAGTGCAGAATCTCAAAGCCCTGCCAAAAGAGAGCCCAAAAGCAATCAACCAGAAAAAAAGCTAACAGAAATAACTACTCCATTTTTTTCATTATTGCAGTACCTAAAACCCTAATGAAAGGCCGGATGCCACTGCGCTAGAAGCCATAAAGAGACTGAAACAGAACAATGTTAAGACTTAACAACCCATTTTAGTGAGCACTATAAGGCTCTGAATATAATCCCAAACCACCAGGTTCTAAGGACATGAAGGGCCAGAAATAAAGGCAAACGTCCAAGTACACATTTATTGCCGACAGGTGTACAAAGCCCTCTCCTTCCACGCACCCCAAGAATATGATACGACTGAGACGTGGGCTTTTCCTTTGGCCATCCGTATATAACCACAATAAAACTTCCTAAGCAACAGCCATTCAGGGCTGCATTCCCACATTTACTGCTACAATTTGGTTATGGACTGCATCGCTCAGTAGTTTTTATCTGTTCCTTTCTCTTCTGAGTATGTAATAACGTCAGCACTTTCAAAAACATCCTTTTACAGACACCTGGTTTCAAATGGAAGACTTATTTCCTAATAGTGCAACTTCTCTATGGGAGAAAAGAACACCAACAACACAACACTAGATTACACAAGTATGAGAAAGTAGCTAATTTCGAGTTTGTTTGCTTGTTTTTTTTCCAAAACAGCCCTAACGAACAGGGAGGACAGGGCTTACATTGACATAAACAACTGTACGCTGCAAACCTGATAAGGATGGGCTGATAAACACATTTTTTATTTCTAAATGCAAAACACTAAAAAATCACCAGCTTAAACCACATCACAACAATCCATTTATTTCAAATGTAGAAGTAGTTCTGCTATTTGGGGTTTTGACATGTAACGTTTGGTGCATCTTTTCCGTTTGGAAGCCAAGTCATTTACAGAAAACTTTCTTCTCCTTAGGTCAGATGGTTGTCCATGACTATGGCAAGTGTTTCATGCTAACTGGTGAAACCTATTTGACATGTTGATTGTTACAGTTAAAACCCCAGTAAAGACCTCAATACATTTTTTTTTTCTTCTGATTGATTCAATGCTTTCCTTTCCTACAGCTCACTCTCTGAGGTGAATTCTCTTGGGGATGTAGACAATACACAGAGTATCTCCAAAACAGACGAGACACAGTGAGATGCAAAGGCATGTATCTTGAAATACTAAGCATAAAACTTCAATCATAAATGACTGAGACAAATTAAGACCTGAATTCCCAACATGAACACCTGGATTTTTGGTTACACCACCTCGTTTTCCATTATGGACACCACCACCACTATCCTTCCAAAATGAGTTCTCCTGTCTGAGAGCATCCCTCCCTAGGCTTGGCACTGTTCAGTGCAATCATCTGCTGGTATCTGTACGGGAACGTACTGCTCTGCTCCAGCTTCTCCATATACATAATCTTTATCATGAATGGTCTGAGGTAAAAAATGCATGAGTTTCTTTCTCTAACAACAGCCACTGTCATCATGTCTGTGATCCAAAGAAAAAACTGTAAAATGGTAAAATGGACTACACCATCCATATGCAAGAATATGAGCTCCAAACAAGTTAAACATAAATCTAACCAAAATGAACAACAAGGGTCTGCAAAAGGCAAGGACAGACTACTCCAATAACAGGAATATTCCCCCTATTCGTTAACAAAGTGTTATTTATAATACAGAGTATGGATATGAGTTATTGTGTGCTTCTTCTCTCCTTCATTTTGTTTCTCAAAAAGGCAGTAAATAGGCCATTCCACTCAGAACTAACATTTGCCCCCTTACTGAATGCCAGTATTTTTCCTGGATCCTCACAGTTAATTATCAACTTCCAGCTAAAATGGCTGAGTCCATGTGATGACAATTTTCTTGCAAGTGCTTATTAAGCAGCCAAAATAGCCCAAGGGAGAGGAAAAGTGAAGTAAAACAAAGAAGTTCTAAGCACGTTACGATCCTAGAAGGCAACACACATCCTATCATTTTAAAAATGTAAGATGCACATACATGTACATACATGTGTCTTTAATGACTGGATGGAAACACATTTTAACACATTTCCTACAAAATTTCATCAAATTTGAACTTAAAGGATACGGCAGAAGAGCTCCACAGCGAACAGACAAAGTCACCCAGGAAGGCTGAAAAATAAAAGCCGTAAGATGTTAAAAAACTCTGTCTGCATGAATGAAATGTGAGTTAATGTCTAAGTTTGTACTACATCTAGTTTGAATATACATCTCTCAGCTTTAAAGTCTAAGTGCTTTACAGACAGTTTACTAACGCCTTTATGAAAGAACTGTTCTGATTGATTTGTAAACGTTAAAAAAGACTTCTCAAAGATCATGTAGTAATATGGGAACATTTTTCTTGTCCTTCTATTATTCCTTGAACACTATTTACGGTATTTATTCACCTGCTCTCCTTTTTAAGTTCTCCCTGCTCTAAAAAAAAAAACAAAACAACAACCAACATCCCCTACCTTACACTCATGACCAAGGAGTGAGGAACCATAACCTTACACAGGAAGGGGTCTCCTACAGCTTAGAAGTGAGAAGGGGGAAGGAGCGATGTCACATTCAGTATGACATGATTTTTCCTCCGAAAAACAAATATATACATATAAACATATATACACACACGTGCATATATTGTGGTAACCATGTTTATGGTGCCCCAGTTTCTGCTATTCTCTCTCCCTTAGAAAAAAAAGGTATTAGAAAATAATATTCAACTTTGCCAAAAAAAAAAAAGAGGTTTTTCTCCCTCATATTTTTCTCTTCCTTATTCTCCATCCCTTTTCTTTCTGTAGCAAGCTACCTTTGCCTCTGACTCCCACTCCCTCGATACTAAGTCTAATCTTCTTGGTTATAGATCACGCTGTGATGTTTTCATGTCCAACTACGTGACATCACTGAAAGACCTGCTGTCTTTTTTTGGCAAACGAAAGAAAATTTAGTTAGAAGTACTCCAAAAGAAAATTAAATTGTTTAAGTAAAAGGCATTTGACAGCAGAAGGCACTGCTAGGACACCGATGCCCTCCCTTCCCACGAGAGTGGCTGCAGTCTTGTTGTTTGTAAGACTGAAATTGTACCACAAAACACTTTATAAGGGGAAGATATTAAAAATAGGAGCTAAGCTTAAAATTAATCAGCACACCCACTATAACCATAAGGTCTCTAGCTAAGCACCCTTTATTTTTTGGAATCTGTTAATTCATACTTCTACACTGCCAGACGAACTCTCATGCTACAAGCCATCAGAATTCACTACTGTCACCTGCAACCATATGGACAAAATAATCCAAAACCACGTACTGGCAGAGAAATAATAATGATTTTTTTAATCGCTCACGACTTGCAGAACAAGCAGCTCACATTTTCAAATATGAAGCTTGTAAACTTTCACTGGAAAAACAAAATACCAATAATTTCAGTGTGAAAAAAAAAGAAAAAAGCCAAAAGGCACGAAAAAAATAAAACAGAGGGAAAAAAGTTATTTTTCTAAGAGCTTCTATTGTTTAAAATTAACACCATACACATAAGCAGAATCCAGTAAACGACTCTGCACCTCACCAATTATGTGTTAAAAAAAGAGAGACAAAAAAAATCAATTATTATTTACTTCACAAAGTTTTTGTTTTTTTTTTTTTTTTTTGCATTGCCAGAAACTTATAGGAACTTTCCCATCAGAAACAGCTCTGAAGTCAAGCTGAACAGGCCACGATCCCACAGAAGATTGAAGGAGGAATTGCCAGGCAGGAGAAAACACCAGGGAATGGAGACACACACACTCAACAGTAAAACGAACAAAGTATGGAGAGATAACAGAGTAATGAGAGAGAGAAAGGAGAGGACAGAATTGTAACAGACATTTGTAACTCAGCATAAAAGTTCATGAAACAAGAAAAAAAATGTTAAAGATACATTTCCTTTGGACATTATCTAAAGAGGAATACTTTGTGTTATAATGAGGTATCTGTGTCAGGACTTAACAGATGTGCTGGCTGAGCCGCTCACCTTTACCACCGGGAGATCGAAAACTTCACGAGACTCTCCAACCTCTGGATTGTCCCCGTCTTCCGAAATAATATGAGAAGCAAGTGCATTGTAAGAAACCTCCTTTGCCTTCCCAGCCTTCAGAAGCTGAATAACCTAAACCCGAAAGAGAACAGGGAGAAGCAAACAATTATTATCACCTTTATTTGAGAAAAACAATAAAGAGAGAAGACACGTTAGTCTTTTAGATAGAGGAACGAGTACAGGCTTCTCGTTCTGTACAAGCAGACAGCACTCTTTGTGGTTGGCAAAGCATCCCTTTTAAACCTTGATTTCCAACAGTTTGCAACTCTGCCACATTTTAATGACTGAAGCTGAAGTTTTACTTTCCAAAGTAATTCAGGCTGGCATAGAAATGTGGTGTTTTCAACATTTTTCCAAAATACATATTCCTTCAAAACCTATTCTTTCTCAGGCAGACTAAGAAATCCTGCATTTGATTTTCCAGTTGTTAGCTTCAGAAGCCTTTGAATGAACATTGAGCAAAGTACGGAAAGGCAAAGTTACTGAGTCAGTAGCTATGGAAGCAACAGGTGAAAAAAAAGCAAAAAGGCAACCACACATTAAAAAAATGGATATTAGAAGGATTTGCAAGAAAAGAAAAAAAAAACTAACCACTGTCCTTAGAAGGGGCAACTTCTAATAAAGGGCTGCTACACTGGGAAAAGAATTGATAGAGGATTAAGAGTATTTCAATATCAGAACATGCAAAACCTCTTACAACTTACAAAGCACATCTTATTCCCGTTTTTGAAAGGCCAATGCAGAAAATGTTGATTTAAATGTTATCATTCTCTCAACTCAGTCGTAGAGATCTGTGCGATGAATCCAGCCCTGTCCATACCAAACGGGACTCACTTGTATGGGAATAAAAGTAGCACAGAAGGTGGGGGGGTGGGGTGGAAGAGGAGAAAAACGTTCAAAATAAAAGTCTAGAGTTCAAATACTGAAAATGCCAGTTAAGATTATTCTTTCCTTTTATTATTCAGAAATTAGTAGCTTTAATACGGGTAAAACTTTACTACTGGTGCTGCAATTCTGACAGGAAACAAATCAAGATAAAGTGCTTGAAAATAGTAGAAACTGAACAACATCCCCAAGGAACGGGACACAAGCTGGTTGTCCTGTACAGCTCTCCCCAAGTCCCCTTTGCCTGTCTATTTATGGGAAGGCCAAAAAGAGAACGGAATGAAAGCTCAGCATCCCAACCTGACAGCATGAGGAAGAAGTTGCAGCTAATGAAGCAGAAATAGGATTTTTTTTTAATATCAAAACAATGCTGCAAAGAGCTGCTGCAAAGAGTTGCTCATGCAAAAAGTTCTGCCAGCATCAGGCTGCAAGTCTAAACACCGTAACTGTGACGGAATGATAGAGCCCCATGATTAAAGTGGTTCAGAAAAGACTTTTAGTAACATGGCTTATGTCAGCTTCAAAACTCTTCCCAGAGCACGTGGCTTCTTCAGCTGAAGTAGTGGCAAAGCTGTGAAGCTGTACTGAAAGATCTTCCCTGTGTAAGTGCTTGCATACCGACCGCTGTAACCAGTCAATAAAATGCAGACAAGCCCTGATATGGTCCCGCACCTCAGATGCCAGCTTAAACCCATGAAGCACATCTCCATTTTTTGGGCATATTAATTCCCTCTTCCTTATCTCCCACTAAACCTTGAGTTAGAAGAAACAGGAAGACTTTGAGTCTTTGAAGTAAGGCAACAGTGATAAAATAATAATAATAAAATGAGATAACCAGAAGCCAAATATCCTGCTCAAAGTCCTTATACTACAAGGCGTTATTTTCTCTCTCTCTCTGATATTGATTTTAACCAGTACGACCAAAGCTCAATGGTTTGGCTTTACGTCTTTTAGGAAAGCAGGGAAAGCATTTTTAAAAAGAAATAATACTAATAGCTGACATCTAGTTATCGCCTCCTGTCAGGTGAGAACAGCCAAGTGCACATCCCAGAGGAACGGACTCAGACGAGTGCCAGCAGCCCGGCTCTCCCTCGTTTGCCAAAGAACATCCAGGCACGATTCCAGACTTTTGTTTCCCTTCTAGTTTACGCTGCATATGTTTTAACAGGTAGTGAGTATGCTGATATTCACCTGAATATCTTATGGTTTGGGTTTTTTCTTTCTTACTCTTGGATTTGTTTCGATTAGAGTGCTCGCTTGTGCTGGGCCTGTTTCAGTGTTTGTTACGATAGCTGGTCTTTGGAGAAAACATTTAGAAACAAGCTGCTCAAAGCGTGCTTATCCCCAAAAGCTGAAGGAGAAGATCTCTTTTCAAACCCAACCTATCACCCATTGGTATAAAAAAAAAGTAAAAACTTCAAATATACATAGTTTTTATAAAAACTATCAAGACCACAGTCAACCTGGAACCCAGAAAAGCCATCCACAAATGGTTGAGAATTTTGCGTGCTTGATCAGAGCAAACTGGAGCCTCGTGACAATGACATTAAGTGCTATGAAGAATGAAACTTCACATGTGAAAACTTGCTTAAAGGAAAGCTTGGTTACTCACTCTGTGGCAATGCTGCTGACTGTCTCGCTGTGTCAACACAAACCTAACGAGGTGCCTTTTGGGACGCTATTTATGTAAAAACTGGTATACCAGAGCCCCAATGCTATTTGCAGTCATCTTTCTATACATAACAATGTTGCTGCTATAGCTTTAGATACAGTTGTTGTTACTCACATTTCCAAATATTTCACGTCTAAGGACTTAGGGTTGGTTTTTTTTTTCCTGTTTAAGTACGGCTCGGGGCTGTTTTTAACGTATAACCCCGTTGTTTTGGGGACAAAAAACAACTCATCAGGTCAGTGACAGGACAGGAGCTGAAGGACCCCGGTGCCCAACACCGACTGGAGCACAGCACCCAGGGCAGAAACCACTTTTAATTTCCCTCTGGAACCCCTTCACACCCCGCCGCGGCCCAAAGGCACCACCAACACTTACACGAGCGGACAAAACACAAAAACTTTTATTTATTTCCCACACAACCCAACGCGACGGGCGCTCCCCACAAAGGCCCAGGGGAGCCGTTCTCCCCCTCAGGCGCGGACCCGCACCACAGACGGGGGTGAAGGCGGGCGGGGCGCTGACGGGAGGCGGCCGTGCGGGCGGTGTGGTGCGCCCCGGGGGGGGGGACGGGGACGCCCCCGTTCCCCCGCCGCCCCGGCCCCGTCTCCCGCAGGAAGTCCCTCTGCCCGCCCCTCCTCCGCTCGCAGGGCTGCCACGGGGCCTGCGCCGCCGGCCCAAGGCTCCCATGGCGGTGGCGGGATGGCGGCGGGAACGGCCGTTAACGGACGTCCCCCCCCCCCCCCCACAACGGTCCCTGAGGGGAGGCGGGAGCGCGCCCCCCCCCCCCCCCCCCCCCCCCACGTCCCTCTCCCCCCCTCCCCCCTCCCCTCGGGGTGCGGCGCGCGAGCCTCGAGCCCGCGCGAGGGGGGCTGGAAGGTTCCATTCTGCCCCCCCCACAAAGCGGGGGGGGGGTTACAGCAAACCGGTGCTGGAGCGGGGAAGGGGGAGCCGGTACCTTCGGGTCGATGTCCCCCACGGTGAAGAACTTGACGTCTTTGAACATATCCTCCGGGACTTTCAGCTCGTCCTCGTCCGCCGACATGGTGCCGGCCGTCGGAGCCGACGCCGCCGCGACCCCCCCCCCCCCCCCCGCGCGCCGTCCCCGTGAGGAGCCCTGCGGGGCCCGGGTCTCCCTCACGGCGCGTCCCCTCCCCCCGCCGCCGAACCGCGCGAGCAAGGCGCGCGCTGCGGGACGCACCATCCCCCGCCGGGACGTAGGGGGGGCGAGGGGGGGAGGGGAGAGCCGGTTCGTCAGGGCGGCTCCCCCCTCCCGAGCCGCGACCCCTTCTGCGGCAGGGCGCCGTCCGCTGCCGTTCCGCCGCCGCTACCTCCGCTCCTCCTCCCGTCTCCGAACCGTCCCGGGATGCGCTATCCGGGCCGGGCTGTCCCCCCCCACGTTACGGAACGCGATGGACTCGCCCGCAACGACAGAGGCGGGCAGCGGGGATACCCGGACCCGCCCATCAGCGAGCGGGCGACGGGGGGGGTGGGGGGGGAAGGGAGCGCGCCGCCATCTAACCACGCCCCCGCGGGCGCCGAGGCCACGCCCCTCCCCTAGGCCACGCCCCCCCGCGGGAGGGCCGTTACGGGCCCCTCAGCGGGGCTGAGGGGAGGGAGCGGGCGCTCGGAGTGCTGAGGGCGCAGTTCCGTTCCTGACGGGATTCGGTGTAAATCCAGTCTGCACAATATGTATTCTAGCATCCAACTCATTAATAAAGATTCTTAATACTACCTAAACGGGACTTTTTCCATCCAAAGCCTTCTCAGAGAACCTATGTTGATACTAAACCATTCGAACCCAGAGGGGGGTGCGTGTTAACTAACATTAACTGGTCAGAAAATTGAAATTACTGCCCTTTATAGTCATCAGAGCACTTTCAGAGCCTCTCATCTGGCATATTTTACACATCCGTGCATTAACGTGCATAAATCTCACTTCCCCCACCCCTCATATGCTTTCCAAAGAAGTTTTGGACACCTCGTACTACGGAATCAAAGAATGGCTTGGGTTGGAAGGGACCTCAAAGATCATCTAGTTCCTATAGACAATATTTCCCTCCCATACCGAAGAGCAATGCTGTGAGATGGCATCAAAAGGCTTGCTGAAATAAAAGCACTGGACCTCTATTGTTGGGGTCCTACCTACAATGCCTTTCCCAGGAGAAAATTAGATGTATTTAACCTGATTTATTCTTGAAACATACCTGCTAGAAACTAATAGTCTGTTTGCAAATAATTTATTATTTATCTGTTATTTTTCTAAGAGTTGAAGTGAATTTTAAACTGTACAAGTTCCTGGCTTCCTTTTTATCCTTTTTCAAGGAATTAATTTTATTTGCCTTTCTTCTGTTTTCTTGGATCTTCACATGACATCTACCCCTTTCTGCTCCAGCTAAGTAAGAAACACCCAATCTATCAAAGTTTGCTCTGACCATTTCTTTTCTTGTTTCAGAAAGAGATCTTATTCTTCGGTTGTAGGTTTTACTTTATTATCTTGCTGGTTACCATTTACTTTTTTAGTGAAAACTGGGGTAAAAAGCCATTAAACTTCTATAGGATACACCTTTTTCATAGTACAGGAAAAAGTAGAAATAACCATCTGCTCTGAAATCTCAGCCTATCCCCTTCACCCAGTAATTCATATTCTCATCTCACTTTCTATCTTTCCTAGTAACCGACTCTTGTTTAGGTGAATTTTCTTCTGCCCCAAGTATTTTCCTGGACTGTCTTTGAAAAACACTTCCCTGAGTGTGGAAGAACACAGTGACCTAATAATTATAATCATGTTCTTTGGAACAGCTCGTCCTT